>NC_090871.1:33625892-33673392 GCF_036669935.1 Montipora foliosa | reverse complement strand
ATAAATGGGTACCGACGACATAATGCTGGGGGGTACCCTGCGATGGACTAGCATCCCATTTAGGGGGGAGTAGAAATATTCCTAGTGGCTTAATGCTAATAGAAACCGGGATAAGTTCCAGCAAGTATGGGCCACTTGGCTTTAGGCTTCCCCCCTTCCTTATCATTTATTACGGTCTAAGGTTTAGGCCCACAGCCTTTAGGGGAGAGGGAGGGGGTTGGGTGTACTTATATTGTGGTCAATGCCCCTTTATAGTTCTTCTTATATAATTTCACCACACCCCCTTGTGTAGCCTTTTTGTTTTCATCCCATTGAAAACGAATCAGTACAAGTTACAATTCTTTTATCAACATGTATATATGCGAGATGTACAGAACAAAACAATGGATGTGTTCGAAGTTGTCGATGCCTCTGGAAAGTTCTTATAATATAATATCACCCCGCCATGTAGCCGTTTTGTTTACATCCTATTTATTTATTTATTTACAATGATGTATTACATGTATTTACGTGTATTAATGTGGCTTGCACAAAGCAAGTGCAGTCGAAGATCTGCAGTAAACATGAACTCCCAAACTCTAAGTGAAATCTGGGCTTGGCTTTCCTTACATACATGTACAGTGCACACATTATTTCACTTTTCCTTCTTATAAAATTGTAATAAAGTCATGGTCTACATTTCAAGTGAATGTTGTTGTTTCTGAACTGAAGAGTTTGCAACATTGTAGCCTCTTCCAGATTGTTCCTAAATTTTCCTGTTTAATGCATGCTTCATTTTTTTTTCTGGCCTACTGTATCAATAAACAAAATCAACCAGAAGTTGTCTGTCTTCGAGTATTACAACTGCACCTGTATGCAGGTACATGAACAGCAAAACATGTAGTGTGGGCTTACTTTTGGCCAAATATTGGGTGGTATTTTGCTCAAAGCTCTATTCTTGTGCTAAGTGCTCCAATTTCCACTACTACTGCACCTATCAATGGTTTGCCCCAGGATCAGGGATGCAGGCAACCCCATGGGAATTTGACATTTTTTGGTTTTCAAATGTCAATTACCCCATTCTTGGGTCCCCATTGAAATTCCCACCCTTGGCCAGGCCCTCTCTACTTTCCAAGATGGGGACTAAGTAAAAATTTTTCCTTAAGGGGACTGTTGTGGATGTCAAAATCCCTACCCAGGTAGAGCTTCGCTACCAAAGTCAAATTCCTGTGGGTTGCCCCCCCCCCCCCCCCACCCCATCCTGAGGCAAACCATTGATAGGTGCATTAATAGAAATACGGTATTTTCCATGACCCAAATACTAAACAGATTCCTTTGTTAGTGACCAGTTCTCTTACATATAAGCCCTGGATATATCATGTATGTTGGTCAACACAAACACAGTAGCCTACTTACAGTAAATAAGATAGCTTAATGAATATCCTGGCGGTTCTGTAAAGGGTCCTGAAGAGAAGACAACTCCAGAGCCTTTTTGTGTATGTTCCCTAAGGCCATCATACAGAAACCAGCCATTGTTAAAATAAAAGGTGCAGATGTAGTGTCCACCATTCCAAGGTTAAGAGTGAATGTCCGTAAAAATCAAGCAACCTTTGAAGTCCGTGGCAAACCTTGAAAAATCGATTTCGCTCATACTTCCAAGATTGAAAGAGTAATGTGTACCAAGAAGCATGCTATACTTAGTTTGGGTTGTTACGGATTTATTTCGGAGAAAAATGCAAATTACCGAACACCGCCGAAAATGCCGCTCGGACAAGCGATTTGTCTCTTCATTTTGACGGTCTTGTGAGGTCAACTGAAGCATCCCTCATAAAATATTCCTCCTAATTCTAACTGAGCAATCTCTTAATTGTCGTTTGGCTAAGTTTGAGTGCCTTTAAGACATTCTATAGTTTCCAAATAATTTTATTCTTGGCGCCTATATTTTATGTCACTAAAACTGAGTCTTACGAAATATCTTACAGAGAATGTGCTCTACCTTTAAACCCTTTGAAACTTTGGCCATCGAATGTTGAAACAAAGGTCTTTCGTCTGATAGAGAGAAATCTCTGGGCAATTACTTTTGCATGACGCCTCAAGCGCTTAAAATGTCGTTAAAATGCATTCTTTTGACCTTTCGAGTCAAAACACAGCAGGCCGATATCCATCTTTGATTTGATATGAAAATAGATGAGACCGCTTGAAATAAAGTGCAGAAAGTAAAATGATACCATTTTAATCCATACCTGTTTTTTAGTGAGAAGTGGGAACTTTAACAATGTTTGGAACTACACTTATGTAAACGGCCACAGCAGAATATAAACATGACAAACGTTTGTCGACACAACAACCACAGGATACCCAATGGTAGGCCAAAGTGCTCCTTTTTCTCAGGGACAGCGGAGCCAGGGGGATGCCCATGAAGAAAAATAGAGGAAAAAAACTCATAAAGCATAAAAAGAGAAACTAACAGAAGGAAAAAGTTGCATTTCCGAGCTTCAAGATTTTAAAATTTTCTGGCGGAGAATTTCCTTCATGGAACCCCCTACAAGTTAGTGGCTCTTGCTTGTTAGCCCCCCCCCCCCCCCCCCACAATACAAAATATGCTCCGTCGTCCCTGTTTTTAGCTTTTCACTGACATAATGATGTCATCAATATATATGTTAGCAAGCAAAAAGTCGGAAAATTTGCGTTCCGTGAAGAAACTGTTATTTCACAAAGCATGTGAGGGTGGCATCGTATTATCTAAGGCAATAATTTACCTAAATGGTGGGATGAGTGCTTCGGCAAGATTGATAAAATGTTGCTGAGAAAATGAAACAATTAGCCACTATCAAAAATACCATAACATTCTTTGTTTGTTCCTCCAGTAGGGTAGTAGCCAAAACGCTGGGCCGGGGTGTCTTTTTTTCTAAAGTTTTTTTGCTTCAATTTTTGTCGTTATTCTCCTGTAATGTTATATCCAAATGTTCGGTATTTTTACTTCATTCGTTTTGGCTACTACCCTCCAAAAGTTTGCATAGGAATTGTTTTTATTTCCACTTGGGAATTATAATGGTCCCAAGAGAAACTGCAGAAAATTCTTATGCAAAATTTGGAGGGACAAACAAAGAGTAATATGATATTTTTGATATTGGCTAATTGATACTGTATTTACTCCATTAGGTGCTGTCCTAAAAATAATTTACAGTATTTACTGGAGCTGGACAGAAATTGGAGGAGCAAGTTGTGACAGTGCTGTTCATCAGGTAAGGACTTAGGAGCGTTAAGAAAAAGTCACTTTCATTTCCATAAAGATCCAATGTTCGAAACACAATTTGTGGTCGCTGGGGGCAAAGCCTGGAGTATCACTAGTTAGGCATCAGCATACAAGCCACTGTCAATCAGCTGAAGAGCATTTGCAATGATGTGGCCAGATTCTGTAAGATCTGTCAAGGTAACTTTTCCAGATTTGACAAGGGCCTGGAAAATCATGAGCAGGTTGTCGAGAGGACAAGTGTTGGTCATGGTTATAAAAGTACTTGTAACTCCACCCCAGGGGAAAAAAGTGAGATCACTGTCTTGATCAGAGGGATGAGTAGGTGCTGAAGGTTTGTTAGCATCTGTAACTGCAAATAAAAGGGCTTCGGCAGCTTCAATTTCTTTATGGGTGTAAAAGTTGTCAGCTCTCACAGGATCTGTTTCTTCCAAGTCACTGCCTTTCCCAGAGTCCACAGGTGAAGGAATGGAAGGAAGTTCAATGGTCATGGCATCGGGCACATCAACAGAATCCAATTCAATTTCTGGTGATATAAAAGGAAGCAGCTCCCTTGGGACTCGCATTTCAAAAATTTCAGGAGCTATGACATGCATCCAAAATGCTGTAAGAAATTTTAAAATGTTTTCAATCAAGGGTTCATCTCTCACAATGTTCTCAACAGAATCTGGGCCATTCTTTGCATGCAAAATAAATTTACAGAATTTTCTCTCTGTGACAAGATGTATATGCTGGCACTGGTAATAGTAAATATGGTTACGCTTCAGAACACACTTCCCATCTTTAACTTGAAAACACTGTCTGCGAAGAACATCCTTTGGAACTGGGGTGTTGGAACAAGTCACAGTCTCTATGGTGTTCTGTTCAAAGATCTTCAAAGACTTGATTTCAATAACAGTGTTGTCACGTACAAGGCCATCAGGTGAACATGCGAGGAAGGGGAACTTGGGGTTCACCCATAATCGTGTTGAACGAACTTTGTGCAAAGTTTCATTCTCAAATTTGAGAATCGCTTTGGCCTCACTTTCCAGACCATAAAGCATCCAACGAGATTGGAATGGCATTACATCTACCCCCCAGATATCCTTTGAAATGAACATGTAAGCTTCTGAGGCAGCATTTGGTTCTGCTTCAACAATAAGCTTTCCTACTTTAAAGGCAGGAAAACACTTGGACGCTGTTAATCGACACCATCTTTCTGAAAACCACTGTTCTGAGGTGCTTTGACCTTGAGTACCAGGAATCTCCATAAGTTTGCTCGGTGTTAGGTTGTCACGTAATTTATTTACTTTGTCACGCAATGTAAAGGGGTCAGCGAGGTCATAATGTTTGTAAGTGATTTTAAGCTGCGTTTCCCACATTGATATATTCTGGCCATCACTGTCCTGAGAAACTGACTGTAATGCAATTGCAAAACGATTAATATGTTCTGGAAAGACTCTCCGATAATCAGATGGCCTTGGATCAAAATTTTTGACCGGAACTGCACTTTTTCTCAGCTTGCTTGGATAGACGGCATCTGACAGGCGGCACGGGTTTTTGTCACATTTTTTGCCTTTGTTCCATGAACACTCTGCTCGTGCACGGTTTTGACAAAACCGCTCCGTGCTTCTTTACTTGATCTAGTATGACAAACAACCCAGCAACAATGTGGCTACAACGTCCCAAAGATGACGCTTGACATGGGTCGCAAGAAGCGTGAATAACAGCACCGCTTATCACCGACAAAGCAACAACAACATTGTGCGGAAGTTCATTTCGCATGGACGGCCAGACGTGAGCTCGCAAAAAGTAATGTTCGTCGTTCTCGTTATCCATCGTGTCATGGACGAACCCAGAGTCGACATAATTCCTTCCATTTTTCATGGGCTTATCAGTCATATGCCCAAGTCCTTCCTCTGAATCATCGCTGTTGACCGCATTTTGGATAGATTCTAGGGCGTAAAAGTGCACGTGGCCATAGTTAAATAGCGCTGGAATGTCTTGCGATGGAAATTTTCGCCAACCAGCCGACGGAATAGCTGGAAGCGAAACAAGATTTGACTTTCCTTTCTTATCCTGAGCTTTTTGTTCCTGGAGAGCTTTCGCTGCATACCATTTTCTATCGTCGATGCTAAGTTCAAGATTCCGGTGACTGCCACTTGCAATGCAATCTCTGACACAATTTAATAATTCCCCTCTTTTTCTGCTCTGCTTTAATCCTCGGCACTTCAGCCACCGTTTTAATTGTTCCACAGTATATTCTTGTTCTTGATAATGGTCTATTGAATGGGCCACTTTTCCTTGACTTAAAAAAAGCTTTCGACACGATAAATCATGAGATCTTACTGAGAAAACTTCAAATTTACGGTGTTGACTTACACTCTCTTATATGGTTTAAATCCTATCTATCAAATCGAAAACAAAGTACCTTTGTCAATGGGACACAATCTAGCTACTTAGATATACTTTGTGGGGTCCAACAGGGATCTGTACTTGGTCCCCTATTATTTCTTGTTTATATTAATGACATTGAACAATGTGAATTGTCATCGAAAGTGGAGATGTACACTGATGACACAAGTCTAACTACATCTTCCCCGGATCCTATGACGTTAGAGTTCAAGTTGAATAGCGACCTTAAAAAAATGCAGAACTGGTTACATTCAAACAAACTTACTCTTAATGTTAAAAAGACAAAATATGCTATTATCGGCAGTCGCAGGCCCAACTCAATGGAAAGGAAATAATCGTGTGCGATATGTGGATTGCAATGGGTCACACAAATGCTGCAGTGCACGTTGTCCTTTTAGGTTGGAGTTCGCTGTGGTCAATATGATACAATTTAGGACAAAAAAAGGTGGCAGCATTGCATGTAGTGCCTGCAACCAACGACTGCTATTTGTAAAGTGTCCAGCACGCCGGTACATCAGCTGTGCTCCCGTTTTACTAAAGTTTTCCATTACGGACAGTATATGTGTCCTGTAATCAAACCCCTGAAGAAAAACAAAACCCAACTTAGGCAGCTCATCCGGGACAACCCCAAAATTAAACCTTTGGAAATCCAGTCAGCATGTGTGTTGTCTGCCTTTCACAAGCAAGCTGATTGGTCAACAGTAGAGAAAGAAGTAGAGGCTACCCTTGACCAACAATGGCTCTCAAACGTAAAGGAAGAAATGAAGAGAAAAACAGAACCGATAGGTCATGATTTTGAAGCACGTGTGACATTTAAGCAGTATTGCGATAAAAGGGATAGTTTCTACATAAATAAAATCAATGACAACAGGGGGAATCCCGATCGACCCTCCTTTGTCTTCAAAATGGGAATGCAAAAAGCCAATTTGGCCATCAATATGGACAGAAATGGCGACCATTTCCTTGAGGACGAGTTCTGCTATTTTGATGGGAAAAGGAAACGTTGTCGTGGTTTCGTCACTCTTACAGCGAGCATTTATCACTCATTACTTAGAAAACAGATTCCCCTAGCTGTAGTGGAGGCGGAAAGCGAAGACACTACAAACATTGAACTATTTTGGACCCTGTTTAATGAGGTTTTGCAAAAAGGTTCGGGTCAAAAGCACTACAAGTTTAATCAAGTCGGCTGATGCACCGATATGGTGGGGGCCAACTTTGCAGCCATATCCAAGGCAATGAGTCCGCACATCGCATGAAGTCTTGCGAACTTCACTTCAAAGATCAACGTAATAAAAAAGCGCAGAGATTGCAGACTGATAGCAGTGACCGTTTCAAGGAACTTTGTGACGAGCTTCTCAAAAGTGCAACTGAAGAGGGTTATAATAAAACCAAAGCTGCCCTTGATAATTTTATCGAGGAGTGTGAAGAACATGCCTTTTTAAAAACATGAGTGTCCTGGTGGCACGAGAGACACGGGTTCATCTTTAGGGCTTTTGCCCCAAGTAATGCCCCAGAGATGAGTCAAGCTGAAGTTATACATGCTGGGTGGGCACATAGGGACTCTCCAAACTCGAGCCTTCTAGAAGTCTGCCATGCGGATGTCCGTGACAGTGTCATTGTCGATACAGACCTACAAACATACGAGGCCGGCATCCAAACATCAGGCACAGGACCTTCCCTAGCGAAGTGCAAGAGAAGGCAGCATCTGAAGGAACTTGAGAAAGCCAAGTGAATAGGAAAAGAATTATTTGAGGACAGCAACGATGGCCGCTTTATCGACCCGTCATCTCAATGTGCCCCTCCCAAAAAACAACAAACGGAAAGAACGAAACCAGCAAATGGCAGAGCGAAAGCGCAGAAATCTGTGGATCCCAGACAAACCGCTTCTAGTGCCACACCACAATCAACCATAGGTTCCTTTTTAGCTTCATCCAATGGTCCCCCTTCTATGTCCCCTGTTGCATCCACAGTTACATCAAATAACAGCAGCAAGCTGTCCTATATTTCATTTCAGTGGTCTAGCCTGCCTGTGTTCACTGCCTTCTCTGCTGAGACGACTTTCCCAGCACATGCATCTTCCCCTCAACAGAGTGTACCACCTCCCTACCAAAGACATTCTGGTCTGTCTCCTTACACACATGAGATCGTAAGGCTACCCTCCAATGTACAGAAATGCTATGGCTGCAGTACCGCGTTTTGCGAAAAGTACAGAAATGCTCCTAATAATTTAGTCATAAAACAAATTGACAGGTGAGTTATAGCCAAGAATTCTGCTGGAAATTTAATATACAGTAACATATCTCACATTAAGAGCAAAAATCCTGTATGTACTGGCCTTGTTTACATCTCAACACATCTATACAACTCTCTGGACGCCCGTTGCCGTCAAGTACTGGATTCGTTTCAGTTCAATGTATTAACTAAAATAGCCTTTGCCCTACATTTCCTACATTTCCTACATTGATCTTCGTCGGTCAGTTAGGAAGTAAGTTACAATATGTCGTTCAATCTCTACTTTTAAACTTCTTTTCGAATATATATATATATATATATTTTTTTTTAATTGCCTGATGAGTGTGGTACTTGCACCATACGAAACAGTTCTGTAGCATTAAAACGATGGTTACTCGTGAAACCTAAACTTGTGTGAAGTCATAGTTATTGCTCCCCAATTGATTGAGTTGAGCGCTCTACAAAATACGTTCTACTCAAATAAAAGAAATTATATATATATATATATATATATATATATGTATGTATTCCTTCTTTTTGGCAGTTGCCTGATGATTGCTTCGTGAGAAGCATGAAACTCGGAGTAGCAAATAAATGTTTTTGACCTAGTTCAAGTCTACGTATCTATATATATATATATATTTTTTTTTTTACTTCTTTTTTCAACTATGGCTTGTATTAAAAACAGCTTGTTTCCATAATCAAGTGTGCCCTCTGGCATAAATAATACCAACAGAAACGTTTAGCAAAATATCTGTCAACCTCAAGCGCTTATTAGAGAAGTAAAACAAACACAAACACACCAACAATAAAAATCACAAAAAATCAAACATTTGTTTTTCTTGTCAATCTTTTGTCAGACGTTGCTAAAAGCCTCTCCATTAGCGCACAACAGGAACATATCTTTTCGATGTTATGTCATGTTTGAGAAACTTTTATTCCAGCTCATACACTTAGTATTGTAAACTCACAAACGAAAATTGTTTACTCAGAAAATTTTGATTTTGTCGCATTTGGAGACAACAAATCTTGGAACATACTGAAACAACAAAAATTTGTTTTTCTTGTCAATCTTTTGTCCGACGTTGCTAAAAGCACCTCCATTAGTGCAACTCTGGTTGCGAAATCATTTTTTATTTGCTGTTCCTCAGTTCGAGTTCTGGTCCATGTATAGTTCTGCTTATGACTTCATGGTGGATGGAAACCCAGGATCTGCGAGATTTAGGCGCTTAAGAGAAAACCATTTTTCGATGGACAAATTGCTTAGTCATGCTTTCCACAAAGTTAAACTTGACCTGTCTCAGCCGGCATCTATTCATTTGCTGTTGCGGGTGCATTTGTGGAAGCTGTGTAAATTGTAATGATAGAATAATGTCGGGACCCTTTGAGCATGGAAACTAGCGGGAAAACGCCATCTTGAAATTCAGTCTTGTTGATATGGTGTCAGAAGAAACTTTATAATATGGATAAGTTACAACCACACAGTGCTTTCGCATTCACTGGAAATTTCGCAGAGAATTGGCGGCGATTCAAGCAGCAATTCGAAATCTATGAGATCGCCTCGGGTTTGGCTACAAAAGATGGAAAAGTTGAGCAATTACACTGCTGCACGTGGACGGATCCGAGGCTTTGGAGGTTTACAATATGCTTCAGTGGGATGTGGATGATGATAACAAGAAAGTCGATAAGATTATGGAGAAGTTTGAGAGGTATTGCAATCCACGGAAGAATTTAACATTTGAGCTTAAGGATGGATTAATTCGTGATAGGATTGTTTGTGGTGTAAATAATGATACAGTGAGGGCTCGACTTCTCAGAGAGTCAGAATTGAGTCTGGAAACGTGCATTGACGTTACACTTGTGGTACAAATATATGGCGAAAATGAAGTCCCCCAGCCTCCCTTTGCATCATCTGCTCCCCAGTCAACTCTTGGACGTGCCTAACTATCCCTTAAGGCAGAAAACACAAAAGCATTATCTTTTCCGGACCAAGCAGGCCTGTAGGACTAAGAGAGTAGAAAACTTTCTTACTTTTAAATATTTTATGTGACTAATTGATAGTATCACAAGTATTGCTATACTTGTAAATTGTTGTATTTTAGATAATTTAAGATTGTAAAACATACTCGTTAATTCAGTTGTTTTACTGCAAGAAAGTTTTTAATAAACTACTATTACCTTATTATCTTATTATTGATATCTGCAGAGCAGCGGAAATCAGTTCAGCACACCTCAAGGTTTTGACTAAAGAAAAAGTAAGTACATGTAGTGAAATCGAGCGAGGGGCCGGACAAATCGGCAATAAAGAAAGAGGAGAAAGTGTATATGAGAGCGGGAACGGCAGGTATGAGTTTGTGTTAGTTTTGTGGATATCGTCACAAGAGAGCAAGGCCAAAGTGTGCAAAGCAACCACAAAAGAAGTTCATATAGTTGGTAACGAAAGTGCCAGAGATGAACAGCCATTCTCTATTGGTACTATTGGATCCGAACAAGTTGCAGGCAAAGATTGGTACGTAAATTTTCAGATCAATAATTGTATCATACCATTTAAGATTGACACTGGAGCTCAGTGTAATGTGATGCCAAGAAGAACCTGTAAGAAAGAAATCAACACTGGGTAGAAAAAAGAAAATGGCACCTAAAACCAAATCATATCAGAAGGAACAGGACATTAAAAGTAGTACAGACACTGCTTCTGAGGACAGTGAATGTGACACTGATGATGACTGTGTTGTGTTTTCTTTGTTTATGGACAATTTGAGATGAAATGCGTGAAATGGAGGAGGGTGTAGACACTGAGAGTGTTGTGAAGGCAAGCCTGGCACTCCCAGTCAGTGAGCAAATCGTTGTAGTTAGCTCCCTTTTAAATGGCTGTAACAGGGAAGAGCTCATCAAGGGGGCCATTTGTACCCTTTCTGTGGATTCTCTGCATATTTTGGCTTACAATTTGCTCCGTGGTCAATTTGACGATGTTATACAGGATACACAGTCATTCTGTCAAACATACAAAAACATTGACATCATCAAGAATATCGACAGAGAGGCTTGGCTTCAGCGGCGCAATAAGGTTATCACAGCAGTGGTTGATGGTATCTCTGATCCGAAAACATCTCATCTTGAGAAATGTTTGGCTGTCGAGCATCTCTATTTCCTGGCATGTAACGATCAATTTGTTTTACCTTTCAGCTTTTTACTAAACTTGCTGCTGTTTACTATTACTAATTCAAAGCTTGTGCTTAATGTAGTCAGCAAGATTCTGCCTGGTGGTAGCTATTCAACTGTGACTGGTTGGAGAGATAGCATGGCAGCTGTTCCTCTGTCTTTTCCATCTGATGATTGTGTCACTGCATTTGACAATGATGAGATTGTTCAGCGGAAGTGGAAAGTTAAAGTGGGGAAGAAGGCACATGTGAGCATTTTGACTGGTGTCTGCCAGGCAGAGGTTGATGCAGGTGGTACTCTTCAGAAGAGAGAAGATTTGGCTCCAAGGTAATTGTCTAGGTTGTTAGATATGAAGTAGAATAATAATTGCATTGACGAGAGCACAAACTGCTCAGAACTTTAGGAATTTTAACTGTATTGTACCCATTCAAATACTGTAGTCAAGAACAATACACTTATGTGTGCATCCCTTCAATTCAAGTCCCATACAAATTTGTAGTACTCAAGTTCAACCACTTGATAGTAATATTGTCATAGTGAGAAGTACAAAGTGCAATTCTATTCTCTGCATAAAAAAACAAGGGCAACATGCATCGCTTTGTAAGAAAGTAAGTAAGTAAGAACCTTTATTTGACTTAGAATTACAGATAGCAACCAATTATGCTAATATCTTTGAAGAAATAAAATAATATATAAAATAAACTAAATAGAGTAAGAATTAATGTACATAAATAAATAAATACATATTTACATTTATGTAAGAATGTACAATAAATAAGATATAAAGTTAAGCTAAATTACAGAAAGGACAACAATCACGATCAATTTTAATTTGATTAACAGCTAGTTTAAATGCATTGGTTGTAGGAGCGGTCCTAAGTGAGTTAGGTAACGAGTTCCAGAGTTTAGAAGCAAAATAATGGAAAGAATGTAGGCCATAGGTTGTGGTATTGACCCTGGGGACATTGAAAAGATGTTGGCCTCGTTAATATAAACTGGGGTGTTACCATTGAGTGCTCGATAAGTGAGAGTCAACATATCATGTATCCTGCGGTCTTGTAAACAAGGTTGGTTAATGTAGTCTAACAATTCGTCATTAGTGCTATGAAGGTCATTGAAGACAAAGCGGAGGCATCTCTCATTAATTTTCTCCAGTTTATCAACATTCTTTTTGCCGCAATGAAGCCAGATAGCGGAACAGTAATTTAGATGTGATAATATAAATGAATCATATAGACCTTTCTTAGCACCAGTTGGTATTAGACGTTTATGTCATTGAAGCACTTGGAGTTGATTACTGACTTTGCGAACTAGTCCGGATACATGCACATGAAAATTTAGTGCATTGTCAATCGTTATACCCAGAAGTTTCATGGAGGAACTCAACTGCAGGTTCCTATTCTTAAGTTGCAATGGAAGATCTTCACTATTGAATCCAACCCACATTGAGAGACATTTGTCGACGTTAAGACCCATGCCATTTGACTGAAACCACTCAGAGGCAGATTGAAGGTCACCCTGCATTGAAAGTTGGATAGTGACAGGATCCTGGCCACTAGTAAAGAATTGTGTATCATCAACATAAGTGCTAATCTCGGAACTGCATGAAATGTGCAAAAGGTCATTTATGAAAATGTTAAATAATAGTGGTCCTAGTACAGACCCTTGTGGAACGCCTCTATTTATCCTTGTCCAGTCAGAAAACGTATCCCCAATTTTGACTCTCTGAAAACGATCAGTGAGGTAGCTTCTTAACAGTAATAAGCTATCGCTGGATAAACCATAAGATTTCAGCTTAGTAGAAGATCATGTGGGAAACAATCAAAAGCCTTTGTTAAGTCAATACCCACAATGGCAGCGATGGACTTATGGTCACAGGCAATTCTCAATTCCTCCAAAATGTGCAGCAGGGCAGTCTGACAGCTATAATTCCGACGGTAAGCAAATAAATATGGTGATAATTTCTCCTCAAAGAAGTTAACAAGCTGTTGTGATAGAATACGCTCCATAATGTTGCTAAAGGTGACAAGAACAGCTACGGGTCGGTAATTTTCCTTGAGGTATTCGGTGTCTTTCTTAAACACTGGCGTTACCTGACCAGACTTCCAACAAGTCAGAAAGCAGTTGCTGGCAATTGAAGAGTTAAAGAGAGTGCACAGAGGTCTTGCTAAGATGCTGATGCTATCTTTTACCAGCCTTGTGGGAATATCATCATGACCGATAGCTTTAGAGGCAGGTAATGACTTCATAATATCAGTAACAACAGCAGGAGTAGTATTGTTGAAACAGAAGTCAGCTGAAGGATTACCGTCCATAAGGCTAGTGATGGTTTCGATACTATGGTGATGGAGAAAATCTGGGCCATACAGAGATGGATCAGGTTCAGGGATATTATCAGCAACATGAGTGAAGAACTGATTGAAAATATGAGCTATATGTTGTTTGTCAGTAATAAATACATCATCCTCCAAAAGAGTGATATCATTAGTTCCTCTTTGTTTAGAGCGGAAGAGAGGGCCAAAGAGCTTCCAAAATTCCTTTGGGTCAGATGATAGGTTATTTGTTTTATGACGAAAATAATCAGTTATGGCTTTCCTCCTCAGAGATGTACACAAGTTTCGTTGTCGCTTGTAGGCCAACCAATTAACTTCTGTCCTTAATTTCCTGTATTTGTTTCATAATCTATTTCTATGTCTAATAGCACGCCTCCATTCGGGTGTCATATAGGGAAGCTGTCCCCCACGGCTGTGAAATTGCTTAATAGGGGCATGTTCGTTAGCAATATCCGAAAAGAGTTTACTGAAAGCCCAGGCCTGGTCATCAATATCATCAAATCGTTCTTTATCATATGCTTTGTAGCTTCTGCATGTGACTTTTCTAGATCGTTTACGAGCAAGAGAGATTCTCATCACTGTATAAATCAATCTATGATCACTGATGTGCGGTTCAAGGGTACCAGGTGACAGGAATCTACCTTTGTTATTGGTAAGGATCACATCAATTAATGTAAAATACTGCATACACACTGCACATTTATGTCATAGTTTTAAATCTCTCTTGAGTTTTCAGGTGAATTTAACCCTTCTAAAATATGGTCTTTGCACTCCAGAATATAATTAACTCCTCTTTTTTCATTGTTGTTGTTACAAATCTTCAGAAGGTGGCAAAGCACACTGTCGCAAACGCAGTCAGATGAAACTGTAGCTGCTAAACTGCACAATAGTTTACAGATTTCTAGCTGTGAGGAGAAAATCTTGAGATATGAAGTGAGTTCTAAAGTGATAAAAGTAGTGGCATTTGAATGGTGTAACCTGCATTTTTTCATCCATTACCGTTCTTTCCTTGTTTTCATAGATGCTAGAAATGAATTAAAAGGAAATATTTTGTATGCATTATATTTAGCTTACATTTACTCTTGTGGTTTTCTTACACATAAGGCAACCACGATCCCAGAGTCTCTAATCTTACTTCCCCCTGGGGCGGTGAGATGAGAGACCCTGGGAACGAGTTTGCACATAAGGCTACATATGCATCAGTGTGCATTTGATATTTAAATTTTGCACTGAAAAAGTGCTTTTTGACTGAGTTATTTTATTCATTTAGAAATTGTTAATTCTCTTTTTGTTTTTAAATTCTTTTTCACTTTTTCCACAGAATAAATTGGTCATCCATGACTGTTTAAAAGCAGTGGCTGCAGAGCAGTACAATTCCAGTGAGGACACTTACAGGATGACATTGATGTGAAGGTTGGTGAAATTGAAAAGAAGAAAACCTCAAGAACATGTCCAAACTGTGCTACTGAAATGCCAAAACAGAAGCGTGTGTGCATCAATCAAGCCTGTCGAGTTAATTTAAAAGCAGCTGAAAATAAATTGACAGGTGAGGACATTCTTGGAACAGCTCTTGTGGAGCCTGTGCAGCAAAGCCATAGTTTCAAAGAAGTCTTCTTGACAGTGGAAGACGTTCCTGAATCAGCACCTGTTGTAGCCAAGTTTACAACCAACGAAGAAGAAGCAAAGTTTGAGTGGGAGTATGTCCCCACAGGTCATGGCACACAAGGGTTGAAAGTCACTGTGTCAGATCCAGTTTTTGTGAATCCTGGATCATACAAAGCAGTTGCAGAAGTGCTGCGTAGCATTGGGAAGGCAGCGAAAATTACACGTTATGGTTACACAGGATCTGATTCCAGAGAATGGCTTTGTGTTAGAATGGATGGTTCCCCATTTCTCTTGGCCACGTCGATCATTGACAGCACCCTAATTTGCATGACCTGTGCTGTGGACAGGAACATTGAGCAAGTTTCTTTCTTTGGAAAAGAGTGGCAACAACATGTCAAGAACAACCACAACAATATTGAAGTGCCATCTGCACGAGAGTTTGACTGGGTTGTGTTGAGGATCGGCCCACTTCATGTTGAAATGAACATGGTTAAGACATTCTCTGCATTAAACTGGGATGTTATGGTGTGTGACCTTGCAAAGGAAATGGGCTTTACATCTGATGCTGCATTGAAATATGCAAAGAGTGCAACCAAGCACCACCATGCCATGACCATAGTTGAAATTCTTCAGAAGGGACTGTGGTCAGAACTATTAGTACCATATGTGCGTGAGAGGAAAATGCAGGGAAAGCCTCTGTCTGTTAATGATTTCCTCTATGATTGGATGGAGAGTGTTCAGGATCCAAATTACCTTTTCATCTTTGAACAGCTTTGGAGGTTCCTTGGTGCTATCAAAGTGTATCACATTGGCATTCGTCGCAACAACTATGAATATGTCAGCACTGGAATGGTGTCCTTTGCTCCGATGTTTAGTATCCACCCATACTCTTCAAAGTATCAGCTGATAGAATTGCGAGACAGGTAAGTTGTTATAATTAAACTTCAGGGGTAGCTTTATCCTTCTGAAACTGAAAGCCATTTGCTATAAATCATATGATAATCTTACAGGTGATAGCAGGGGGCTCTGCAATATATTTTGACCATTGTTATGACTACTGTTATCTTTGGTAGAGAGATTTGAATGGCCTCATTTGAATGTATTTTTCTCTACACCTGTTCGTCCCTATTTCTGTTCAGATGTGAACGTACTTTGTATCCCTGTGAACTTGGCAGTTTTACAAAGAGGACTGAGTCTATCACCACAAGTGGAAACCAATCCAAGAGGGGAAGGTCTTGATGCACAATTAGAAGAGGTAAACAAGGATTCCAAGTCATGGGCTGTTGGAGCAATGAGTGCTATGGAATGGTTGACTGTTTTCTGGAATCATGACAGTCTTTTAGAAGTACGTTCACAGATTGTCATAACATTCCTATGTGTGTGCCTCAGTGGGTAATTATTTCCTGTAGTCATCTTTATAAATTAAACTTCTCAGTAGTCCTCTGTCAAAGAAATATACCATACTCAAATATTTTTTTTTGAAATTACCACCCACTTTATGCTCTTTAGAATAGTTTTATGTAGTGCTCTCAAGACACAATATACATTTGCACCTCTATTTGCAATTTAATGTTGTAGTAAAATATAAAATAATTCATTTCTTTATTGAACAGCTTAGGAAAAATGTCCTTTCTTGGCTTGGAGTACATGATCCAAAGGATGAAGCTGCAACCTCCAGACTAAGGGACAGTCTTGTTGATGAGATTCTGGCATGGAGGGTAAAGTTGAGAAAGGAGAGGTAATTTTTTGGTCTTTATTTTGAAGTCTTTGGAAATACACACCCCCAACTCAGAGATGGTGCTTGAAAGGGGGCTAGAAGGCTGAACATTGAGGAAAGCAAACATAATTTTTTGTCAGGATTTCAATTCAGGAATGAATATTTTTTTGGGACATTACAAAAGGCATATAATAATTAAACAAATCGGAATACACTATTAACATTTTAGTATCCCCAAGTTTTGACTTTTCTTTTCCTTTGGACTAAATTGTATCTTGAAGTGGCATGCCCCCTTATTTCACAAAATATGGAAAGGCTTACAGACCTAACACTCATTTATTCTTACCATGTCTCCTCCACCATAACCCCACTCCCCTCACCACAGACACCCATGCACACAAATTTCCTGACATTCTAGGTTGCTACCCTGGTAACACACTGAAATTCACTGGGTTAAAGTTATATATGACTATATTTCTAGGTATCTTTTGTCCCCATATTCTGAATAGTCGCATGTTTCTGTGAATGGAAAGATCCAGCTGGACAAAGAGTTGGTAAACATGGTTGAGATTGCCCGAAAAACAGAGAGAAAGTCTATTTTGGTGTTTTCGTTGAAGGCAAGCAAAGGAGCGAGCTTGACTTGCAAGATGTCTATGTAACAGCACAGGAGAGAGAACCAAAAACTGCCATTGGAAGCCTGACCAAGGCTAAAATTTTGAGAAAGTGTAAAGACAAAATTGCATCAATACTTGATGAAGTAACAAAAGAAGCTCTTTTGGAAAGACTGGGCCAAATAAGCAAGCGGGTGGATTCCACTAGCAAAACTGATATTATAGCTTTTCATGATGAAGTGCAAGAGCACCTTGACTGTCTAAACATTGACACAGAATTGCAGTTTGAGTATTGAGTAAGGAATTCTTCAAATATAGGGCTGCTTATAAGTTAGGAAGTAATCTAAACCATATAATACCTCCTTTTTGGGGGGATGGGGAATGTAGTAGAATGTTGTTTTTGTTTTATTTTGATTTGTTCTTTCTTCTGTTAAGGGAGTTGGTGGATACTCCTTCCCTTTTCCATATCGCAAGCTGTAAAGAATAGGAATTTCTTTCTTTCTTTATTTGTTTGTTAGTTTGTTTATTTATTTATTTATTTATTTATTTATTTATTGCTTTATTGATGTTGGGAGCGGGGGAGAGTGTAACAGAATTTTGTTTTTGTTTTATCTTGTTTTCATTTGTTTCTTGGTGGGTGGGTACTCCTTCCCTTTATTATGTCAAACTGTTGTAAATTGAATATTTGCTACATGGAAGTGGTAAATAATAGCCATTTATTTGATTCATTTCATTTAAACGGTGAAAGGTCTTTCAGTCCTAAGTATATTTGAAAAAGATAACTACTATATATTGTCACCATCTGAAGTCCACCAATTTTCCACATGGAAAAAAAATAACGTGAAATAGCAAGAGTATCAAGAACTATAATAATTTTGGTCCAGTTAAAAAAACTCATTTCGCATTCTGATGGGTGTCGCTGGTCAGTGTAACAGGTACGGCCTTGTTTGTTAGAACATTAAGAACATGTGTATCCCAATTTTCTAGTACAGGATCTAAACTTCGCCTTGGATGCGAGTTAAGTATCTTTGCAATACGAGATTGAACCACTGGAGGGTTGATATGCTTCTGCATGTGACTTTTCTAGATCGTTTACGAGCAAGAGAGATTCTCATCACTGTATAAATCAATCTATGATCACTGATGTGCGGTTCAAGGGTACCAGGTGACAGGAATCTACCTTTGTTATTGGTAAGGATCACATCAATTAATGTAAAATACTGCATACACACTGCACATTTATGTCATAGTTTTAAATCTCTCTTGAGTTTTCAGGTGAATTTAACCCTTCTAAAATATGGTCTTTGCACTCCAGAATATAATTAACTCCTCTTTTTTCATTGTTGTTGTTACAAATCTTCAGAAGGTGGCAAAGCACACTGTCGCAAACGCAGTCAGATGAAACTGTAGCTGCTAAACTGCACAATAGTTTACAGATTTCTAGCTGTGAGGAGAAAATCTTGAGATATGAAGTGAGTTCTAAAGTGATAAAAGTAGTGGCATTTGAATGGTGTAACCTGCATTTTTTCATCCATTACCGTTCTTTCCTTGTTTTCATAGATGCTAGAAATGAATTAAAAGGAAATATTTTGTATGCATTATATTTAGCTTACATTTACTCTTGTGGTTTTCTTACACATAAGGCAACCACGATCCCAGAGTCTCTAATCTTACTTCCCCCTGGGGCGGTGAGATGAGAGACCCTGGGAACGAGTTTGCACATAAGGCTACATATGCATCAGTGTGCATTTGATATTTAAATTTTGCACTGAAAAAGTGCTTTTTGACTGAGTTATTTTATTCATTTAGAAATTGTTAATTCTCTTTTTGTTTTTAAATTCTTTTTCACTTTTTCCACAGAATAAATTGGTCATCCATGACTGTTTAAAAGCAGTGGCTGCAGAGCAGTACAATTCCAGTGAGGACACTTACAGGATGACATTGATGTGAAGGTTGGTGAAATTGAAAAGAAGAAAACCTCAAGAACATGTCCAAACTGTGCTACTGAAATGCCAAAACAGAAGCGTGTGTGCATCAATCAAGCCTGTCGAGTTAATTTAAAAGCAGCTGAAAATAAATTGACAGGTGAGGACATTCTTGGAACAGCTCTTGTGGAGCCTGTGCAGCAAAGCCATAGTTTCAAAGAAGTCTTCTTGACAGTGGAAGACGTTCCTGAATCAGCACCTGTTGTAGCCAAGTTTACAACCAACGAAGAAGAAGCAAAGTTTGAGTGGGAGTATGTCCCCACAGGTCATGGCACACAAGGGTTGAAAGTCACTGTGTCAGATCCAGTTTTTGTGAATCCTGGATCATACAAAGCAGTTGCAGAAGTGCTGCGTAGCATTGGGAAGGCAGCGAAAATTACACGTTATGGTTACACAGGATCTGATTCCAGAGAATGGCTTTGTGTTAGAATGGATGGTTCCCCATTTCTCTTGGCCACGTCGATCATTGACAGCACCCTAATTTGCATGACCTGTGCTGTGGACAGGAACATTGAGCAAGTTTCTTTCTTTGGAAAAGAGTGGCAACAACATGTCAAGAACAACCACAACAATATTGAAGTGCCATCTGCACGAGAGTTTGACTGGGTTGTGTTGAGGATCGGCCCACTTCATGTTGAAATGAACATGGTTAAGACATTCTCTGCATTAAACTGGGATGTTATGGTGTGTGACCTTGCAAAGGAAATGGGCTTTACATCTGATGCTGCATTGAAATATGCAAAGAGTGCAACCAAGCACCACCATGCCATGACCATAGTTGAAATTCTTCAGAAGGGACTGTGGTCAGAACTATTAGTACCATATGTGCGTGAGAGGAAAATGCAGGGAAAGCCTCTGTCTGTTAATGATTTCCTCTATGATTGGATGGAGAGTGTTCAGGATCCAAATTACCTTTTCATCTTTGAACAGCTTTGGAGGTTCCTTGGTGCTATCAAAGTGTATCACATTGGCATTCGTCGCAACAACTATGAATATGTCAGCACTGGAATGGTGTCCTTTGCTCCGATGTTTAGTATCCACCCATACTCTTCAAAGTATCAGCTGATAGAATTGCGAGACAGGTAAGTTGTTATAATTAAACTTCAGGGGTAGCTTTATCCTTCTGAAACTGAAAGCCATTTGCTATAAATCATATGATAATCTTACAGGTGATAGCAGGGGGCTCTGCAATATATTTTGACCATTGTTATGACTACTGTTATCTTTGGTAGAGAGATTTGAATGGCCTCATTTGAATGTATTTTTCTCTACACCTGTTCGTCCCTATTTCTGTTCAGATGTGAACGTACTTTGTATCCCTGTGAACTTGGCAGTTTTACAAAGAGGACTGAGTCTATCACCACAAGTGGAAACCAATCCAAGAGGGGAAGGTCTTGATGCACAATTAGAAGAGGTAAACAAGGATTCCAAGTCATGGGCTGTTGGAGCAATGAGTGCTATGGAATGGTTGACTGTTTTCTGGAATCATGACAGTCTTTTAGAAGTACGTTCACAGATTGTCATAACATTCCTATGTGTGTGCCTCAGTGGGTAATTATTTCCTGTAGTCATCTTTATAAATTAAACTTCTCAGTAGTCCTCTGTCAAAGAAATATACCATACTCAAATATTTTTTTTTGAAATTACCACCCACTTTATGCTCTTTAGAATAGTTTTATGTAGTGCTCTCAAGACACAATATACATTTGCACCTCTATTTGCAATTTAATGTTGTAGTAAAATATAAAATAATTCATTTCTTTATTGAACAGCTTAGGAAAAATGTCCTTTCTTGGCTTGGAGTACATGATCCAAAGGATGAAGCTGCAACCTCCAGACTAAGGGACAGTCTTGTTGATGAGATTCTGGCATGGAGGGTAAAGTTGAGAAAGGAGAGGTAATTTTTTGGTCTTTATTTTGAAGTCTTTGGAAATACACACCCCCAACTCAGAGATGGTGCTTGAAAGGGGGCTAGAAGGCTGAACATTGAGGAAAGCAAACATAATTTTTTGTCAGGATTTCAATTCAGGAATGAATATTTTTTTGGGACATTACAAAAGGCATATAATAATTAAACAAATCGGAATACACTATTAACATTTTAGTATCCCCAAGTTTTGACTTTTCTTTTCCTTTGGACTAAATTGTATCTTGAAGTGGCATGCCCCCTTATTTCACAAAATATGGAAAGGCTTACAGACCTAACACTCATTTATTCTTACCATGTCTCCTCCACCATAACCCCACTCCCCTCACCACAGACACCCATGCACACAAATTTCCTGACATTCTAGGTTGCTACCCTGGTAACACACTGAAATTCACTGGGTTAAAGTTATATATGACTATATTTCTAGGTATCTTTTGTCCCCATATTCTGAATAGTCGCATGTTTCTGTGAATGGAAAGATCCAGCTGGACAAAGAGTTGGTAAACATGGTTGAGATTGCCCGAAAAACAGAGAGAAAGTCTATTTTGGTGTTTTCGTTGAAGGCAAGCAAAGGAGCGAGCTTGACTTGCAAGATGTCTATGTAACAGCACAGGAGAGAGAACCAAAAACTGCCATTGGAAGCCTGACCAAGGCTAAAATTTTGAGAAAGTGTAAAGACAAAATTGCATCAATAGTTGATGAAGTAACAAAAGAAGCTCTTTTGGAAAGACTGGGCCAAATAAGCAAGCGGGTGGATTCCACTAGCAAAACTGATATTATAGCTTTTCATGATGAAGTGCAAGAGCACCTTGACTGTCTAAACATTGACACAGAATTGCAGTTTGAGTATTGAGTAAGGAATTCTTCAAATATAGGGCTGCTTATAAGTTAGGAAGTAATCTAAACCATATAATACCTCCTTTTTGGGGGGATGGGGAATGTAGTAGAATGTTGTTTTTGTTTTATTTTGATTTGTTCTTTCTTCTGTTAAGGGAGTTGGTGGATACTCCTTCCCTTTTCCATATCGCAAGCTGTAAAGAATAGGAATTTCTTTCTTTCTTTATTTGTTTGTTAGTTTGTTTATTTATTTATTTATTTATTTATTTATTGCTTTATTGATGTTGGGAGCGGGGGAGAGTGTAACAGAATTTTGTTTTTGTTTTATCTTGTTTTCATTTGTTTCTTGGTGGGTGGGTACTCCTTCCCTTTATTATGTCAAACTGTTGTAAATTGAATATTTGCTACATGGAAGTGGTAAATAATAGCCATTTATTTGATTCATTTCATTTAAACGGTGAAAGGTCTTTCAGTCCTAAGTATATTTGAAAAAGATAACTACTATATATTGTCACCATCTGAAGTCCACCAATTTTCCACATGGAAAAAAAATAACGTGAAATAGCAAGAGTATCAAGAACTATAATAATTTTGGTCCAGTTAAAAAAACTCATTTCGCATTCTGATGGGTGTCGCTGGTCAGTGTAACAGGTACGGCCTTGTTTGTTAGAACATTAAGAACATGTGTATCCCAATTTTCTAGTACAGGATCTAAACTTCGCCTTGGATGCGAGTTAAGTATCTTTGCAATACGAGATTGAACCACTGGAGGGTTGACTCCAGCAGGGCTAGGTGTTTTCCCTAACAGCAGCACACCGTTGTTTTCTTCGTCATTTTTTGATCCCTGGAAATAATTTTCTTTAACCTCCGTCAACCCCTTGCTTCGCAATGTGCCTTCCATAAATTGTGTTTTGAGATTTCCAGTGCCAAAAAAGCGCCGTTCACGTTTGTTTTCAACGGTCAGTAGCACAACCACGCCGGTCTTCTTGTCCAAAATATACCCCTTCTTAAACACAGTGCTTCTTCGTTTGGAAAGGCACGTTGATCTGTCTTTCCCCTTATTAATCAATATGAATTTATCTTTTCCTCTGGAAGAACGTGCTTTGGGAACATCTTGAGACGTTTTGTCTGCCGTTCTGCAAGAAAAAAAAGATTCTTTAGGGGCGGGTTGTTCCTCATGATTAACCCTCATTTTCACTGGCAACGCAAGCACAAGGAGATAGACAATAGTTTCAAATATAAAAAATATGCATACTCGGTAGGAATGGCAGATTCTACATTTGACTCTTTCATCAAATCTGGCAATGAATTACTCGTGGTCATTTTAGTTTTTCACGTTTTTTCTTGCGAACTGGTTTGTGATGATCACAGCCAGGCACAAAACCATCCCCCCTATTTCCCGCAAAAAATGTAAAATCTAGCCAATCACGTTAAATGGTTGTCACCTTCCCTTAGCAATCAACCAATCAGGATCGATTAATAACAAGATGATCTTGAACACTGAAAAATGCAAGGCCCTGGTTCTCTCGCGAAAACCCAATGTCAAACTATCATTATTTGCTGAAGGTGTTGCACTACCACTACTTGATACGGTAGATCTATTTGGGCTAACATTGGACAATTCCCTGAATTTTGGAAAACACTTTTTTGCGTTCTGGTAGAAAAGAAGAGTTGAGGAAACTGGATTTCATTATGCCAGCTCCCGAGTTAAAGGTTGAGTCAGAAAAGTACTCAACACAGGCTCCACAGTCCTTAACCATGCAGTTCCCAGAGCGCAGGAGGAAGGACAAAGCTGTTAAACTTCATGATGAGAGAAAAAAGAGGCTAAATACAGAGTTGTACCCATCTGGTAAACAAACTTGTGTGTTATGAGACACGTTTTTTTTTTTAATTGTGCACTCTCCAATCAATCACCTGAAAATAGTAGTATTTTTAGCGTTTTGCCATAGAAGTTCAAATGTTTTCATGCATTTTTTTAAAGCCGAAGAAAAAGACGCCCTACCTGCTAGTTTGTTTACCAACACCACATCAAATACTCCTACTTGCTCAAAATGTGGAAAGCCTATGCGAGGACATCATAGGCATAGAAATATGTTAATCTGTCCTTCTGATGCTGAATAATGTATAATGTTATTAGTTTGTTGATTGTACCAATATTGGTTGAATTGCTAGTCAAAATGCATGATGAGAACTTCCAGGAAAGCAGTGCTTAGTTATCTTTTACAGTACACCTTTGAAGCTGAATATTGTGTATTTTGTGTCATATCTGACTAAAAAAGTTGGAATATTTTATTCAAGCCTGCAGAAGGTGCTACAACAAGTTGCAAAAATAGTGGAGACACTTTGTCTTCTTGGGGCGTTAGTAGCTTCCCCCATCTCTCCCACACTGCGACCCCCTTCCCCCCTTATCAATGTTGCTGGCAATAACAAATCATGTGGAAAACTTGAACAGTCAACATTGAAAAAGGGAGAGGGAGGAGCGAGGTTGGAAATGATTGAATTCTAGATTTGGTCGGAATGGAAAGGTAGAAAAGGTGTTTTTTAATAGGAGTGTTTCACCATTTTGGCAACTTGTTGTCTGAGTTGCTTGTCATTGTATTGGTATCCGGCCACTTTGTATATTGGGGCGGGAAGGCGTTGGTGTTTGGCATTTAATATGGGATTTGGGAAAAATGGTTTCATTCTCCGATATCTCGTGAATGAAAAAAGGCCAGCGATAAACTGGAATTTGGGGAGTTTCCGGTATGACGTAATCGGAGGCTATTTTTGTGCTTTCTGTGAGTTAGGTGGAAAACACATGTCATTTGGTAAATATAACGCTGCGATCACCGTTGTGTCGCCTTTTATGGTATGCTAGAAACATGTTCGAACCCATGTGTAAATAATTTGTGGCAAATAAATATATTTCGGTTGACACATGACATCTAAAGCTTGCGTAATATGTACGAAATTAGCTGTTTACGTATGTAAACAAATAAGTTGTTAGCAAACATTGTCAGAGAAAGGTACGTTTTCGTGAAGGAACATTTTTACGATTACTTTCGTGTTAGTCTGCTTTTCGCAAAGGGATTTCTAAGGCTTAGTAGGACGTTTTGTAAGGGACGGGTCAGGTAAAGGTAAACTCTATGCAGTGCACGCTTCTTTGAAATGGAATTTCTTCAAGGATATGACAGCACTGATTCAGAATCTACTGATACAGAAAATATGACCAATAAGAAAGTAGAAGCTAGTGCAGTGCCCCCCTCAATCAATGCCTAATCTGAATGCGAGAACTGTGCCACAAGTGTATTTGATCACCTACAGCCAGGCTGATTCAGAGAGGTTTCCCACAAGAGAATCTTTCGTGCAAGCTATTGTACGCTCTTTTAACAGCCCAACACTAATATTGCTGAGCACTGGGTATGTTGCAAGGAAGCTCACCATACGACGGGTTTCCACTACCACATGGCTATTAAACTGCAATGCTGTAAATGGTGGCTAACTTCAAAGAAGTATCTTCCAGCAGAGTACGGCATTTCAGTTCATTATTCAAACTTATATTACAATTAAGCCAAGTTGAGTCTCCTTGCTTCACAAATTGACTTGAAGGTGTGAAAATGTGAATTCTACATGCATGTAGATCGTTCCTCATTTTGAAGACAATAAGGCATCAAATCAAATGTTATTCGCTTCAAATTAACCCTTACCTTTTTACTTGAGTTGTTGTAAGCATTTCCTTGCCTGGACCAGCATTTAAAGAGTAAAACTAACAAAAAAATCGTCACCACATGTTATCCAAGATGGCGGAGGATGACAATCTTTCTACGGAGCAAGATTCGAAAGATACTGGAGTTCATTGAAAGGATTAAGTGCTGACTTGGAGTGTGTAATTTTCGAGATTAATGCATCATGTTCCTTTTGGAATGAGGCCGATTATGAGACTCAGAGAGCATCAAACAAGGTAGGTAATCCGTTGATTGGTGTTTCTCACAATCACTCTAAAAGTTGGTTTCTTAAATTAAAAACAAGGTAACTTGTTTTAAGAATGCAATTCTTATTTTAGTTATCATTTTAAGACTTGGGAAATCATTTCAAGGTAGTGGGGTATTGTTTTAAGACAGTCCTAAAATTTGATATGATTGCTCTTATTTCAAGATTACGGTTCTTGTTTTGAATTTCTTTTTAAGGTTCCAATATGTTGATTCTAGAACGCAAATTCTTAATAATTTCAAATCATGAAATGCAAACAAACTCAACAATCGTACATTTTATTCAATAATTTTACTATTTCATATGAATTAATCAATTAAGATTATATCTCTGACAAGCACTATTCACAGTAGAAATATAACGTCTGGTAAAAAATATCAAATTGACAATGTACACATGAATGAAAAAAGTACATGTTTGTGGTTCAACAATGTACTGTTTAATTACAAAATTAATATCAAACCATTTAAAGAAGAGTTCTTGGTTTAGGTAGTTGGATACAGGTACTAGTTAATTAATTCCTTAAATAATGTACAGAATGGGAGGGGGCAAAACAACAACCACAATTATTGAACACGTACTGTACTAGGTGTGTAGATGTAACATCTAGAGATCGGTACATTATTATTTTTTCTTGAGTTAGTTTGTTGTTTTCATTCATAACCAAAATTGCAAAACTACAAAAAGGCATTATAATAAACATTATTTTGCTAACAGACAATAGAGTTAAAGCTAAATGAATCGTTAAATCACAGTCCTAAAATAAATTAAAAGAGATCAACAATTTTGTTATCAATATTAAGTTGACTTAAATAAGGAGTCAGTATAAATTTTCTTTTAAAGAAGTCTGTTTTGCTGATTATTCTTTACTTTGTGTCAGATGTAGCGATGATTTTCGCCCTTAAATCCATAAATGTTTGGAAAGATTAGCTGTTTGCTCCTTAAGTCGCATGGTCTATATGTCAAAAGTGCAAAAAACTGAGGAAGGGTCTATTATAAAACAGTTGAAAAAATGAAGTTAATTTAGGGTAAGTATAGTAGCTGTCGAAATTCCAAAAAGCATATTTTCTTACGAAAGATGAATTCGTTGATTCATAGCAGAAAGTACATAAACCATTCTGTTCCAAAAACCTGTTTTATACTTAAATCAATTATTTGTGTAAAGAATTGAGTTTAAATTACTTGTTCACATGGAAGGCTTTAACATACAATTTGATAACGACAGAGTGTGGCAAATCTGTTAGAATTAAAGTGACTCTGTATTTTATGAACAATATTGGGGGGTTTGCATTGCCTTTTCTCTGTAAAGTATACTGTTGTATACCTTTATGCTAGGTTTAAATTTTATAGCCAAGCAAGTGGACTTTCTTTAATGATGATATGTAATTTGTCTGCACATTTGCGTGAATGGCAAACAAATGGCAACTTAAGGTCCTCTTGTCTAACAACTTCATATCCCTGTGGAAGAACAGGTTCCTCGACTTGAAAGGAATTAAAATTTTCATTATAATGAGATGTTACCATAGCATCAAGGGCAAAAAAAATTCCATAGTTTGCAATAAACCAGATTTTTGCTATCCTACCAAAAGTTGGCAACCCATTCTCATTACCAAAATTGAGAAAAGAATCCTTGTCTGGTTTGTAGGGCGTTCCATGGATCTGAACAGAATCTAACGAATAAATTTCAGTAGCATCACAAAGACTGCCAACACCAGCAAATCTCTCTACTGTTGTTACAACAATATCCTTTTCTTCACCAAACAGTGCTTTGGCATACCCAAATGACATTTCTTTTCCAAAAATGGGACCCTGATCTGCTTTGCTAAAACTAATATGGTCAGCACATAGTGAAGACTGGTACCTCCTTGACAAGGATAATGGAAGATTTTTGAAATGTTTTACAATTTTTGCCTGATCTTTAAAATATGCATGTTTTGCTTTCAAACGCATACACCAGGCACGGACAAGAGGCCCAAATTTCAAAATGAAAGATGCAAATGAATTAGAAAATGTTGTTTGGGTGTAATGTTAGAAGTGTTGCCATAGAGGGATTTAAATAACTGAAGATGTTCATTAATTAATAGCCCGTTTTAAATAAACAGTAGTTGCTAAGGAAACCTTGTGGGCAAAGCAAAGAGACAATTTCAATAATTGAAATAAAGCATCTCCAGTGGTCGGTGGTGGTATCAACAAACTCTGGCAAAATGAAAGGCAGAACAGTTAGCCACATTTGAAGCGCTCTGTCCTAGGTTTGTGGAAGCTATCTTCTCCAAGTCCCTATGTAAGATAAAGGAAGGTGTATTCTTACTGTTAGAATATCCATAATGAAATTGCTGAATTCTGTTGTTTAAATCAGTTAGTCCAAAAGCCTTAATATCATTTATGAAATAATTTAGTAAAAGTTTAATTTCATAGGCTAGAACTCCTTCTAGGAACAAATGCATTACATCTTGAATCAGCTGGTTGCAAGGATCAAAGAAGGGTGCTTCAAATAAATGACTTCTTACATTGATTCCATAATGTTTGGAATAAAATTCCCTAAGGTTTTCAGAAGCTGCCATTTTTAACAAATGCTGGATGAGGTTTTCCTTTTTTTTTTTTGTATTGTATTTATTTTTATTGTTTACGTTTAGTAATAACAGAACAAATGACTAAATTAGGACAACACTAAGCTATAACACACACATGCACAAACTACATTTAGGCTACCTAAGCTGATAACAACAAACTGAGAATATTAAGTTAACACGTTTCGACGAGGCCGCGAGGGTTGTGAACACTTCAGCAATACGTTATTGCCCTTGTCTACAATACTTGCCCCACTTTTGAAGATGAAAAGCCAAACTCTTTCCACTTTTTGAAATAGCAGTCTCCAACTCATAAACAGCTTTAATTCTGGAAGTACATACTCGGAGAGATGGTACGAGAGCGTTGATTCTACAATAATATACGTACTGCTTAGCAATAAGCAGGACGTGATTAAAAAGCAAGAAATCGTCTTTGCGCTCCCAACTACCAAAAATTATATCCGCCTTAGTAAGTAAATCTACTTTAACACCAAGATCATTAAGCCAGTCCGAGAGATCCTTCCAGAACGAGAGAACATAAGCGCAGGAAGTAAACAAGTGCTCTAGAGATTCGTCCGCATCTTCACAAAAAGAACAGTCAGATGATAGTTTTATACCAACCTTTTTCAGATAGACATTCGTTACTAAATATCTATTTAATGTTTTGTACTGAAATTGTCGAGTCTTTGAATCCATTGCAACAGTGAAAGGAAGGCTATAGATCTTCTTCCAATCTAAAACGACATTAGCATATTCTGCTTCGTATTTCGATTGAGCTGTCGGTTGTTTAATAACGCTAGAGCGAAGTTCTTTGTACACGGCCTTAGAAACCACTTTGCTAAGCGCTACATTTTGACCATTCAAACACAGTTGAGTATGGTTCTCTGAATCAAAAGGCTCTAGATTGACATACTGATATATCTGTAAAGACTGACGATACTTTGTTGGCAAAGCATCGCACAATGCAATTAATTGGAAGGCGTCGAGAGGTGATATATCTAATTTCCAAAAATCATACCAAAGTGCCAATCCATTTTTTCCGAGCGCTAAGTCACCTAATGAAATTATCCCTTTATCAACAAGTCTACGATTATAAACAGACTTACCATCAACACAAATATGCTTATTATTCCAAATAATAACTTCGAACAGTGTTTCTTGCGAAATATCGTAACTATCCATCCTACTCGCAACTGAACATTGCACAAAGCAGCTAAGACATTCTTCGTAGAACCTCGGAAGCTTCACTCGCAATTTCTTCACATCAAAATTGCAGCTTAAAATGAATTTACCTCCAACCGATTTCAAATAATACGATAGAATGGTCTTCCAGCTGCTAGGCTCATTACTCGCGAATTTCTTACAGCATAGTATTCTCTGAGTCTTAATCATAGATTCCAAGTGTGGAGCTTTAAGACCGCCACCCTCAATGTCATTGATAAGCATTAGACGTTTAACTTTATCTTTACCCTTCCAAATAAAATCGAAAATTAATTTATTTGCCTCAGATATAATCTCTTTGTTAAGGCTTATCATACCAGCACGATACATAAATATTGGAACTATAATGAATTCTGCCTATAACGGTTAGGTCTCTCCACTTCCATATCTTTAATTTTGTTTTGATGGAGTCAATTATTTCATCAAAGTTTAGCTTCTGTTTAAGACGATAATCATATGAGAAGTATACCCCTAAGATTTTCAAGGCTCTCTTGACTTTGATATTATGCAATTCATAATCATCACTTACTGCAGGATCTTTATTACCCAAAAACATTATTTCCGATTTCTCAAAATTAATCTTGAGACCTGAAAGCAAACCAGAGAGCAACTAGAGAGCAATCGTCCCGCAAAAAAGTCATCAGCAAAGAGTCCCATTTTGATTTCCTCGTTATTAACATCGACTCCTCGAATGCTTTTGTCACTATGGAGATTGATTGCTAATATTTCCATACAAATAATGAACAAATATGCTGAGAGGGGGTCCCCTTGTCGCACACCTCTCTGCACTTGAAAGGGTTCGGTAGAAAAACCATTATTTAAAACACAGCTCGAAATATTATTATAGAATGTATATACCCACTGTTTAAAGGACGGGCCAAAATTAAAAACAGAGAGGGCGTCAAAAATAAAGTTCCTGCTTACTGAATCAAAAGCCTTTTGAAAGTCAATAGCAATAATTTTTCCGTTAATCTTGTGGGTCTCAGTATACTTCAAAATATCCTCAATCGCTCTCACTGTATCAAACACAGTCCTTCCCTTAACATACGCGCTTTGATTATGATCTATAATTTGGGGTAAGACAGTCTCTAGTCTTCTCGCAATTGCCTTGGAACCAATTTTGACATCCACATTAATCAATGATATTGGCCTCCAATTGGAAATATTTCTTTTGTCCTTGTCTTTCTTTTCTAGTAAAGTTATAATTGCTTGTTTTTGAGAATTAGACAGCTGCCCATATTCGTACGCACTGTTAAGGCAGCTGACAACAAGGTCTCTGACCACAGCCCAAAAAGCTCTGTAGAACTCAACTGTGAGTCCATCGTTTCCAGGCGATTTATTACAGTCAAAAAGATGAACACGAAAGCAATCCGCATTTGTCAGTCTTCCCTCACATATTGAGGCATCATCATATGAGAGTTTGGGTATGTCCTGATTCTTTAAAAAGGAGTCATAAACATTCGCTGATGGGATTAGCTCCTCCTCCTTATACAGATCGGCGTAAAAGCATTCTATCTCTTTCATCACTCTTTTTGGATCAGAGATTAAATAACCATCTTTACTAAATATTTTTCTAACCGAACTCTTGCTCTTTTTATGACATTCAAGACTGAGAAAAAATTTATTACTCTTCTCGCCTTTTTCATACCACGTAGCTCTGGAGCGAATGATAGCGCCTTGAGAAAGGTATTCGTAGCTAGAATTGTATTCACCCTTTAGCATCTCTAGTTTCTCGATATTTTCGGAAGTGGGATCAGTACTGCAATCGTCTTCACATTGCTTCAGTAAAGTTTCAATCTGAGATAATTTCTCCCTTCTTTCACGAGCCCTTTCCTTGCTGTATTTTATTGTCACCTGTCTAACTCTGTACTTAATTAAATCCCATAAAACTCTTTTATCGGTGACATCCTTGAATTTGTTCAACCAGACCGGATTACTCTGATTTATTAGAGCCACATAGTTAGTATCGTTAGTTTTTTTTTTTTCTTTTTTTTTTTTTTTTTAGAATAATTCCAACTTTATTGAACATACACACGTGCAGTTAACATTCACAAAAGACAATCTGCAACACTAACAAACACTACAACTTAACACTAACAAAAAAGAAACCTCATAAAATAAAAACTTTAGAGCGCAATCAGCAATCAACAGAGTTTCATTCCGTATTTAAAAGAGATGAAAAAACAGACCATTTCGTTCTGAACTCTTTTTCGCAACTAGTCGTACAAGAAATATATTTTTCTAGCCTAATTTTATCACGAGCTAGGGAAACAAATTCATTAAAGATGTAAAATTTACTGTTAAGAGCTTTTACGTAAAGAAAATACTTTCCTATAATGACTAAATGATTGAGGGCTAAACAGAATTTAGAATCGTTATTAATAATACCAAACATAATTTCTTTTATTGAAAGCGATAATTTTGAGTTCACCATGTGCGAGGCCCAATCCAGAAACTCCTTCCAAAACAAAGTGGCTTGCAAAAAGGTGAAATATGGTGTGATCTGCTGGACAAAAAGGGCAGCGTGGGGAGTCTTCTTTCTTCATTTTAAATAATAAACTCTTAGTACACAGGATATTGTGGATAATTTTATACTGGAACATCGAAAGCTTTACTTCTTTAGTTACTTCAAAAGGTAATAAATATACTTTCCTCAAATCATCCTTCTGGTAGCCAAAATTTAAGAGTCTTTTCTCACAAGTTGGCGGAGGCTTTGATCGCCGAGACAGCAGCTTACTGTAAATGTTTTTACAAGTCATTTCCTCTGGTAATATTTGCGGTGTTGAGCTTTGTTCAAGGGAGCAATTAAGTAGTTTTTTCCAACTTTGAGGGATGGCGTTAACAAGACTAAAGTACTGTAAGAAATTACATCTTACGTTGAATTTATTACGAAAAGAGTCCAAGGACAGAAAACAATTTTGCTGTGTATTAAAGATGTCCTTAATTTTAAGAATTCCTGCGTAACGCCAATGCTGCAAATACATAGATTTCTTATCAGGCTTAATAAACTTGTTATTCCAAATTATCTGTTCAAGAACATTATTCTTGTTTTTGGGTTGGAAGCTGTTACGTCTTGCCAAAATGTAATTATTTCCTGATAGAAAGCTGGAAGGCATTTACTTAGACCAAGCTGACCGATGTCATAGTTACATTTGAAAAGCTCTGAGCCCCCAACATTCACTAAAAGGGACTTTGGGATGTACTGCCACGGGGCGTCTGAGATTGAGCAAAGTCGTTTAACTGTTAGTATCGTTAGTGAGACTACTACTGAATTTCCAGTATGAAGGGCCATGATTCTGTTTCTCTATAGTACTAAAATGAAGAACAATTGCCGAATGATCAGAATTTATAGAAGGAATAATGTCTGCATCTTCAACGTCATCTTGACAAGCGTCACTAATCAGCCAGAAGTCTAACCTTCTTGGAATGAACGGCTTTCGTTGTCTCCAAGTAAAGCGTTTTATGTCTGGGTTTCTCACTCTCCATATATCTATCACGTCATAATCAAGGCACATAATCTGAATACACTTGACAGAGTCTTTTTTAGCTGGAGTACCGCCCGAATAGTCAAGATTAGGGTCAAAAGTAACGTTAAAGTCACCACAAAAAAGATCGAGCGCATCATTTAAATTTCTAAAAAACACACTTTGTTGCTGTACCTTATTGGGCGCATAAATATTCATAAAGGTATAATTTGAGCCTTGCACAACAGCTTCTAACAAAATGTAGCGGCCTTCGTAGTCCGCGTTTAATGCCTTCAACTCAAATTCTAGATCTTCTCTGACAAGAATCATCACACCACAGCAATGGTTTGTACCGTGAGCAAAGAACTTGTTACCTTTCCACTGAGTCTTCCAAGTGCTTTCCACTTCGGGTGTACTATAAGTTGCTTGTAGAAAAATGATATCCTGTTTCTGTTTCTCCAGCCAAAGAAATATAGCCTTCCTTTTTGACGGCGAAAGAATCCCTCTTACATTAAGGGAGAGTAATTTAAAATCTACGTTTTGCATTTCGTTGACCATCTTGTGGTTGCAAGTTTAAGCTTAAACGATGTCCTCCTCGCCAAAACGCTCGTAATTTTCTCATTGCAGAAATAAAACAGTAAGGCAACTAAAATGTATAAATTACGTAACACTGACAAGTATGACAAAAATAACAAAGAGGTAAAACACAGATTACAAAGACTGCGGATAATTATATCCGAGATGCAGTCCATTGGGATTGAAAGTCTGATTGCCACTATTCAAATTTAGTACAGCTCATCCGCTCCTGCGACAAACTGTATTTCAAAAAAGAAAAGAAAGGAAAAAAACATGCAAAAAATGAAAGAGAATATCAAAACCTTAATCTCCTCATTCAACTTAAGCAGGGTTATTTTGTGATGCAATAAAGGGAAAGTAAACACCATTTATAAATCGTTTATCTGGTTCATGTTTACTGAAGAAAGCAGTCTTTCCAGCCTCTCTAGCACACTTCATTTTGGACCACTGTTTCCTTCTTCTATCTTGTATTTCTTTTGGAAAGTCCATGTAGACTTAACATCCAATCCATCTTTTAATTCCATCGCCTTACGAAAAACTTTCTCGCGATCAGGAAACCTCAAAAAACGGGCAATTATTGGTCTAATAGACCCGCTTCTCTTGTTTCCTAACCGGTGTACACGTTGGAATTCAATCTCGCGAGCTCCCTGGATATTGAGCTTGTCCGCTACAAATTGATATAGCACTTCGCTTGTATTCTCATCAGCTTCTTCAGGAATGCCAAGAAAACGCAGGTTCTCCCTTCTATCGTACACTTCCTTATACAATAAGTGGTCTTCCAGTTCTTTAATCTCCTGCTGGTTCTCTTCAACGCATTTCTTTAGCTTCGTCATTTCGACTTCACTGAAGGATAAGCCTGATTCCATTTCATGCATAGTATTCTCCATTGTCTTTGTCTTCGACTGAAGAGCTACAACATCGCTTTTCACTCCGACTCCGATGTGGTTTTCCTTGCTGCGTAGCTGGAAGTCCTCTTCTATAAAAAGGCACTGCATATCTTCATAATTAGCCATGCAGTGATTGCATTTTCGCCTAGCTCCACCCACACCTTCCTTAAACCCACCTGCCTTACTACTGGCAGGTGTATCTGCCAAGAATGCCAAGATACCTCCTCTGAGATTAATATTGACAATAGGTAAGGAGAAAGTATGCCCTCTATCGGAACCAAGAATTTTCATGTCCTCTACCAAAGGTTCTATTAACTTATTAAACCCATACTCTGGATTTGAGAGGTGTTTTGTTTCACAGACAGCAAAAAGATGAATAGACTTGAGGGTTGATCTGTATGCAGGAGGCAGATTTGCAAGTTGATAATAAAAAAACTGGGCTTATGATTCTCATTTGTCAGTGGATTGATAAAATTAATATCATCATAGTACAATAAAAGAAGGAGAGCTCTTTCATCAATTCATGATTTTGAAAGAATGTTCCATCACAAAAGTCTTCAAGTATGGTTGGATCAGCACATTGTTTGGGCCCAGCTAATACTATGTCCAGCATTTTACTACAACCCAGCTGTATTTGGATCGTTTTTAATACAGGGATATGATAAAAGACATCCTTCACCTCCACAATCGTCTTTTTTTTGCCTCTTTTTACAGCTGCATGATGTTTTCCAAACACATACTTCACTGGTTCCTAAAACAATAGTTACATTTATTTGATAATAGTATATTGCCTTGATGATTGAATCAAGTTAACAGTCACCAAAGTCATTTAATAAATCACCCTAAGTGACAGTTAACCAAACTTTAACCCTAAAAGTGCAATATTCTCAATCCCCCCATTGTAATTTGTGGTATGAATAGGCTGAAGGGAATGAATTATTCACAGACTTCCTCCTGAATTTTTTGTCTTAATTTCCCTAGATTTTGGGCACTTATAAGGTAGTAATGAAAATAATTCTACTTTAGTATTGGTCCAAACAATGCACTGTATAAATCTAACCTAGGCAAATCGAATATCACTTACAGATTTGTCTAAACCATAGTAGTTATTAGTTCCATTGCTGAATGTTTCACTCAATGGTGTCCTTAATATTTCCACATTCTGAGCTGCTTCATCGAATACTCTTTCAACATTCTTGAAATCCTCCTCACTCCCTATGTCTGCATTCTGAAGAACCTCTCCAACAGTTCTTTTTATATTTGACAACATCTGATGCATTAAATGGCCAGTTCCGAGAGCGATATTTTGGACAGCCTTTCCTGTCAGGCGGTTTTGTCCTCTAATTTTGCAAAGAAATTTTTTTGTGAGAATATTTAAAGACTCTTCACTGTGACAATCATCACCACTGGAGTCGGAGTCACAAGAGACATGTGATAAGCCACTATGCAAGTCCACATGAGATCTGGATGGTGAAGTTATATGTTCCACCTCTACACTTTCATCTGCTTCACTCTGACTTTCCTGCGAAAATTCTCCATGAAAACCTTTCAAGTCCAAAAGACAGGTCTCATTGTTTGATTAATGAGCAATCAATCAATCAACTTTATTTATTAAAACACGGTATATGGCTCAGGAAGCTGGTTTTCAGACATGCTATGTAACAATTACAAATTATAAAAAGTGGACCACCACATGGATATGGGTGACAAAACCACCCATCTTCCCAGGATCAGCATTGGGTTACATTCATTATTTGATTGCATAAAATTTCAGAAATGTTGTTAGGTTTTCTTGTCCTAGAAAAGATCTATTATTCTCCAGACGTTTTGTGTTTAGAATGGAGCCTACCGCCCCCCCTACCCCACCCTCGTGCCTCACCGCCCACTCTTCCATACCCCCCTCACTACTGAGAACTTTCAACATCCTTTCACGGGGGAGCGGGGTGGAGTATTAGGTTTTGGTATGGATTATTTTCCGAAACTACACAGCGTTGAGCAATCTAGTGATTGAACATCTAAGGCGAAGGTATTATCGATTTTTAAATAATAAGTTACACCTTTACAACAACGCGCTACACACCTTCAAGTAGACAGGGTTCCCCTGCGGTGTCGTTCGGACAAGTGCTGTACATGAATTTTCGATGCACCGTGCACACCTGTTTGGTAAACGAATTTACCTTTCCGTAATCCTTTGCACAGCAATCTATTTCACAACGAATATGGAAAGGCCTTTCTTCATGTAAACGGTAATGCTCAGAGTTATAATGCGTTAGCAAGGAAGCTAACATTAAGGCCGTAAAAGCAGCGCAAAATAGACATCGCCAAGCCATCTCCGAATTATTATGCCAATCATCAGATTACCTGCTCACAAGAAAGGCGCGAACACGGTAAAGAAACAAAAGAATAGGTAACCGCACTTGCTTGTCACACCCATGTTATCAGGTGGTTATTAATGAAGGAAGACGATGAAGTGGCGGGCGATTCGTTGCAAGGTACGTATGGGAGATTTTTTTACTTTTGTGATGTATATGTAACGAAACTGTAACCGTTTTTGCTAGTGCCGATGGGTTATGATTTACAAATCGCTGCGAGTCTACCGTAATTGTAGGTGCTGCGTCATGGCCTGGCAATTCAGTTCGATTCATTTTGATCACTTGCCCTGATTTGCCAAAGTGGAACTCAATATAATTTATGGTTCTGATAAAATTTCAAAAGGTAAAACGGAGTTACAGCTTCACCACTAACAGACATGTCTCTCGGTCGTTATATTTTTGGTTAGAACGGAGATAAATTAACTTTAGAAGACTGTTCTGGAATTAGACTTTCCTGTTACGAGTGGAATTGAAGCTGAAGTTCGCCATGCGGCCAATTTCAATCCGCTTAAATCTCCTTCAGTTTTGCCCATCTGTGCTTTCGCTTATATTTACTGTGTTCTTTAAACCTTCCTACCTTTATTTTTAGTTTTTTTCTTATTTTGAGGCCCACTTACGTTTTTGTTTTGTTTAGCTTAATCTTGTAGCAAGCAATGCTGATTGGGGAAATCCAGTGTTTATTTTAGGTATCCTGGAAAACTACGTAGTATTAAATAAATTGTCTATGGAAATTTACTAAAGCGTTTTACTACTGCTTATTATTCTGCAAAGCCATCGCAACATAATTTGAACCCAGAAATCTATCACTTGTCTTCCTGTAATAACCAGGCGCAGATCCACACTGGTTTGCAGCATTTTGCGGAAGTCGGTTAGAGTTTTTGTAAATAAATATATTTTTCGTGAAAACAACTTTCCAAGTTAAAATCTGGTCAATATTCTGACTGAATGACTCAGAAACCCAGGAAAGGTGACTTCAGGGAGAAGAAATCCAAAAACATTTTCGGGGGGGGGGGGGGGGGGGGTGGGGCATGCCCCTTGACCTCCCTACAGGGTTGTCACAGTCAAGGAAAGTCAGGGAAAATGAAAATTTTTCAAGGTCAAGGAAAAGTCAGGGAAATCTTTGATATTGTCATAGTCAGTGAAAAGTCAGGGAAATTCTGTTTTCTTTTTATACTTCATAAGTTTTCTTCAAGACTTTGAAATACACGTTCTTTCGGAAAAGATGAAAAGTATGCTGCAAAGCAAGCAAAGCAATCAATTTGACACACTACGCCTAACTCAAAAGAGCAGAAGCGAAAAGTGGAAAGAGGTTTAAAATGAAGAGAAAAATATCGATGGCCTACAAAAAAGAGCTAAAGTGAATGTAAACATTGATTGCTTCTCATTAATAAAAGGTCAGTGAAAAGTCAGGGAATTTTTAACTTTCTGATGAGTGGCAACCCTGCCCCTAGAAGCTTGCACCTTTGGCACTCGTTTAGGAAAATGGTCAGTATTCTCCACCCGAGAATTGTGTTGTTTTAAAGCCCACAAAGGAAGAAAATTTTCAAAAAACCTACCATTGGTGGCAGCATTTCAGGTAACATTCTGAATGGCAGCTACTTTTCTGATTACAGTCAGACCCAGTCATCTCCTGTTAATTTTCATAGCCATGTCTGCGTTAAACTCATTTGCTGACCGTGGTGTGGAGTCCCTGGCTTGTTTTCTTAGGCTGAAAGGATTGCAAGAGGAAATAGTGGATTGCTTTCGAGGTTTGGTAGTAGATCTTTTTTGACTTTGTAGACGAAAGGGATGCTTGGTTGTTGTGTCAAATAGGGATAGTGGAAAAAAAATGAAAAAAAGCCTTGCCCTTTGTTTTTGTACTACTGTCAAACCTCAATTATCCGAACTTGTTGAGTCTTGAGTAAATAGTTGGGAAAATCGAAAATATGAATATGAATGAGACAATAATGTCAACATCGGGAATAAAGAAAACAAAATTTAATTGTGAATTAGGTCCTGCTTTTATTCATGTACAGTATTTATGTAATTAAATGTATTTACAAATAAAAAACGTCTTGTTTCAAGTGTTCATGTTCGAAACAGATTAAAAAAGTGTTTAAAACACGTTTAGAAGGATGAATGGACTAGTTTTAATTGTTTCACTTTTTGAAGATCACATCTTATTAATGTTCATGAAAAAAAATGGGACCAGGGAAACAAGTCCAGATAATCAGGTTCGACTGTGTGCGTTTCACTGCTGTCAGGGCTCTTCAGCCACAACAAAGTGCCTAAATTGACCGATTTGATAAGTGAACTGCAATGGTGATGATGAATTCCAAACCGTTAACATCTGACAATTCAGAACTTAATAGAACACGTTTAATGAAACAATATTCCTGCCATCTGTTTCAGTCTTCCTTAGTTTTGCCCAACTGCACCCTCTCTTGTATTTACCATGTTATTTAAACCTTCCATCTATTATTCTTATGTTGTTGCCTGTTAGTTACATATTCTGTTGTGCACAGAACAAGGTGGATGGTGCCATATTTCTGAAATTCACAAGAGATGATTTGAAAGATATTTTTCCTAGAAGTTTTCAGTTCCGGAAAAAAATATGGGATTATCTAGAAGATACAGTAAGAGTTGACTGTTCATAACTTAAATCATTAACCCATTTGTTCGTTGTTTGAAGGTGTCATTTCTTCTCAGACAGATAACTAAGTATTTTTTTCAAACTCTATCTTTCCATTTTTGTCCGTCTACAGTGTATTTTGAATTGGATGACACAAAATTATAGTCCTGAATTTCAAGCCAGGGATGGCATGCAGCAGCCATTTTTTGAAAACTTAAAATAATTTACCAGTTGCAAGGAGCAAAAATATTCCTTCCAGTCACCCTAAAGTTATTATATGGACGCACATGGAAGTAAAAATGCCTTCCCTTAGCAACACGTGAAAGATAGATCAGAGGGCCTTTAAAACAATAATAAATTGGTAAAAAAATAATTAAGACATCTTTTTACCATCAAAATGACTGCCGCTGACAGACATCCTTCCATTAAGTGAAAGATTAATAACATTAGTAGTCAAGTTGTACTACCTGATTACAAGTTCATTGTTTTGACCTGGCCTTAATATCAACTATCTGGTTATATTTTCTACCAAACAGAGGAATGAACGAATGATATTTGAAGATCAAACAGTACTAGTACTGAACATAATGAGGTGAGATAATCTTCATATAGAAAACTTGACATGACAAAAGCATTCTTTAACCCAAGACTCTTCTGTGGTTCACCGAACACATTAATTTTGATGCTGAACTTGAATACTCAAGCACTGACTGCAGTCCATTTTGTGCTTTTCTAAGAGGGCTGTGCTTTTTTCACTTGCTTTTACTTTTCATATTATTAGCACTGTACAATCCCACCAGCATCCTTTGAGGGTGAGCCTGAATCTATGAGTCTGAAACCAACAGCCAGTAGTACTCCTTCCCATACAAGATCCTCATCTGCATGCTCTTCTTCATCATCTGGGAGGTCTTCATCAAGCAGAAGACCGTTTTTAAGTTCATCGAAATCTGAGAGGTCCACACTATCCTCATTTACATCTGGGAGGTCAAGCCCTTGCCCTTCTACTGAAAACATGATTGACATTGAGGAGGATTTCAGGTTTCATGTACCCGAGGAGCTACGAAAGTGCAACCTAGAGTGGATCTACCCTGATGAAAAGGTCTTGAGAAGATTCATCCGTGATGCTGCTGCTTGCCTTCAGGGGGTGACTGGATCAGAAAACATTAATCATTCAGACTTGGTACTAGCTGCAGCAAAGATTTGTGACTCTTTACCTATCTTGCGGGACCCAAAACCAGCATCATTTCCATCTACCTGGACATTTCCATATTGGGTAATCCATCTATGTTCTTCTATTAAAAATATAACTAGTAAAAACAGGCCTGCAAAAAAAGGAAAAATTGTCTGTAAAAATTGGGACAATTCTAACTTTTCTGTGATCGTACAAAAAGGTCACTCTGTACCATAAACACTGGCGTAGAAGACGCATTCACAGATAAGCCACACCCAGAGTTTGGCAACTCATATTTTGGAAAAAAAATAGAAAGGAATTAAAATAAATCCAAAGCCAAGTCTTGAGAAAGATGTCTTACATGTACATGCATTGTTTCTTCAAGTTTCTTGAAAAATGAGTGCACGTCAACCCGTGTTTTAACTCAGTAACATTGAAAACAGAGCACACTAAAACTCTTACCTATAATTTTAGCTCTGCAATAGCCTGAAAACCTGAATTTGACATATGCTTGATCTTCCTCTGGTATTTTTGATCCAGTATTTTTCATTTCTGTCCATTTTTCAATAGAATTTTACATACAGCACAAATGCTCGGACGGTTCATTTGTTTGTAGCTTAGTAGCCAGGCATTTCATCAGGAGATGGAGGGCTGGAAACGAGTATTCCAGATGTTCTCGCAGATAAGCCAAATCTCTGATTTCATACAAACATTTTAAGCAGAAAAGTGCGGCTTATACGCTGGTCTTTACAGTATTTCTTATTTCTGAAACTTGAAAAAAAGGTAGAAGACCAAAATGTACAATAAAGATTGATGATGGAGATAAAAATTTTGACGGTGTACAAAAATGTAAAAGTGTTTCATTAATTTTGTTAGTTTACATTAAATGCAAGTTTGGTAAAAATTGTTCAGAGGACAGTGAAAAGTAAGGGAATTCATTTTGTTCTAATAAGTGGCAACAGCCCTGTTAATAATTATTGTTCTCAGTTAACATTGAAGATAAAATTGTTATATCTTTAGGTGTGTTGAGAAATGATTTTTCTCAGAGCAAAAAGTCTTTCTATTTTGCTGCTATAGTGATGACTTATTAGTCCCAAATGAAACTCATGCTTTTGATAATTAGCAAAGCATTAATATGCTACATTCATTTGTAGGCATGAGTAATGTTGTTTTGCTCTTGGCAGGGTACTGTACTTTTTCTGTTAAAAAAGAGAATACAAAACCTTCACGGTTACCAAAAGAGGAAAACATCATTGAAAAGACAGGCAGCTTCTCAAGATGCTGATTATTTACTGAACGTGAAATTGAAGAACTCCATACCTTTTTGTTGAAAGAGGCCAAATCCAAGAAAAAGAACTTGGAGTCTATCAAGGAGATACAACAAAACACATTTACCCCAAGAAGACTTCACATAGAGAAACTCTCATCAGAGAAAACAGTTGTTTCTGATATCGTATCCACCTACCCATTTTCTGGAGTTCACGAGTGCATTGTAAGTTTAATTTCTTCTATAAATAACAATTAAGATAGCCCAAACGGTGACTGACAGCTTCTTTGTTTACAAGCTTTTACTTCCTTGGGGGTGTATTTCAGCATGTATGGCAAAAAAGGTCATGAACTTAAGTGCAGCTACTTGTACTGGGGCACCTTGGATAAAATAATATTATTCAGTCATAGTGTCACTTTTGTTAGAACAAAGGATAGCAAAGTTTGATTCAAAATGGCCCATAACATTGAAGCCTTCAGACAATATGTGCATTGACTGTTGTTGCTCCTTCCGCCGGTAACATCACCTGTAACATGATTTAATACACCTACATGTAATGAATTTCCCTGAAATTATGGTGTTTTTTTTTTATTTCTTATAAATTATTCAGATATCAAACTGCATATGATTTTACATCCAATAAGCAACAGTTACATTATGAGCTTGTGCGTGTACATGCCTCTCGAGTCAATGCCCTTTCATCCAGCACGTTATGTGTTGACCCATGACAAAGTTTTCCTTTTCTCCGTGCTGGGTAGGTGGCTATGTTACATGTAGGTTATGGCTGTTTGGGTAAGGGTGACCTCAAATAAAGGGACATTAGTAAAATGGGAACGCATGCTTCACAGTACATCTAATTTTGATCGACAAGCACTCTGTATAAGTTCTCATTTGAATTGTGTATTGATTGCATGGTATGTTATGCAAATGTTATTTGGAGTTCAGAAACCTTATTTGTTGGCTTGATCACCCGTCTGTAGTCCATGAAACGTTTCTGCACCCTTGGGGATATGTGTTCACTGAACATTAATTTTGCATCTTTTTCTGAATCAATTCGTTGCCCCCACAGGCTCCCTGGCCCAGAGGCCAGAAAGCTGAGGAGGCACAATAGCAGTCCCTGCATGAATATATAATAAAAATTAAAATGCATGGACATAATGACTGGCAGGATTTTGTGGGTCATTTCCTAATTTTGGTCAGAGACATAATTATGGAAATTTCATATCTTTATTTCAGGCTATTGTGTTTTACAGAGGTCTTCACAAATTCAGATTCTTTTTATACCCCCCCACGTACTGCATTCTTCTCCCTGTTAGAGAGTAGTCGTAGCTACATGTATTAATAAGGAATAGTAATTGGTGCAAATACAATGCAGGACACTTCAATAATTACAAGCTGTAACAAGTTAATTGCTATCAATGTATTTATTTTGTTAGAAGAAATTTGTGGAACACTGTTAGAGAAAATCCATGAAGTAGACGCAAAAAGTTGTGCAATCCCTCTACTCAACGTTTTTCCTCAGGTAAAATAATTGACTATTCACAAAATTTTGCCGATCCTGCCAATATTCAAGAATCACTGGTGGGATTCAAGATGGCCTTGTTGCCAGTCAGAACAGTACAAGTTGTTTGATAATCAGTTCTATTCGCAAAGGATGAAAATTTGATATTGTTCTGACCACCAACATGGCCACCATAAAAACCACTTTCTTATGTGCATGTAGGTCCCCCCCAACCAGAACAAAAATGTGTTCACTTTTTTGGTTATCACTGTCGCAATATGGAGTTACACTTGTTGTTTCTTGTAGTTTCCCCGAAAGTTAGTAGGCTAGACATAAATTTTTAGTAACTAAAAGATTTGCCTGATATATTCATGGTCTGTAACAGGGGAAAACCTATCTTTGGCAGGGCAAATCAAAAGTTGAAGAAACAATAAAAAAGAACACCCAGACAAGCCAAACACTCTGTGGTTGACAGAGGACGAGGGATTGTTGGAGCAAGTTTTCATCGTCATTGATAAAAAAGTGTTCATAGAACTCGATAATATGACCTACATAAATTCTCTCCTCTGTTTAATAGCTGTTTATTTTGCATTCAATTTGTCATATGACAAGCGCCAAGAAATAATTTTTCAGTTCTCTGAGGAGTTAATTCTTGGTATCCGTCCCAAAAAGAGAACTGTACGTTATCGCACATTGTGCAGTCTCTTACTCGGATCAGAATAGCTTACATGTATGTAAATTGAATTAGTTGGTAAGGGGAAAAACTTTGTCCCACACTGTGGTTGACAAAGATTAAGGACTACTGGAGAGAGTTCTCACTGTTATTCATAAAGACATTTTCCAAAACTTGAGAACAAGAATAAGTTGATCAATTTTCTCCTCTCATTGATAGCAGTTTATTTTGCCTTCAATTTTTCATGTGACGTAGCGGCAAGAAATTATTTTTCAGTTTTTTGAGGAATTTATTTTTGGGATCCGTCCTAATAAGAGAATTGTGCATTAAAGTGCACGTTTTGCAGTCTTTTACTTGGATCAGAATAGTGAACTGAATTGGTTGGTTGAGAAACTTAGTAGTCAGACAAAACAACCCACACTGTGGTTGACAGAAGATGAAGGACTGTTGGAGCAAGTTTTCATTGTTAAGAAAGAAATCTTCATAGAATTTGAGAACAGGACTTGAATTCAATTTGCCACGTGACAAGAGGCAATTTTTTTTGTCAGTTGTTGAGGAGTTTATTCTAAAAAGAAAACTGTGCATTATTGCACATTTAGCAGTCTTTTGAACTGAGTTAGTTGGTTGAGAAACGGTTTAGTAATCAGTAAGTAAATTAATAACAAAATTAGACAATAATTGTCTAATAAAAATTAGTGAAAACGAAAAACTCCATGCACAGTAATAAAAGTTATTATTGTCTATGAAGTTTTTTCATATTTTCAGGTCAATTTTGCGTTTTTTAGAGGATACACTAGGTAGAAACAATGATTGTGTGACTGAGGTTTGGCCTTAAAACATATCAATTTGTTTTGGCATAGCAGCTGGATTTTAGTTATCACAAAAAGACAGGAGGTCCTTTGTGTTTATTTTTTGACCTAACACTTTAAAGTTAAAGAATTCTAAGCAGCTTAGAAGCTGAAGGAAAAGAAAATAATTGAAACAAAAAAGATCAAGTAAATAGTTTTGCCTGAAGTTCTAAAGGCCAGATAGTCTCTTGGGTCATGTTTCCACTAAGTCGCTCATAACTTGTGGTGGATCAGGGACTTTGTCCAGTGAGCAGGTAGTTCATTTTAAAAAACTTAAATTAATTAAAACAGTGCTTTTGTAAGATACCAATATCTGATTATACTTATTAGATTCGTTAATATTAGTAAAATTAATTCATAGAACTTAAGAATAGACCTTTCCTGTGTTCTGCTCCAGTAAACAAACATACAAATATGAGGCCCATATGGACAATTTCATACAAATCACTGTATTTTGTCCACCCGAGCCACGACTTGATACCTTAATTTGTTTACAGGAGTGACTATTACTTAAATTCTCTCGTTGATAGTGGTTTATTTTGCCTTCAATTTGTCAGGTGACAAGCAGCATTTGCAATAAATCATTTTTCAGGTTTTTGAGGAGTTCATTGCTGGGATCCATCCTAAAAAGAGAACTGTGCATTATCGCACATCTTGCAGGTTAATTTTGGTTGTGTTAGAGGATACACTGTGTAGGTTGAAACAATGATCTGTGTGAGAGGTTTTCAATGCTTTCACTCCTAGGTCAAGTAATGGTGAGATGATTTGTCACTCTTAACTTTTAAATATGTGGACAAAATCCTATGAGACCTTTAGCATGGTTCTTTTTATTTCTTAGGATTTTAGTATGTAAACTTTTTACATTGGCTAAAATTAGGAGTGAAAGGGTGAACATTTCATATTTTTCCTTTTTAGATTAAACAGTAACAAAATTCAAAGTTGTAACTGAATTAGTTTTATTCATATATACTTAGTAAGATATTGTAATTTGAATTATTTGATAATATATGATTTTGGGTTAATAATTAGAAGACCACACAATTCGCCAACATACACGCACAGCTTGCTAATAATTTTAGTTAAGCAGAAGTATTTGCATCCAGTGGCCTTAATGTAAAATTTTGTAATACAGTGCTAATAATTTTAATAAAAATGCCATACATGGTCTTCATTTTTGAACGAGTTTGAATATCTTTGTCTTGATGTTCATGTTTTTCTTACTACAGTGTTCCATGCCTTTTATTTTTCCAGCTATTTTTATTCAATTTCCTTTGTTCTGTTTGGCATTTGTAACTCATCATTCTGTGAAGTGATTTAAGGACTGTGACACTTAATTTCAGTTCCAATTGTCTTGAATCAAGCATTTCGTGACTGGATCAGTTGAACTGGTTTTAAGTATAATTTGCTTATTTTAAGTTTTGGGAGTATTGTTTTACAGATGTAAAACAAGATTGTGAGTGCTTCCCAGAGGACATAAAAACAAGCTGATTTTAGCTTGATTTAAGAAACCACCTTTTAGAGTGAATCTATTGAATACATCGAAATAAAAGTTTTCTTTTTCATTTCTCCGTGTACAGAGTGCTTTTATGTTCAAAGTTTGGAGCCTTTAAAGGACATTGTGTAAGCTAAGTAAATGTATTAACTCGAAGGATATCACATGTCACATTCATAAGCAGCATTCCAGAGAGCTATGTGACCTTTAAATAGTATTGCAATAGTAATGGCATATGCTTTACACAGACTAAAATATGTAATGTAGCAAGTTACATAGTTATTTCATAGCAAGTAGGGAGCAGTAAATAGCCCTTATAATAGCTCAACATAGTTATATGATAAACTTTACATAGCGTTTACATATGTCTGGTTCTACAAGGGAATTTTCTTACTTCTTAAATTTTATACATAATAAGAAGCTGCATGCTAAACATTTCTTTAAGTTTTTTATCTGAAAAGAGTTGGATTTATAGAATAGAAACTGTAATAAACTAAAAATTTGTTTCATTTGAGAAATGTTAAAATTGTTAACAAGCTGTAGACTATTGCTATTTTATTTCCAGTTTCCTGCAAGAAATGAAGACTGGAAAAAACTGTCATTTTCTGGCAGCACCTGATAGATGTATCAAATTCAAGCTATTTCCAGCTTTTGAAAGAACCCAAAACTTGCAAAAACTGGAAAACAATTTCTGGAATAAAGCTGCCACATTCTAGAAATTTCCAGAAATTTCCAGAACTTAACAGAAAGCTTGAAATTCATTTTGCAAGGGAAGTTGCAAAAATAGTGGAGACACTTTGCCTTCTTGGGCGTTAGTAGCTTCCCCCATTTCTCCCACACTGC
>NC_090871.1:33588392-33608392 GCF_036669935.1 Montipora foliosa | reverse complement strand
TGCTGTTGATCATGCGCCATTGCTGTACAGGCTGGTCTGTCTCCGTTCCATCTGTGCTGAGCTCTTTGAAAGGTATTTTGACAGGATTGAGGACATCACCAGAAAGACCTGGAACAAGCACATAGAAGACCTTGTGCCAAATGCCTACCTTCACATTCAAGCTGAAGATGTAGTGGAAGCAGAGACAAACAGTTTGACACCCCTTGCAAGCCAAGAAAAAGAAATCTCCCGTCTTGCAAAAGGTCTTCCCAAGCCAACCAACTCAGTTTTCTCAAAGGAACTCATAACAAAGAGATCCAGCCTATGGCAAGCACATCTATCCAAGATCTGTGATTTTCTGAAACCTGGGGTTCACATTTGGTGGAAGTGGAGGGAAGATGGTTCTATTGCATTTTTTGATGCACCAGATGAACCAGACAACAAGACGCAAGGCCCTCAACTTCATCCCTTCAGATCAAACAACATCAGCAAGATATACAATCTCGTTCCCAGAGTCTTCGTTCCCCTTGACCAGCGGGTCGGGTTACGAGAGACTCTGGGATAATCCGTTTGGATAAAGTTTTTGATTGGTTGAAAGTCTGAGCATGAGCAATCGATTTCGGCCACGACTGCCCCGAGACGCGAGGGGTTTCACAGAGCACCGTATGATCGTTAATGCTTGTTTGGATTGGTTCGGTGATTAGTTTGGAGCCAAAGCAAAGAGTGAAAACCTATTAAATCTAATGGAATGGAGTGGTCTCTCACTGAGTAAATATGTCTTTAAAATGTAGTCATACCGAGTCTTCAAATTGCCCCTGTATACATGTATATTATATGAATCCATAAGATCTTCTCGTACAGTTACTAATACGTACATGTGAGTGTCCTGGAAAGGTGCGAGAACCTTTAGCAGACGAGTTTTGGGGTAGAGAAAGAGTTACTGATGCAAAGAGAACTCGTTTGGCTTGTGACAGTGCTGTTGAACGCTTTGAAAATATCGTGGAAGGTCCGTCTCTCTGGCATGCAAAGCAATCCTTTCGGTAGGTTGCAAATTTTATTCGCGTTTCATTTGGGTTCATTACACTGCACTGTTCTCAACCTCAATTGAAAGAAGAGGCCAGATCAGATATAGAGAATCAAATCGTTGAAATGAGATGTACATCTCGCATCCAATGGAACTTGTCTTACATTTTAGGTACATGTACTTAGAAGAAATGGAAACTTCAGTTGTTGATTTTGTTATGCAAATACTTAGCTTAACGTTTATGATGAAATAAAAAAAAGGTCTAATATAAAGCTAGACCATCCTCTAGAGCCTATTACTTGTAGCACTTAAAAGTCAGTTACAAAAATGACACCATTCTCTTGAGTAATTAAGTACTTCTTTCTGAAGTACATGTGCCTTAACATACTACTACATAAGGAGTTTTTTTTCCGTAATTGCTCAGCCCACAGTATTAATTAGGGTGGCGATCATTATTTGCTTATTGAAGCCACAGTGATCAAGTGTTTGAGACTTCAAAGGTTGGTTGACTGTATGAGTTCCGGCCCCAGTTGTTTGAAGGGTGGATAGTGCTATCCACTGGATAAATCACTATCTACTGGATAATGTAATAATAATAATAATAATAATAATAATAATAATAAACTTGAACTTTGAACTTTGTTTTGTTGATAACTCAATTAGTTTTGGTAGTGTTTATCTGCTGGATAGTGATTTATCTGGCCCCAGTTGTTCTAAAGGTGGATAACGCTATCTACCGGACAAATAACTATACACTGGAGAGTGCAGTTGGTTCCGCTATTACTAATTCACTGGATAGTGACTTATCCGGCTGATAGTGGTATCCATCATTTGAACAACTGGGGCCTGGTGGGTAGCGCTATTCACTTTTTGAACAACTGAGGCCAGGTCTTTATCCAACCTCCCTTCTCTGCCTCCTTTGTCATTGAGGACAAAGGAGGCAGAGAAAAGAGACCCTGGGAACGAGGTTGGTCTCGATCATCTCTCAGTTTTCTCTAACCTTATAGGAAGGGACAAAGCTTTTGACTGCTTAACCCATTGACACCTCAAACGCCCTAGGATGACCACAGTTGACGACTAGAATCTCCCTGGAATTAGACAGAGTAAAATCTGTCAAGTCTCACTCCCAGGGGTTAAAGGGGATCAGTGATACCCCTTGTTACTCTACAGAAAACAGAGCTAAGTGCTGCCATCAATGAACTACCTGGCTCATTTAGTTTCAATATCTAGAGACAGACTTTATGCTTTTACAGTGTGTTTGGGAGCAACTTTACAGCAGCCTACATGTATATTTCCGATAAATGATAACTACCGGGGGTATTTTGTTAAACAAAAGGAGATGGCAACATTGCAGACTGTGCAGTATTTCTAGTCACTTGAGAACGTATTCCACACGTCCCCTCAATTTAAATTTTGTCAGTTGACGTTTATGTTTGTCAGTAAATTATACTGTCTATTTTGAAGTCAGACTGACTTCTTCATGTTGGTATGTACAGTTGTCAACAGTTTTTAATGTAATTTATTTTTTACGCCAACAAAAGAAATGTTTAGGTTCAAGATTGTAGACAAGTATCCGGTCCTGTTTGGAGTGTTAAAATCAACAGTCTTAGGCTATTTTGCATTGCTAGTCAGAGAGTTGAAGAGAATAGTACCATTTCAAACCTTGTATGGTGCTGGTCACCCTACAGAAAGCCTTTGGCAGTGAGGAAAGGATGACATTATTTGGGGGGTTATGTTTGGAAATGAACATTCTCAGGATAATATACAATGTATATATAATATTGTTACATCCAATCTGTCAAGTTTGATGGTTTAAAAGAAGTACTGACCTCTGCTTACCTGTAAAAATGGAATATAAAGTGCATTAAGGATGACTAGTCTTAACCTCATGAAGAACTTTTGGCTTTTGCAGTTTTTATTTTGCTTGATACATACTTTTATTGACCTTTCGGTGTTCATCTCTCTGCTCTCCCAAAAGAATTTTACGATGTTACTTAAACGATTATGTGAATTAAACAGTTTTAAGTGGGGATGTTCATATGCTTTGCCCAGAGACTGACGATTATGAACAACAGCTTTTCATTATTGTTGACAATGAGGTTCTTCTGGAAGTAACTTCATACAAACAGAGTCTTTCTGCTCTGTTTGGGGTACATTACATGGTTAACCTAGAGTATCCAAGAAGGCCAACATCGTCATGTCTGCACTGAGTTACTTAAGAGTATGTATTTAGCATTCATCAAAAAAAAAGAAAAATGCCCTGTATAGAAAAGGTGTCTCTACTCTTTTAGCTTAAAGTTAACAGCCTCTTATTACATGTATTAACAGTTACACTACCACAGGAGCTTGAACTAACCTACATGCAAGGGTTTTATTACAAGCTGGGACCTGGGTACTGGCACCTGTCTTGCACTGAGTACAGTACCCACCATTGCTCAAAGGAGGTCTCAAGATCAAAAGCCAGACTTTATATAGCGGTGCCTGCTCACTCTGTCACAAGGTCCCTTCTACTTTCAAACTTAATGGAAACCTTGACACCTGAGTCCACTTCTTGATTTGTCGCACAACAGGCGAGAAATAGTACAGAACATGACCATGTCAGGCAAGGGTCAGGCAATTAACTCATACCATGTCAAACCATGTTATGTTACCAGTATGTAGTAATTTGTACTATTACTAATGTGGTCAATTAAATTGTCACACTGGAAAGTTTTCACAGGGCTGCCATAAAGGACATTCACCTGTACCAGCTGTTAACCCTGAGCTCACATTGTGAAGGAAATGAAAACTAGAATCAGTTTTTGATATATTGCAGGTGAAAATTTAATAACAGCCTTGTTTAATGCTGTTTTTTTGGGTGTGTGCTTTCAATTAGTTCCAGATCGGCTAATCTTTTTTGTTGGGATAGAAGTGATATAAGGAAAATGGACAGTGATAGATTTTACTTACAAAAATTGTTTTTGTGTAACAGTTTTCATTTATTTTATTTCACTCACTTTGAGATCTACACCATCCCCTCAAAAGAATTTCTTTTTCATGTTAGTTTGAGCTTACAAACTGTTTTCATTTCTAGGGACTTATCTCATCCACTGAATAGTTTGGCTGATTTCATGCCGCATAGATTTTTCAAAATCATTAGTGTTTCAGAAATTTTTATTTGTTCTGCAACATTAATTATTTTAGTGAAATTTAGGAGACTTGTTTTTGTGATTATGGCTTGCATGTATTGCCTTGTGTATGTATATACACTGTATATATATTTCCTAAATTTGGAAAGGACATATGTTCATGGAAGAATAATATTCTAAAAATCAACATGTTTATCCAACTAGAAGTATACATCTGTATTCAAGAATTCTAATTATTTGGTGGAGAACAGTCATTTTCTGTTTATACAAAATAATGAAAAGCAGCAAAATGATACTTCCCTCAAGACCTCTACTTCTTTAGAACAGCAAGGAAACTCTTACCCAAAGAACTCATCTTCTTTTGAAAGAATCCTAAACCTTTTCTGGTGACGAAGAATCTAACTTGAAAGATTCTTCAAAGAAGACATAGTCTTATGATTAAAAGAATGATTTATTCTTTTGGAAAGAATCTCGTTTTAGAATCCGGTCCACGTCACGATACAAAACAAAGACAGTCTTTTAACATTTGAAACTAATCCCGGATCAGTGCATTCAGCAGCGACACAATCTGCTTTACACTTCCACGTTACACAAATCCTAATCGAAAATCCCAGGCAACACTTGACAACACAGCCCGTTGGTAACATATTCAGCGCAGATTTTTGTCCACACATATCGCTCCAACACGTCATATTGTTTCTTTTTCAGTTCTAGGTTGGGATATCCTAATTTTGCTAAAGAAAATTGCATGCCATCGTGAAACAAATCCTCCACTCTCTTCGCCATTTTGGCGTTACGCCTACGCCTGCGCAATAGTGTTCATGACAAGAATCTTGTCATTCGAAACGGATTATCCCAGAGTCTCTCGTAACCCGACCCGCTGGTCAAGGGGAACAAAGACTCTGGGAACGAGATTGCAAGATATACCACTATTTGGAGAAAACCTGGAAGGAATGTGCTAGTCAGCCTGATCAGCTGCCACTTTATAAAATGAGAGATGAAGATGGCAAACTTATCTACCAGAGGGAGTCTGAAGATCTGGTTCAGGATGAAACTGAACCAGAAAGTCTCCCACTGTTGCAAAATGCAGTGGCTGCACTGTATCCTGAACAGGAAGAAAACTCAAGCAATGAGAACGGTGATGAAACAACTGAGATCATTTTTGAAGATCAACAGGGAGAGCTTGAAATAGAGGAACACATCCCTATAGCAATAGATATGGATTTGCATTCAGATGAGCTGTCTGATGCTGAATCATCAGGAGATCTAGAAGTGATTACAGCAGTACCTGCTGTAATCACTTCTAGATCTCCTGATGATTCAGCATCAGGCAGCTCATCTGAATGCAAATCCATATCTATCTCAAGCATATATCAAACAGTCATTTCTGAAAATGACTGCCAAATGGGGCCACCTACCAAAGCAAGAAAATTAGAAATACCACCAAAAAAAGGAAAGGAGGTTCAGTCAAAGAACGCAAAGGCCTTAGAATTAATTCTAGGAAAAACACCAGAGGTCTCTGAGATTGATCGAGTAAAGCAAACAGTCGCAAAAAACCCCAAGGCACACTTTTATAGAAAGAAGTATGACTCACATCTTAGCAACTTGCAAACTTGTGTTTTAAGGGAACTAAGATCTGTCAAAAATCAGCTAAAACAGTGGGATGAGAATTTTCTGGCAACTCATGGCAGAATACCAAATGACAGTGACTATATAAATGATGGCCATTTCAGAGAATTGACTCAAAAGAAAAAAGTAGCCTTGAAGCTCCTTGAGTCATGGAACATTACAGTTCACCTTTTTTAGATACATGCTAAGGACATTATTAGAGGGTAATTTCACAAAATTCAGTCAAATACACAATATTTATAAATGTCTGCCCCACAATTTTTGTTTGGTAATTTTTTCAAAGAAATTCAGGTTTTTCACACTGCCAAGCACTACAAAATATTTTGGAAGTTTCAGTGCTTTCGGTTCAAGTTATGGCTCATGAATTCCAATTTAAGGCATTTGTATCATGGGAGGACACAACCTATCCTCACTAGAGTTGCTTTCACTGATGTTTTAGCCAGAATTCAATTGCTTATAACTTCTTTCTTAAGTTGCATACATCTTAAACTTTTCAAAATTTTGCAAGGCAGCCATTTATGAATATGGTGTACGTCACCGGTAATTTAAAACAGCTTTGCATGAAAGAGCAGAAAGAATATTATCGCAAATATACATCATGTTGCATATCATTTGTACACCCAATTTACAAACTTGTCATTACTTGTTGGACTACTAGCATGAAAGAATCAAGTATTGGGAAATCCCTCTACTTAATAAATGGGTACTGTGAGTTTCCATAATAATTATTATATGTAAATATCATATTGAAATACATTCAAATCATTTGTTTGGAACAAAGAATATTTCTAAAAATGCATTAGAGATAGCCTTTGAGTCAGAGAGTGCGTTTATTCTGATATGAAAGACAGAAAGGACAATTTCGGGGCGCATTTGCTAAAAAGAAATTGCTCTCGATGATAAAACGCTAAATTCTTCATTGAAGACGTACAATATTTCTTGGTGATTGCAAGGAAAATTTAGATCTTGACGTCTTATTTAATTAAACTAAGAAAAACGTATTATGTTGTGTTTTTTGGCATCTAAAATCGACAATTTTACGGGAAAATGTTTAATTATTGTTTTTCAAGACATGAAATACTATTATTCAGTTTCTGCAAAGAAAACTCAAATGCTATACGTGTTGTTGAAGGATATTCATTATTTAAGAACTATTTTAAACGATGAATTATCTGCTCAGGTCATAAAAGAAGCAATAAACATGTTCGCTTACCTTCCATGACAATTTTATTACGTTTATCGAACTCCCTCACAGGCATCCAGCTTTAAAAGTGATCTCAATCGCCATAGCAGGCCCCGGTCGATTTGCCAGTGCTGCTCACAAAGAATCGCAAATCCCGTTTGTCCGCTGAGTTCACATGAAATCCTCCAAAACACTGGCTAAAAGTTTAAGAGGGACGGTAAATTGGAGGATTAAGAACACAAGAAGATCTATTTTTATGCCGCCATGTTTGTTTTCCCTATCACATCCCGCTACTACGGGAGGTTGCAACGGGTCAACCCGCAAGATTCGCTGCAGGGGGTAAGGGAGAAGGATTCAAGGCATGCCTTAACATGCTTGAGCACGTGATTCTCGCATTGTTATTTTATAGAACTCCTATGTACCGTGGAGTTTCTTTTGTTGGCTTGTTCTTTGGGAGGGAGTTTAGTACCTCAACTACATATAGTTTTATCATTTTCTTTACCGGTTATCTTGCTTCAACAAGACTTCCAATTGCTGGCAACTGGAGGGCGACCAAAATGGCTTTGTGTGTGAACTGTACCAGTCAGACAAAATACATTTGCTTCAGCTGCAACAAAACCATCTGCAACAAATCTGCCAAATGCTCTGTTCCTGCCAACGAGGAAACATCCGGGTGGAAGATGGGAGTCTCTGTTTGCCATTCTTCAAACGTAAACAAGGGTCAGGGCTCAACCAAAAAACCGCTTGCTAAGGAAACCAAGTTCCCCTTGACATTCTCGAAAAAACCAACTGCAGGCAGAAAGTGCCTAACACTAAGGGAGAAGATTGAGGTTATTCAGCTGTCTGGCACAGGATAAGTACCAGAAAGTTAGCAGATAGATTTGGATGTGGCAAGACACAAATCACAAAGGCACTAAAAAACAAACAAAAAATCATGTCAAAGTAGAATTCCAACGAGAGCTGATCAATGCAAAAGAGATCAAACAACAAGAAGTTCAGCGACATTAATAAGCTGTTATGGGAGTGGTATGCAGGAGCACGCGAGTCCAACATTCCCTTCATTTTACCTCTCCTGGTTGAAGAAGCAAAACTAATTGCTGAAAGCCTTGGCGAAAAAAACTTCAAAGGTACAAATGGTTGATTGCAAAAATGGAAAAGAAGGCACAACAGCAGTGAAATGAGTATCACTGGAGAAGAGGGAGACGTAAATGCTGAGATGGTCGAAAGCTGACAAGAACAATTTAAGGAAACCACCCAAGGCTATGCCCCACAGGACGTGTGGAACGAGGAGGAAACTGGGTCTTCCTGTAAGGCCCTGCCTCAAAAATCCTTACTGGAGAGAGGGAAGCGTTGTAGAGGTGGGAAAAACTCTATACAGCAAGTTACAGTTGCCTTCCTTGTGAATGCTGCTGGTGGAAAAGAAAGCCCAAAAGTAAAAAGCCCCGCTGCTTTTCGAAGTTAAAAGACACCTCCTATCCCTGTGGTGCTCACTATTTCAGTAACGATAAGGCATGGATGTGCACTGAAATTATGACTGACATCCTTACTAAACTCAACACTCGTATGAAGCGTGAGGTACAAATATCCTTATGTCTCTTGAGAATGCACCATGCCATCCTCTGACGCTGAAGGGTATGTTTTTAATATTCGAGTGGAATTTCTTCCAAAGAACACAACTTTGCGTACCCCTTGATGCAGGCATCATCAAGACATAGAAGGTGTACTACCGTTGAAAGCTTCTTTGGTACGCCGCCAGCCAAACTGATGTCAAGCAGTGTGCAAGTGACGTTACCAAGTCAGTCAATTTGTTGATGGCCATGAGGTGGATGGTAAGTGCCTGGGAAGAAGTCAAGCCACAAGTTAAGTGCTTTAAACACGTGATTTAAACACGTTGGCATGAACCCAGAGGAGAACCAAGCAAAGAAAGATGATGACCCATTTGCTGGAGAAGAGCTCTTGGATTTAAGAGTGAGTCCACGAGAGCACCAGGCAGGGCTGCTACATGCCATCTCGCCGATTTCCATGAAACTTTGCCAGTTTAAAGGGTCTACCCCAAACCTGAAAAAGACAAACTGGTTTGTGTTTTGGATCTTTCAGTGGGGAGATAAGCCACCCCCATGAATTTCTGGGTGCACTCGTCGAAAACATGGATGTAGGTTCGCGTCTGAAAATGAGTGGTTGATTTTAAACAAATGAAGTCGTCATTGCATAATCTCTGTGACATTTTTAGTTTGCTTTGGTGTCAGTCAGATTTGTAAAACTGCATTTAATTTAGAGAAAAGAAAATGTGCATTGATCAGTCAAGAATGAATTACTGCATATCACATTGTACTTGACACAAAATTGAGATGGATTATGTGCCATAAACAATCAGATTCTTTTTTAAAGTGAATCCATTTCTCTTACCCGCTCCTTATTATAGTGCTGCCACGAATTTAGCTTTAAGGTTTAAATTTCAGTTTTATTTTATGGGATAAGATGAAATCTAGTACCTCGATATTCTCGTTATCTGCTTTCAAAATAGCAACAGTAATGTGCCATGGCTTTCCTCTTTTACGGAACCAATCGCGCTGCGTCTCTCTATAGCCTGTCGGCACGAACTTCATGGCCCAGTCCATGTCTAATAAAGCCCCCGTTTGCGAAAGGACATCTACAACAGTAGTCTTCACGGCATCTTGGTGCACGGATGTACAATGTGGGATTTCCACTCTTCAAGTCTTGGAGCTTGGAGATCGTGCTCAAGTCCTCCAGTTTTTCATTGTCGCTAAGAAGAGGAAAGATGACAAGACTGTCAGCCTATCGAGATTAATGTTCAGAGTGACGGACATCCTATGGTTTAATGCTTAGGGTCACAAATTGGTTCAGCAACTAAGTGCCTGCAGGGTCAGGGTTTCTCTCATATACTCTTCATACACAAATAAAATTAGATAATGCAACTTGAATGTCCAAGATGGCATCTCTCAAGTCACTGCATCGGTCACAGCTGATGTTGTGCTGATGGGAACAGTTCCACGGTACTCATCTTCATCACAGCTTAGCGCCTACACACTGTAATGATCGGCACAGTGTGTTTCATTCGAGATGTGCAGCTTGAAGTCAGTGGACAGATAGCGTCTACCATCTTGGAGACGCGAGACAATTCCTCTTGCCTCTTCGTCTTGAAGGCCTGCATTAATATGATACCATAATTCTGGCGTATCTTAAAAACCCAGAATTATAAATTCAATTGAGTAAACACATGATCAATCATCTTGAAATCGCACGATAGCACCAGTTCCTCTTCGGCTGTCTCAGGCATCTGTTCTGTTCCCTGCTCTCCAGATGGTCCTGGAGTCTGATCCATGGACTCTTCCCCACTTGGAACTGGAGTTTCGGAGGGCACTAACGATCCTGTTGCCAAGGTGGTAACATCAGAGTCCAGTTCGCCTTTTTCCAGTTCCTTAGTTTCTGCATATGCCTAGCAATTATATATTAAATAAATTGCTAAATTAAATCAAATCAAATCAAAGTAATTGTGAATTCTTCATTATTGGAGCTTGTGTAAGCTTTCCAGAATTATTTTTAATGCAGTCATTGCAGTGGAAGCACCTACTGCACTAGGCTATTAAAAGTGTTGCAAACTTAGTTTCTTAATATCTGTAGATAGCAAAGCTTTATTTAAAATACCTGCACCAACTGGGACAACATTGTTCCACTTTGCTTTGATTTCTTTTGCCATCTTGGGATTTATCACCCTCTCAACCTTTCGCCTCTGATTTCCATGAAGGATATGCTGGCACTTAGTTGTAGGTCTGAATCTTACTCCCTTCTGCTCGATGTTTGGGGCATATTGTGAAATCACGGCCACTGGAATCATCAAATGAACCAATGCGAGCCAGAATATGCTCCTTCTCAGATACAATGCTCGTTTGTGATACTTTGATGTCTCTCAGATGTCTTTTATGAACTCGGGGGTACAAGTTGCTGCCGTCCTGGCTAGCGCGAAGAAATATCACATTTGTTTCCACAGAGGCTGGTAAATGAACACGATAACTGAGCCATCGCAAATCTCACAATTTGAATGCGTACTTGAAATGACGGATTCCACAGTGTGCGGCCGTAAATGATGACTTGCGTGGATGGAATGCGATCAATGCAGTTGCCGAAGTGAAGGAGTGAACACTTTTGGCGGAAGTGTGAATTCTTTGATAGGTGGTTATGTTTAAGTGATTTTAATTTCAGGGTCGAAGGAGTGGGTCGCACCAGGGAAATTTTGACCAAATTTGTGTTTGTGTAACATTTAACATTTCCTTATGCGACCGATGTTTCACAAATTTCGGAAAATTTCGCAAAAACTTCAAAGACACCGAAGTGTATGGGTGGAGCAGGCAGATTTTGAAAAATCGAAAAAAAAACAAAAGACAGCGCTTCCGGAGGTGTCAACGCCAGTCATTGGACCCAGATATGACCTGCAGTTAAATGGCAATGTTATTGTACACTGGAATTGGCTTGTCAACAAGCACTTGACATGTGACCCTGAAATTCCCCCAGCTGGGAAACTGTGAAAACCCAGTTACGAAAATAAACAGTCAAACAAAACAATTATGAATGTTTCATGCCGTACAATAGCAATTAGCTGATTTTGAGAAGCAAAACAGTAACATTACGATTTTGCCATCGATATTTTGGTGATACCCATCTCTTTTAAACGTGAATCTTCGATGTCTTCTCAAAATATCAAAAGTTTTTATTATTTGTTACCATCCGTGATAAATTTCTTGTATAAGAAGCTCGAAAATTTCGGTTTGTCTACCAGAGTGGCCATCAATTGCCAGAATTGTGTGTCAAGTGAAGTTCAAAGAAACGCGTTTTATGTGCTGTTTATAAGTGGCATCTAAAGCGAAAAAACGGGAGTGCCCAAAAATATTTTTGATGTTGTTAAGAGACGAAACAATGGACTACAAAGGGACATAAAAATTACTGTTGAGGCTCTCTGGCAACGGGAGATATTTCACTTCAAAATCATCAAATATTTGAATTTTTTAAAATGTCTCACAATGCACTCACTTATTTTTCTGGGTTGATTGACAAGCCATCAATCAAACTGACTGACACTTGTTCCTTGCGTTCACTAAGGATGTATCAATATGTGTGAACACCCTCAAATCAATAGGTCAAATACAGTTGTACTGAGAGCTTCATAAACTTTGCACAATTTGAAGCAATTTCCATGGACTGATAAATCCACGGGGTGGCCTATCTCCCCCCTGAAAGATCCAAAACACAAACCAGTTTCTATTTTTCAGATTTGGGGTAGACCCTTTAAACTGGCAAAGTTTCATAGAAATCGGTGACATGGCATGTAGCAGCCCTGCCTGGTGCTCTCGTGGACTCACTCTTAAATGAGCTGCTTGCGAAAGTTTCTGGGGAGACAAATGTTCCCTGATGTTGCTGATGCTAACTCCGAATCTCTCTCCCATGAGCACTGTGTTGATACTGGTGATCAAAACTGGCGAAGGAATCTTCATACAGAGATAATCGAAAGTCACAAATCAACGGAAACAATGCAACGTGATGATGAGGATGACAATGAAGACATGGACCAAACTCTTATTCGTCCTGAGGTGGGCTCAGTCAAGGATGCCTTGTAGCTCGCCAAGCAGTTGGTAGAATTCTCTGACTGGAGGGGTGAGGAGCAATTATCCGTGGCGATTGGTCACGAAATTTCCAGGGAAAGTTCGCTCTTTTCGATTGTTAGCCGCGAAATTTCGGAAGAAAATTCGCTTTGGTTGTTAAGCATTCTGATACAAACTAAGCGGAATACGGCTACAGTTCCTGATTTGTTGTTGAGTAAAGAGACATAAAGAATATCTGATATTACGGTCATCAACTCTATCAACTATTACATCGTTCTCACCTGGTGAATGTTTTATTGTTAATGCATCCTAGCAGCTAAAAACGTCAGAGTTTCAGTACAAACCTGCCGTTTCGACCAGGGGTTCAGTTAGTCAGGGCGCAATGGGGACAACAGCGGGTGAAAAAATTTAAAAAAGCGCGGTGAGAGGAAGCTTTCTCTCACCGCGCTTTTGTATTCTTTTTCGCGCGTTGTTTTTCTGCGCTGAGCCCCAACTAACAACGCCTGGAAAAGACTAGTTAAAATACTAAGCGATACTACCCATCAAAATAAGCGGAGGTGTGACTTTTCGTCTGAGGGGTTTTTTGTTAACCGTTCAAGCACAGCCATGAGATATTAGCATCATTTTTTTGCGAAGCACGCAAGACGCTCTAAAACTCATAATTATTTTGTCATCAAAGGCCTACTTTAACGAAGCATGCTCCTATTAAAATAATAACTCTCAACAAACAAAAACAGAAAGGTAATTTTTTCATTGTTTTTATTTTACTCCAAGAAAGGGCTTTTGCTCCAAAGGTAACCAGTTTGATCTGCATAAAGTAACGCACCCGATCTAGTTTCCTGAACGTGCGCCACAGGAAAACTGCAATGCGAGTTAAGTTAAGAATTATCAACCGACAATTTCTTTTTTTAAGCAACCTAAAAAAAAAAAAGCTGTCAAGTAATAAAGCCTTGGAAATAAGCTAGCACCAAACAATGCTTTCGCATGTCTCTTGACATTATAATTATTTTAACATCAATAGGCACGCGAAAAGACGCCAAATTTTGTTATTGTCCTCATAAAATTGCCGACAACTTTGCCGACAACAAAGTAGTTTGCATAATAATATAAAATGAAAAAGCCAATCAGGTTACAGAATTTTCGATCTGACTTAGCTGAAAGTGAAGTATAAAAGACCAAAACTGTTCGTTTTGGCCACCTTTATCACCACTATCATCGCTATCATCGCTGCTCTCACGTTGTCATTCATGGAAAACAAAATTGCTAGAATTAGCTGGAAGCATGGACAGTACTCGGACGTTTACCGTTCCACTATCATTGACCCATCCCCATTAAAAGAGGGTCAGAAAGTGAAGGTCGTTTGAGGTAAAACTCGAAAGGAGTAAGCCGCAGTTGTACCTTGCTACCCACTCGAAGAGGAGGCCCAGCAGACTTCCACAGAAGAACAGAGCTCGTTGCCACCCTGTCGGGCACGAGCAAAGAGAAAATTGGTAAGTATTTATTTAGTTAAATAGCCCAACTTGAACTCCGCACTAGCAAAAACTTAAAAGTTTTTCCCTTCAGACAACTCCTTCAGATATTTACTATCAGCTACCTGGAATCTTCGTTGACCAGTTATCTCCTTGTTGCCCTTAGCAGTACTAGTTTTACTCTTTGACTTTGATACCAGCAGACCACTTTTCTGTCTTGTGGGAGATTTTAACGCATTACTAGCAAAGTACTGAACCCAGAAAGATTGAAGAAAATAAATGGGAAGTGAGAAACATTGGCTTCTGGGCTGACATGTTGATAAACTTCTTTTCACCACAAGTTTAAGCGTGAACTCTGAGCATCTGACAGCTTTGTAATACTAAAGTTTACTAAAGTTAAGCCCTCTCCGGCGGGATTCATGTCTGGATGGGTGACCAAAAACATATACGCCTTCGTAAAACAGAAGCATTGGACCGAAAATACGAGGTTATTTATCACCAGGTAATTCCATCATTTTGGAAATAGCAGCTACTTTATTATTCACCGGCGTCACAATTTTTTGCTTATTTTGGGGCTCATTTTGTTGAAACTCAAGCATGCTTCCAACAGACCTGTTTATTTTCATGAAACCTTTCCTACTTACACAGTTACACTAAAAATATCCTCCCGTATCACGTTTCAACCTTAAGCTCGAAAATTCAATACACAACATGATATTATAATTCACAAAGGCAGAAAATATCACAGAATCCTTTTCCAGCGAAACATTTTATTGAAACAACAACATAAGATGCACTAAAACGCCATTCGCGTTGCAATGACTTTCCATTGCTGGTTAACGAGAATAACAAACTCACGAGGCAAAATGTCTATTTATATTTAATTAAGTTAGCACAACACAAAAACACATTTTGACATGAAAATGCTTCACTATTGCCATAAAAACTATCCAGTTAAGCTCGCATATTATAAAACATGATGAATTCATAAAGACCACCTTTCCCAGCGAAAATTTTTTTGAAACAATCAACATATTTGCTCTTAGAGGCAAAAACTTCTTCCTATTTCATTGCGTGCGTGAAGACAAGAAACTCAATCCTGTCAAATTACCATGTACTTCAGGCTCAAACCCTTTCCTGAAGAACATGCTTTACTATTGCCATAAAAACTATCCAGCGAACATATCATAAAACATGATGAATTCATAAAGGCTATCTTTTCCAGGGAACAATTTTTTGAAACAAACAACATATTTGCTATTATTGCGTGCGTGAAGAGAAAAAACTCAATCGTGTCAAATATGCGCAATATTACAACAAACTAAAATTTCAGGATCAAACCTTTCGACCCCATTGCAGGCTAAGTTAATGATTCTACTGTGTCTACCAGAGAAATATACGCAGTTCCACTACCCTCTCGATCCTAAGAAAATACGCGCAGAAGGCTCTATGCGCAAAGATACCACTTACCAGGGGAGTGACAGGCAAGACTTTTACAGACACGGAAGAAAAAAAAATTATAACACCGAACAAATGCCATCCATTTTTAGACTGGGATTGCCATACAGCAACCCAGTAAAAAGTGACTGAGTTAAGAGGCCCGGATTGCAATTAAAAAATGATTCTTGACACCTTACAGTACTGTGCAAAAGTAACGAGAGCAAATTTCGACGAATTTCGAGACATTTCGCTACTACTCGACAAATTTCCGAAAGCGCTATTGTCTTGACACTTTCAAAATTGTATGGGAATGTTCCAGCGAAAATTTGAACGACAATTCGAGAAGAGTTTCGAAATTTCGAAGAATGCTCGAAGCGTGTTTCAAAGTTTTGAAGAGTGCAGCGAATTTTCGACGCCTGAGGTAAGTACATTGTACAGTGTAAGATAAGAAGGCTTTCGCTTCCTTCGATCAACCCTTTGCGTAAACAATTCTATTTGAGACAGCGAGGCATCATGGTATCGTGGTGGTATCATGGCAACGGGTTTTGTATAAATGTTATCTTCAGTCATTTGTAATCACAGTGCTTTACAGTTGCTCCATCATGCCTAAGGTTTCACTTTACACTCGAAAGCGAATTCAATCTCTAAACGAAAATGGCTTGCAGCCACTAGCAATAATTATTCAAAAAATTAAGAGACGAAGGTTCTTTCGTCAGCTATCAGAGCGTGGTGACAATAGTTAAGAAGACAAAACTTACCAGTTCCGTCGACAACCTCCCCAAGTCCGGTCGGCCTAGAAAGCTGAATGCATCTGCCAAGGCATTTATCGAGGCACAGATGCGGAAAAATGATGAAGCAACCAGCCGCCAAATCCAAAAGAAGCTTTTCAAGTGCGGCGTGAAAGTTCATCCATCAACTGTTCGAAGACCACGCAAAGAGCAAGGGTGGACTCTTCAAAACACGAAGTCTGCCAGCTAATCCGCGACATAAACAAGACCAAGAGACTCGAGTTTGCACAGCGAGTGATAGCCACTGAAGATACCTTCGACAACATTATCTTTAGCGACGAATGTTCCATCTCTCTTCAGCAGTTCTGCCGTACATGCTACCGGAAGGTTGGTGAACCACCTAAGAGAAAGCCGAAACCAAAGCACCCCTCAAAGTTTACGTTTGGGCTGGTATCAGCAGGCACGGTGCCACCAAAATCTCCGTCTTGGAAGAGATAATGGAAGCCGGTCTTTACTGCAGCATTGAAGGACAATCTTCTCCCCCTTCATCCGTGAAAAACTGGCAGACCATCGCTTCATGCAGGACAACGATCTGAAGCACACTTCGAAAACTGCAAAGGCTTTCTCGTTGCAATGATGAATTCTGAACAAAAAGCGGCGAGCTAAGAGGTCAGAAATGCCCCGTTTGGCAAATTACAGATCTGTAATTTGCGTATTACCAAACTTGAGCACTCACCAAGAATTTTGTTTTGTTTCAGCAGAAGTGACAAGGAGTTTCGGCTACCAGTGTAGGGACAGAGAGAAACTTAACCGCACGTGGGAGTCATGTAAAATAAGCATCGGCAAACGATGCCAAAACTTGAGAAAAAGTAGCGACAAACAAACTAGGCAAGATTAATTCGTCAGCAACTGTGTGTATTTTTGCATGTCATCTAGGTAGATTTCAGACTCGTTTTCTTTGTTTTTGGAATGCAATATAAACCTTACATAAACCAGATGATGAATCAAGATTTGTTTCTTACATTTACTTAGTTTTACAGTAGTCTCCTACGCAGCCATTCTTAATATACTACTACTATCTACTACTCTCTCTCACGCAACGCGTGATGACACTAGTTTTAATAGACATTTGTCATAATTTTTTGATGTTGGTGAATTGCTGAACCGATTCTATGTTTCTGTGAAATCATTCACATTTTCGAACTACTGGTATGCAAGTCAAAGCGCTTTTTGTCTATGATCAAAACATTGCAAGCTTGACCTTCAATCGGAGTTAGATTTCAACCAGAAATATGCATGTGTAATCCAGATCATGGAGTTTTACAATCCTGCTTGTTGTCATTACGATTCAGTCCTTGAAGGTTTGTCTTGTCTAAAAACAAACGGGCAGTTACTCTACTGAAGCATAGTGCGGGTCAAATCTCTCTAGCTAATTTTTTAAATGCTCTTCAGTCGTGGTGTAAATAAATCAACAAAGCGTGTTTGGTTCCGCGTTATGTATGTTACTGCAATTATAATGTACAGTGTATTTTTAACGACAGTTCACTGCTTCGAAAATTCAAAGAAACAAAAGTTCATTTCTTCGAAATTTCGAAAGCAAGAAAAGTTCGTTACTTCGAAATTTCCAAAGAATTCGCATCATTTCGCCGCATTTGCTTCGAAATATCGCATTGAGCGACGCGAAATTTCGCCAACATATCGTCGAAAATTCGCGAGAACAATACAAAAAATTCGTCAAAATTCGCTCTCATTACTTTTGCACAGTACTGTACCTCTCGTTCTCTCTCTTTCTAAGGAAAAAGGCATAAAGTTAGTATGATAAAAATAGCGAGACCAAAACAGTGTTGCTAAACAGTATGCCCGGATTTTAAGTTTTCAAATTATTTCAACAACTAACCTGTTTCTTCTTCTGCTTTCCTAGGAAAATATAATACAGTCACGGTTGGAGGCATGAACAATGTCCGGCTGTCTAGAAATGACTTCACCTTTGTGAAGGCTACCCACAAACCCATAGCAATGACCCTACGCCTTGTGGACCACCTTTTCCCGAGGGATGTATTACTAAAATCGACGGTCCATGGTACAAAGGAATATGTTCCCCTGGACCAAACCATACTTGCTGCAATTAAAGGTTAGTGAATGACATTGCACATCGTGCCTCAACGTACATGTCTTGCAAACAATGCGCAAATCAATAATTAAAATTTTGTAACGGCCTATAGTTTGATTATTGCCTTCTCAATCAGTGATTACATTGTAGGACTAAGAGCTCCAATTTTATGTCAATCATAAAATTGTTTTTTAATAATGTTTCGCAAAAGTGAAGTGAATAAACATTATTTTTAATGTGTACTTACAAACCCAGAATATGATTTTCACTTACAGGATTACAAAATTGCATGACAACAACATACATACAATTAAGAAATAGAAAACATGTACCATGTTTCTATCAATTTATAGAAACACGAGTGGAAGTTTGGGAGAACGAGAAATGCTGTGGGAACATGAACCACAGGTGAGTGTTTCCACAGCTTTTTCGAGTTCTCCCAAACTTTCACGACTGTTTCTATAACTCGATAGAAACATGGAGTATATGTTTTCTATTTCTTTTAGAAAACACGACGACGAGAAAAAGGAAAACAACTTAACTTCGATTTTTAAAATGTAAATTCTCTTTTCTTGTGCCAACCTCGGTCTGTAATCATACAAAATTGGACGACCGTGAAGCGGGAGTCCGATTTATTAATTACCAGTATGATTATTAGTGTAAGTGCGTTGAAAAGCATACGCAAGACAATAGACATAATTTTGTAGATTTTTCAACGCATTAGAAACATCATTTCTAACGTCTACTTGAAGTGATCTTTGTTTTCTGATTTTTTTTTCAGCTGAAGTGTTGACAGCATTCGCATACCAGTGCCGGGGTGTTGACGACCGCTTGCGCATGTGGGAACAGTGCAAAACAAGTATTGCAAAAAGATGCCAGAACTTGTGCAAGAACAGGCCAATCTAAGATAATTTATTTTGTTGTTATGCCATATGATTGGTTTATATTTCGCTTTCTTTCAATTTCCTTTAAAATTAAGGGACATGTATTTGAATATTCTTTTCATTATCGTATCGTTATGTTTCAAAAAATGGTGCAAGGTTGACATTAATTTTTAGAAAAGTGACCCGTTAAACATAAAATAGGTTATCTGTTTGGTGATTCTGGAGGAACGTGAGCCTTCTCGAATTTTTTAGTGCTTTTTAGTCTGTTTGCCGAAATTGAAGCCTTAAGTCTCGTGCAACATACATCAGATTTATTGAATAAAGATTAGTAGAACAATATCATGCTGTCATGATTGTCTCCTTCGACCTAACAGGGAAAACCGCTACCTACAAGTACTGCCTAACACTGTGAACTAAATTCGTTCTTAGATCACTCACTTCGCCAACAGTAACCTTTTTGTTGGTTTACATATAAAAATGACAAGAAAAGCAACTCTTTGCCCACACATTTTGATATTTTTTACAACTTGGCCGACTAAGCAAAGTTTTTCTGAAATTGCTTTCGCAACATGATTGTACCGTTGAACCTGTACCAATCACGTCATCCAGTCTGCGCTCGAGCTCCCCTCCCTCTCCCAGACATGTATTTTTCGACATGGCAAATGTTTACAAAATATTTTCCGAGCTCCCTATTTTAAACGCAGAATCTCGCTAAATCGCTTCAAGTTTCTTCAGGTATTAAGGCCCGGCTTAAGCATCGCTTTTTACACGCACCGAATCGAATTGCCCAATTAAGTGCATTAAATGCTAG
>NC_090871.1:33580892-33583392 GCF_036669935.1 Montipora foliosa | reverse complement strand
GGAACCGTCTAGCAAAGTACAACCTCAGTGATCCTAACTCTGCTATTGCATGGCTAGATGATATGACGAAGTGGCCAGCAGTTGATTTAGGCAAGATATTTTCATTTATACTTACTCACAAAGAATTTGACTCGACATATGTTGGAAATATAAAATAAAAAGACCAAAAAGCATTTTCTTACTGGAGAAGCAACTTTGTTGGTCCAATATACTTCTCACAAAACCAGGATGACAAGTGCATTTTGAAGAGTAGCATCACTCCCTCCCAACGTGTGCGTCAAGACCCACACCAGGCATGGGTAGCTGTGAGGAACAATGGAACAATTGTGTGTGGCTGGTGTACTTGCATAGCAGGCACAAGTGCGACTTGCAATCACATAATTGCATTACTATATAAGGTAAATTTTGCTGTTCAAAGTGGTTACACCGATCCAGCCTGTAACTCTGTTCCTTGTGGATGGAATCATTCTACCCGCAAAGATGTGCAGCCTGGAAAAGTCATTGAAATGGACATTAGGAAGGATAAAGCATCAAGAAATGGAAATGATGAAGCCAGGGGTATTATTAAAGATGCATGGAGAGCATTTGACCCCAGGAAAGAAGGTCAGCGGGAGATAAGTGAAAGTAAAAAGACTCATTTCCTGAATGGACTTGCACAAACAAGGCTAACAGCACAAATCCTGAAAAGTATGGAATCTCGGTTGCATGGGCAGCCAAGGCACAAGCTATATATGACTGAATGTGCTGAGAATTTCTCCAGTAGTTTTAATGGAGAGGAACAAGAAAAGATAAATGGCTTTCTTGCTACCTTGCCATTAAGTGATGAAGAAGTAACTTCTATTGAGAAGGAAACAAGGGGACAATCTAGCTCAACAGCATGGAAGGAACATAGAAAGGGGCGAATAACGGCCTAAAATTTTAAAGAGGTGTGCACTAAAATAGATTCTTTGGCAAAATCAAGAGGGAATGTCAAGCCTAAAACCACCCCATTACTTGCAAAATTGGTTTATGGCAGTGAAGATCTGGATCATGTCCCAGCTATCAGGTGGGGAAAAGAAAATGAGGACAAAGCACTCAGTGACTTCCATGCAATTGCTTTATCCAAGCACAGGAATTGCAAGCTGACAAAAAGTGGCTTACGTGTTATGAAAGGGAAACCCTACATTGGCGCAAGTCCTGATGGGTTGATGTCATGTCGTGTTGTGGGGAAACTATAGTCGAAATTAAGTGCCCATATTGTATTCGTGACTTGTCTGTTTGTGAGAGCTGGGAGAAAACTGATTTCCTAGCACTTAGAAACAACACCATCCAACTCAAAAAAGAGCACAAGTATTATTATCATGTGACGGGTCTGATGGGTGTGTGTGGAATTCCTAAGTGCTACTTTTCTTGTTTGGACTCTGAGGGAGCTGCACATAGAACTCATTGAATTTGACCCTGGATTTTGGCCAAACGTCTTGTTGAAACTTGAGTTGTTTTTTAAGTCATATATGGCCAAAGTTATGCTTGGATTACATGTCATCTACTTCTGTGCTGTATGTGGGAGGCCAATTTTGGAGGGTGAAGAACTTCCTGATGACTCACCTGACAACAGTGTTTGCTGTGATAATTGTGCTCTATGGTTCCCCCCCCCCCCCCCCCCCACCAAGCCAAAGGATTCAGCAGTATTTTTCTTAGTTAAATGGATCCTTGAGGATAATTGCATAATTTATTTACTCAAAGTTAGGGTCAAGGGCATGATTCTTTTTTAAACTGGATAACGCCACAGACATTATGTTGTTTGTACTGATTGAACTTTGAGTACTGTAATTTAGCTTTCTTTTATGCAATGTTAATGTACGTTGTAGGTCAAACTTAAGCTTGTAGACATTAACCACAGGGGAAACTCTACTGTAACTACTGTTGTTCAAACACACAGTGGATCCTGGAAGCAAGTTAATGCACACACAACTTGCACAATGTCATCACACAAGGGCAGGTAGTTAATTGGAAGGATGTTCTTTAAAATGTGGAATTGCTTTAGTCGTCCAATTGCCTGTTCAACATAAATTCTCGCGTTAGCAATTCGTGATGTTTCTGTGACATCCCCTGCAACCATTTGCATCCCTGCTTTTGTGCTTGGTGGAATACACAATGAGGCATTTCGCAGCAGCAACTCCTCCTTAATTTTAAATCCTCTGTCAGCCATGATTTGGTCATAAGGCTCCACACAATTTAAAAAATCACAGTCTCGTACAATGTATTTGTCAGTAGCCCTGCCACCATAACACTGTGATACATAACAAGGAGCCCCATTCGGTGTAATGGCTACCAAAAATTTAACTGTACAGTGGTGCTTGTAATCTGACCATAGTGCTGCCTGAATATCTAAAGCACTTGGGATCTCAGTAAACACCTCAGAACAATCAATAATGCAACGTACATTTGGATAAAGTCTTTTAAAAGGGTCAGGCAAGTGTAGCTTTACCTGACCTTTACTTGGCCAAATAATCACCCCACT
>NC_090871.1:33568392-33570892 GCF_036669935.1 Montipora foliosa | reverse complement strand
GCCTCCCCCTCCCCTTTCTATGTTGACTCTTCACGTTTTCCGCATGTTTTTGTATTGCTAGCAATATTATTAAGGGAAGGCGGGTGGAAGTGCAGCAAGGGAGATCATAGGTCGATTAAGAATGCCCCAACAAGGTGAAATGTCTCCACTAATCTTGTGACTTGTTGTAGCTCTTGAAGTACAATAGTAATGTCATTGAGTTCACAATTTACGGCTTTTATGCTGTCTCGTCAGGGCAAACAGTGAAAGTGAAACACAGAGTAAAGAGACTTTAGGCGCTCTTCTTCAGAATCACATCACTTTTGAAATGGCAGAAACAGTAAACGACCCAGACTTTCCCAAAAATGTTTTGAATGTCACACGAAATTTCTTGTTTTTGGGTGGTCTACAAAGAATTACACAGCCACTATTTGCACCTTCCGCCATTATTTCGGTCAAGTGTGCCGATGACTTTGGACAAAGTGAAGGAGCGGTAGACCCTGGTGGCCCCCCAGAGAGTACCTGGGCCTAGCACTTTGACAGATGTATGACTCCAGTAACTTGTTTCCAAGGCCCCCGAACATGCAAGGTGTCCATACTAAATCACGAAGGTATTCTAGTCCTCAGAATTTCGTCACAACTGCCTCTATTCACTAACTTTCATGGCTATTAAATTAATTATCTAACGTTCTTCTGGAACCACCACGCACCAGTGGCTCAGTTGAGCACCGGGCTGTCATGCAGGAGGTCGTGAGTTCAACTCCGGCCGGACCAACAATCAGGGTCTTTAAATAACTGAGGAGAAAGTGCTGCCTTTGTAATTACATCTGCAAATGGTTAGACTCTCTAGTCTTCTCGGATAAGGATGATAAGCCGCAGGTACCGTCTCACAACCCTTCAATGTTCATAATCCTGTGGGATGTAAAAGAACCCGCACACTTGTCGCAAAGAGTAGGGCATGTAGATCCCGGTGTTGTGGTCTGTCTTCTGTGGTATATCATGGTTGGGAGGGTCCACCATGGTTTACTCCCGAGCAAAAAAATCTCATCAAGCTTTGTCAAAGAGCATTTAAAAATGATGACAAAGAACTCTTCCGTTTACATCGAAATTGTGTGAACTGCGAAAGAAAGATCTGTCGTGCTCGTTTTTTTTCATCAAAAGTACAACACCTAAAAGAGTCTAAACCAAGTCAGTGGGGAATGATGTTAAAAAAATTGCAGGTATGACTCCTGCTACTGACTCCGACGATCTCTGCTCCCAACTTCATCTGGATCAAATTAATGTTCTTGATCTTCAGGAAATCGTAAATCTGATTAACAACGCTCTTTTAGAGCCAATGCAGGAATATCAGCCCTTGGATTCTCTTCCTTCACATGATGAGAAGTTTGTCGCACCTGTGCTTTCTCAGACTGATGTTTATTCTGTTCTACAAAAACTCAATCCTCGAAAGGCAGCAGGTCCTGATGGTGTGTCAAAGTGGATTTTAAAGGAATTCACTGAGATCCTGGCACAGCCCATCTGCTAAATACTTCACAGCTCATTTGCCGAGCAAAGATTGCCACCCTCCTGGAAGATGGCAGACGTCGTTCCTTTGATTAAAGTAAAACCTGTGACTAATGTTAGTAAACATCTCAGACCGATATTGCTCACTCCCACCTTGTCTAAGATCGCCAAGGAATTTATTTTTGCAATGTACATCGGCCCAGCCATCCTATCAATCATCGACCCTGACCAGTTCGGAGCTATTCTTAAGTCATCTACTACTCATGCCCTTATTTCAATGGTACATAAATGGTCTGAAGCTACTGGCGCTGCGGTGAGGATTGTGCGTAGATTATAGAAAGGCTTTTGACTTAATCGACCATCGTATTCTAGTCTAAAAGATCTCTAGCCTACAAATTCCTCTTGGAGTCACACGATGGGTCTGTGACTTTCTGATGGACCGCAAGCAAAGGGTAAAGCTAGTGAACGATTGCTTTTCTCAATGGGGACGTGTCCCCTCTGGTGTACCTCAGGGCACCAAACTTTGGCTTTTTCTTTTGATGATAAACGACCTGAGAGTTCCCAACGTAAATTCGTGGAAGTACATGTATGTTGACGATATCACTCTTACTGAAGTTGTTGAGAATGGAAATCACAGCATCACTTAAAGTGCCGCCGTTGCTGCCCTAGATTGGTCATGCGGAAATAAACTACAGCTTAATGCAGATAGTGGGAGGCGCAGTTGCTTCTTGGTTAGTGTGCTCGACTCCGGATCAAGTGGTCCGGGTTCGGGTCCTGGCCAGGGACATTGTGTTGTGTTCTTGGGCAAGACACTTTACTCTCATGGTGCCTCTCTCCACGCAGGTGTATAAATGGGTACCGGCGATATACTGGGGGTAACTCTGCGATGGACTAGCATCCCATCCAGGGGGGATTAGAAATACTCCTAGTCGCTTCATGCTACGGAAACCAGAGACAGACATAATCATGATTTATTGTACCTGCATCAGACCTGTGCTCAAATATTGTACTCCCGTGT
>NC_090871.1:33555892-33560892 GCF_036669935.1 Montipora foliosa | reverse complement strand
TGCGAGGATACCTTTTAGGACCAGCTTATTTCATTAGCGAGACATTTAAAGCTAATTCCTCCTTTTCAAGAAACAGATGTAGAAAAATACTTTCTACATTTTGAAAAAGAAGCAGAAAGTCGTAAGTGGCCTAAGGAGTACTTGGCAATGTTATTGCAGAGTGTGTTATTAGGTAAGGCTAGGGCAAGCTTGAAATTATGATACTGTTAAAGAGCTTATTCTTAAGGGGTACGAATTAGTTCCTGAAGCTTACCATCAAAAGTTCAGAAACTGTATAAGAATAAGTAATCAAACTTATGTAGAATTTGCTAGAACTAAGGAGCAGTTATTTGATTGTTGGTGATCTTCAAAGAAAGTAGATAAAGATCGTGATAGAATAAGGCAAGTAATTTTAATTGAAGAGTTAAGAGGTGCATTCACAGTGATGTCCACAACGTTGGAAGAAGCCGAACAGTTGGCAGACGATTATTCATTAACCCACAAGGTTGTGTTTGAGGAAAAACCCAGCAAGCTCTCGTCTCTTCGCGGTCAGAAACCGTCAGAAGGAGAGCCCAAATCAAAGGCAGATGTATGGTAGCAGCTCCACGTCATTTATCCAGAACAAGCCGACGGGGGCAAGAAACCTTTCAGGTCGACAATGTGTTATTACTGCAGCTGACATTTGATGTCACAATGTCCTGAAAAGTTGAAAACGAGAAGACAACAAGGCCACACAGATTCCAAGTCTACTGGTTTTGTAGCTGCCTCATGTCTGACACCTGTGGCTAGAGAAGATTCAAAAATCAGATGTCCTAAAGAAGAAACCTCTTGCATAGCAGTCAGTTCTACTCCAAGACCTGTTATGGAGATGTTTGAGCCCTTTATTCAAGAAGGTTCGGTGTCGCTGTGCAGTGATACGTCTGACCCAGTTTCTGTTAAAATTCTTCGAGATACTGGAGCTTCACAGTCTCTGTTATTGGTAGAAACCTTATCCTTTTCTGAGAAGTCATCTGTTGGAGCAAGTGTTCTCATTAAAGGGGTAAAACTCTTCAGACTACACGCCAGTTTCCTTGCACACTATTTGTCATCTGTGATCAAATCTGGTGTCTGGTCCTGTTAACGTCAGACTTGGGTCCTCATTACCTTTCGAGGGAGTTCAACTTCTAGTCCGGCAGATTAATGCAAAAATACAACGGAATTGTGGGATTTATGGTAGAGACATACCTACTGAACAATATTAGCTGTGGACCCACCTGGGATCTATCCTATAATTGCAGTTTCAACGGGAAGTGCAAACAACTCTAAGTATTTCTCAACTGATGCTTTTCAATGCAACCAAAAGGCGCCATGAAAGCGGTACAACAGGTGCTTCATGTTATCATTCCAGAGATCCCGAGCCACCACTGTGCCCATTTATCTTGGCCTCGTGACTCACACAGAAACACAAAAGCGTACACTTGTTGATGAGCTCTACAATCCGGGATTGTCGATCTCGTACAACAGAGTGTTGGAATTATCGACTGACATGGGAAACAGTGTTTGCACGTGCTTTGAATCAGAAGGAGTCGGTTGCCCACCCAAGCTTCTTAAAGAAGTTTTCACAACTGCTGCCATGGACAATATTGACCACAACCCGAGTTCTGTAACTGCGCAAGGTGCTTTTCATGGAACTGGTATGTCATTATTTCAACATCCAACTTCCGATGCCCAAGGAGAAAAGCGAGATGTGGTGAGCATCGAAAATCAGCCTTCGAAGACAAAGCGTCTTGCTTGATTTCCTGACCCTTACACAGCCATAAGACCAGTTATCCTTCCCAAGAAGGAGCGAGATGTTCCTCCCCTTCAAGGTTCGTTTGTAAGCATCTGCCCTGGAATGAAAGAAGCATTCAGTTTGGAGTATAAATGGCTAATGCATGTAAGGGATGAGCTGAACAGAGAAATACAAAATACCTTGCAAATATCATTGGCAGCGTTCCACGCAACAACAGCTACTTCCTAATCAAGAAAATCAGTTGAGTAGCAGCTCGTTGCTATCTTTATTTCAAGAAGAAGCAGCCTCAGCGGCTATGATTTGCCATGCTATCGACGTCATCACAAAAGCAGTGAACGGTCAGGACTGTAGAGCAACTAAAGCAAGGATCAGTATGAGCAGTTTGTTACCAAAAGGCTGCATGAGAGAACAACACCACTGTTTGATACCATCCAGAAAAACAAGTTGCCACTATTCAGCAGTCCTCCTGATACAAAAGAGAAGTCTAGCGATAAACTCAAGATAGCATCACTAAAGAGCAACTGCTCTCTGTTTTTAAGTCTTTACGTTTCATGTCAGGTCAGGCATGGTGATTTAGGAGGTTTCCTCGTCACTTCATTATCTCAGTATGAGAAGGTCAGATCTGGTACCAAATCGGATTTGTTACTGTGTCTCGAGAAGAATGGACCAGAGCAAGCACAAAGGCTGTCTGTTGAAGCTCTGCTACTAGATGGTGCAGCAATCGTTAACATGCTTAAGCCTAGAGCCCCCAAGACATTTCAAGAGTACAGCGAGACCATCTTCCTTCCACACATAATAAAACAGTTAAGGAATGTAAGGAGGGTGGATGTGGTATGAGACATATCTTGCAGGCAGTCTTAAAGATTCTGCACAAAGCAAGAGAGGAAAGGGTATCCGTAGATGTGTCCGAGTGGACACCAGGATCCCAGGAGATTGGACAGCTTTCTTGAGGGTTGACGAGAACAAACAGGAACTTTTCCTTTACCTGGACGAGCAGCTTACCACAATTGGAACTGACCATGGACAAGTAGTGTCTACTAAACATGAGACAGTAGTCTTTAACAGACAGAACTGACCCCGCAGGCTCCTACTACACGCTGCTGATGCTGCAAGACGTGGGTACACTAAAGTAATGGTACGCACTGTCGATACGGATGTTGTAGTCATCGCAGTTGCAAATTACCAATACATTTCCTTATCCGAGCTTTAGATTGAGTTTGTTGTTGGCAAAAACCTGAAATATTTGCAAGCACACGACATATCCCTTAGTATTGGAGAAGAAAAGTCACAAGCTCTCCTCCTATTTCACGCCTTCACAGGTAGTGATCAAACGTCGTATTTTGCCCACTATGGCAAAAAGACAGCATGGGCAGATTAACGTGCATTCGATGATGTGATAGCAGTTTCCAAGCTCTTAGCAATGCTCCAATGGTGGATGTTGTGGATGAAGTGATGCCTATTCTTGAGTGATACATCACCATTATGTATGACTGTTGACATGGGCGTCAACAAGACCCAACAAAGAATTTTGAGACATTTTTCTTGGCCAAATTTGAGGAGGGATGTAGCTGATTTTTGCAGATCACGTCACGCTTGTCAAGTAGTAGGGATGCCAAATCAAACCAGACCAAAGGCACCACTACAGCCAATCCCAGCAATCAAGGTGTTCTTCAGCCATATTATTGTTGATTGCGTTGGTCCACTTCCGAAGATGTATTCGGCTATCGGTAAACACCTTTTTGGAAGCGCACGGCGACAAAAATCTTCTTAATGAGGACCAATTTCGTGTTCTTTAGAAGTGCCACTGGAAATTTGACTGCCTCGTTTACGAAATGCTATTGATTAAAGAACTGGGGCCTAGCATTAACACTGAGAGTGACTCCATCAGTGCTAAACTCTTTCTTTAGCTTGTAGCATATTTTTATGTTACCTTTTCTCTTAATGAACTATTGTTTTTTTTGGTATTTATAGAATATTCACACTGTCTCTTTTCCACTTGATAATGACGTCCGAGAACATCGAAACATTGTGTATTTTTTAGCCATGTATTTTTAACCGTTTTTACGAAAGCCCATATTAAGAGAATTTTATATCAATAATGATATTACCTGGAGTATCTTGGTTGGCATGAATCCTAACCACAAGCGAAATATTTTTATTAAAAAATTATCCAAAGTTTCATGAATGACCCGCCGTCTTGATTTTGGAATGCGGTAGCTAAAACGGTCAGCGGAACATAGACTGATGTCATATCATGAAACTCAATTGAGCGATGTTGGCGGGCTTTTTAGCCGCAATACGTAGCTCAGCTCATAGAATATTTAAGTAGTTGTTTCCATATAACCTCACTATGGAATACTGATAATGGTTCACTGCTGCGTGACTGGTTGTGTTAACCATTCATCTAAGACGTGTAATATAAGTTAACATCGCATTCCCAATGATAAAGGATTACAAAAAGCCTGGTTAGCGAGGATCAGAAGAGATAATCTTTCACCATTATGAAACTGTTATGTGTGCAGTGAACATTTTACCAATGAGTGCTTTGAAACGGACTTGAAAGCACAGTTAATGCCCGAGCTAAAGGTGAAAAAAGGGTTTAAACGTGATGCGATACCCTCTATGTTTTCTTTTGGGCCTGAACCGAAGAAACCAATAATAAGTAGCGAGAACCGTGAGAGCCGGCAGCGAGCACAAGAACTACGACACGAGGTGGGTGTTGAATATCAAACTCATACTTACATTTTTCTAAAAATTAATAAAATTTCCTGAACTTAAATTATTGTCTAGTAGTCTTTTGTCTCCTTTATTTCTATAAATGGCACTATCCTCATATTAAAGTCAATCGATTAGTGGTGAAGTGTTATGTAGTGTACCATACACTAGTTGTATTAAGTTAATTGCTAGGTGGCATTTTCTTGTTCTTACGATTTTTCCAGCCATGTCACAAAGCACTGGCTGTATTAACTTGATGACTCTGACTAAATAAATTCGCAGTGAGTGAGTACCTTTATGACATTTTAAAATGCCATATTCCTTTTCTCAATATTTTTCGAGCTGTGCCACAAAGCACTCCACCAGCAGAAGCTTGCCTCATTATTGAAGAACCAGCTGACTCAGCCAGTTCAATGGCAACCAGCCCAGGAAATTTAAGTGTTTCTTCACAAGATGCGAGTACTTAGCAAGGTTTGTGATCACTTGTTCTGAGTACACACAAACTGATCAACACCAGTGCCACAGCCAGTGAAGA
>NC_090871.1:33540892-33543392 GCF_036669935.1 Montipora foliosa | reverse complement strand
ATCAATTTCAAAATAATCTGTGACTCGTAAGTTTAAATATAGAGTTTACTGAAATAGCTGTAAATAGTTACTTTTGGAAACTTCTAGACTCTCTTTGGATACTTATATAAGCGACTCTCTAGTCAGGTGGTTGTTGTTGTTCTGATTCCGGACTTCGTTCCCTGTCTGTGATTTCCAAATGATATTGTGTGACAACTGACAAGTGAAGGGATTTTCCCGTAAGTGTGTGATTCAGACATTCTGCAGTGGAGTGAGATACTGTGAAAGAAGTCTTCAGGAGATTTCGTCAAAGAGAAGGACAGGTCAGATAAGCATAGAGAAGTATCCAGTTAAATGTAGTGAGATTGTACTAAGAGTAGTAAATAGCTCGAGTTAAGTTGTCTCCCGTTGTTTACAGTTAAATAAATTGCATTTCGTGGAAATAGCGAGGTTATGATCTTTCTGCCGGTAATTAGTTACTCTAACACTTGCAATTCATAAGAAATAGATATGAAGAAATTACATGTACCTAGTAACGTTATATTTAACAATAGTCTTTACAAGTGGAAATTGTCATCCACAGATGCATTGATGGCTACAGCAGGGTTATAACTTACCTCAAGTGCAGCTCAGACAATGCCTCTGTAACAGTGTTAAAATTGTTCCAACATGCTGTCAACGAATGAGGCTTAGCCTCGCGTGTTTCTGAGTGATATGGGAGTTGAGAACCGAGATGTGGCATATTTCATGCTTACCTATAGTGCAAGGGGACCAGGAAGAGGTAGTTTCATCATAGGAAGGAGCGTGCACAACTCACGTATAGAGAGACTTTGGAGGGACGTTTACCAAATTGTGCTGTCAGTCTTTTATGACTGGAGGAAAATCGATACCTAGACATAGACAACAATGATCACCTGTTCTGCTTACATTTTCTCTAGAAGCCACTACTCAACAAAATGTTGGTTGATTTTTCTACTTCTTAGATGAATCACTCCAATGCAACTTTTCATTATGGGAATGCAGCAAGCAGCTCACAAAAATGGCATGGTGCCTTCAGAATACTTTAAAAGTCTTAATTTGGCAAGCCTTTGGTAACATTACAGATTCAGTGCTCATTTGCTTAAAGAAACTAAGGTCGTAATATCGTGTATGTTTTGTTAAAGAAATAGATTATTTCATTCTGTTAAATGACTCCTTGATTGGCATTTGATTACCTTAATACCTTAGAGATTAGTAACATTAAGACTGGATAACACGAGAAAAGTTTACTTTTTCTGGGACGTTTTGTCAATGGATCTATCCTAACCTGTTTGTTCAATGACCTGTTTTTATATTTCTGCTTACCTGTGGTACCAAAGTTTGAGGACTGTTTAATCTACTGGATATCATCACAGAAGTAAGTGCTCCATGATGTGAGATCTGTTGAAATTAAGCATCATAGTCCATTTTTTATTGTAGTTCATAGAAGCTGAAATCGAATAGATGGAATAAATATAAATTAAGAGAATTATACAATTTGCGGAATCTAGTGGATTTTTAACCATTTTCCCCTAGATCAGTGTCAACTTAGATTTATTATATCTGCGCCGCTGCAATCAAAGGCTCCGTTTACACAGAAGTGGGGTAAGCCACCTAGGTAGGGTAGGGTAGGGTAGGGTAGGGCATAGTTTACAATCCCCGAGAAAACTGTTCAATTTTGAGCAATTTGGAACGGCAGTGATAGAATAGCATCGAGAAATATTTCATAGTGTAACGGCGCCTTAAGAAAGAAACTTTTAGTTTGAAAACCTTGAGACTGTAAAACAAACACGAGGTCTATTTTGTCTGGACATTTGCATGGTAAGTTTGAAAGAAAAGCACTTAATAGGGTGAGATGTTGCTTTCTATCCCATACATTCTAGTGTTGTGCTCGCTCAGGTAACACCCACAGAAACTAACCAAAACAACAAATGTTCGCTCGAAAATTCGAAGGAAAATTCGGGAAGAGCGAATTTTCGCTCGGAATATCGGAACAAATTATCAGTGAATGCGAATTTTCGCTCGAAATTTCGGAACGAATTATCGGTCAAAGCGAATTTTCGCTCGAAATTTCAGAACGAATTGTCGGCCAAAGCGAATTTTCGCTCGAAAATTCGCGTCAACTACAACAATAGACATTGCGAAAATTCTGCGAATTTTCTGCGAACTTTCGCGCTGGACAAAAATTCGCCATTTTTCGTCGAATTACGTTCTCATTACTTTTTCACAATACTGTAGTAGTTGTCACACATGGACTTGCCGTTGTTGAACTTGTAAAAAGAAATGCATAAAAAAGGTTGGCGATTTGTTAACTACAAACTTACAACGTTAATTGGGTCTTCCTCCCGCTCATTTACTCGTCATGCAAAAAATATGTATCAGTCATACAGGGATTGTATACGTTCCACTTATTGCTTTTCCGGACAGAAATTTGGTTCGTCCATTTACTCTAAATCAGAACAGAGAGTTAAGAGTCATTGTCAGAGAAAACCGGGCGCTGCCA
>NC_090871.1:33525892-33538392 GCF_036669935.1 Montipora foliosa | reverse complement strand
TAAGGCAGTGATATCTTCTAACAGAATCTTGAAAGGATCGTCATCGTCATTCAAAGCACTTTGTTGTGCTTGGCTACCAATGCCAGCTTTTCTGAAGCAGTTGCGCATAGTCTTCTCTGAAACTCTACCCCATGCCTCAGTGAGAATGGCCATAGCATCTAAAATAGAGAGGTTGGGTAAGGGCTTTTTGTTGTCAACGACATCAATGAATTTCTTTACACAGCCTTGCCTAAAATACGCCTTTGTTGCTAGTATAACACCCTGATCCATTGGTTGGGTCTTCGAGGTTGAGTTTGGAGGCAAGAAAACTAGCTGGATTGCTTTTAAATTGGAGATTTGCGGGTGGGTGGGACAGTTGTTAACTATCAGAGCAATCTTTCTTCCTTGGCGCTAAAATTTCCTGTCCTGTTCTCGAACCTATTCCTCAAACAAGCTACTATCCATCCAGTTCTTTTTTTGAGCACGATATCTGCAGGGTAAGTTTATCACGCCTGTAAAGCATCTGGGTTTGTCAGCCTTCCCGATGACAAACATTGGAAGCTTTTCACCTTCAGCATTCGCAGCCGCCATACCAGTCAAATGTACTTTATTGTGCTTGCCACCAATGCACTTCTCAGATTTCAAATGAAGCGATTTATCTGGCAAGGCCTTGCAGAATAAACCAAATTCATCTGCATAGAAAATGTTGTGCAACTGGTAGTTTGTTAGTATGGTTGGCAGAGTTGTCTCTTCCCAGGACGCTGTCATGTCTTCTGTGCAGGATTTAGCCTCATCAGAGAGAGTCTTAAACACAATACCATGTCTATCCTTCCATCTGTCGAACCAACCATCGGAGGCCTTAAAAGTTTCAATTCCTAGTTCTCTGGCATATTTTGATGCTTTTTCCTTCAGTATGCTGCCGCTAATTGACACTCCTTCCTCCCTGACCTTTGTAAACCATTTGTACAGTGCTCCACCGCATCATGGTTGCCTGCTTGCTGCTTTCGTTGACTGTGGCTATCTCCCCCTTCAAATGCTTTCACTATCTTGTCTTTATTCTTTATCCACGTTGAAAGCGTATTTGGTGGGACTTTGTACTGCGCAGCAACATCCTTTTTAGCTGTTCCACACTCAAGCTTCTTCAAAGCCTCGTACTTGTCGAGTAATGTCTTACAGGAGTATTTTCCACGTTTTGACTCTGACATGCTTTCAGAGTACAGTACAAAGCAATAACGCCACATGCATTGGTCATTGCGTGACTAAAACAAACTGTAATATGAAATTACTGTAGTGACAAAGGGTCAAAGTACAGCGAACATTGCTCAAAAAGAACTCCAGTTAAATGCTGCAATGGATCCCAAGTGCATACTCACCTCCTTCGAAAGCGTCTCACACGTTAAGGGATATCATGCCTACCAAAATGAATGGGTTCCTGTTGTCAACGAGAAACTAATGGTCCGAACAGAACCAGAAAACGTTGTGGACAAGTATGAAGTGTGCATGTCGTCAGGTGAAGACATCTAAAGAAAGGGAAAAATGGACGATTTGCCAAACAGTATTTTACTTTTTGAGGGGTGATAAAGACGGTTCATGCAGCGTCATCGGGAGGGGCAAACCTGTCAACCTTGGAGATGGAGAAGGTATGCAAGTGCTGTGCACTCTACATTTCACGGGGCAGAAAGCATTCATTGAAGTCCTGTGGAAACAGCTTTCAAGCGTAGATGGGTCGAAGATGAGTGTTACATGTCGTTGATTCCCACGTTATCAAGCTGATTTGTAAAAAAAAATGCGAAAGGCTTAGAGATGCATCATCAAGGAGATATCAAAGGACGTTTGTAATTGCCAAAGAAAATTCAGAACATTACTATAAAATGTCGAATGATCAGAATACACGAGGTATTTCAGCCAGAAGAACAGATCCGTAACAGTGCATTTTGTCAGTTTGTAATTGAATTTCTTAGCTGGAAACTGCACGTGAGTCAAGCATTGTTAAGTCGTTAATTACACAAGCTCGAATAAAATGCAATACATTTCCAGCTGTGCTCTTATGTACATGCTCTGCTTTTGACAAGTTCGAAATAACGGGGTTGATTTAAGGTGTAAGGAAAGAATGATGAGTTCGAAATAGCAGGGAATTCGAAATAACCGACTTAAAAATAGCTCATAGTAAATGACTGAAAACATAAGGGTAAATCCAAGGGAGTTCGATCTTAGTTCGAAATAGCGGGGACTTTGAATTAAACGAGTTCGAAATAGCGGGGTTCGACTGTATATGTCTTGCACGTTGCTGGGTTATCAGGTTTCATCTATGACTTCCCAAAATTAGCGCACTTTCGTTGTACCACACTTGCTGTAAAATATGAACTGTTCATTCGCTTTGCGAGAGTCACCTTGTAGTTCTTACAGGTCTAGTACAAATGTTCTGCCGCTGGATGCTTGTAAACAAGACATAACACCACACTTACTTGGACTTGGCATGAGTAGCACGCGAGGATGGCCATCCAAAGGAATAAAAATCACTGAAAAGGAGCTCATCTTAAACAGAGATGGGCACTTCGATTTATCTCAAGACAGAGTAGCAACTATGACCATCTGTCCTAGACATAGAAGAGACCTGACAGTCGACTGGAGTGGAGAGGTCGTAAAAGTTAGACTTGTTGCTATCCATTGCACAAAGATCAACGCAAGCAGGTCAAGGAACCATGCCGTGTCAATTACACAGTGTCGAATGAAATCTTTGCTTTACACAATGCTGTTGTCCCAGTTGGGTCCAGTAAGTGTCTTCTTATTACTTTGAAATCCTTGTATCGATTTTACCTGGTAAATTATGTTTGCCATAAATATCACAAAAGACTCTAGGCACTCTAGGCGTATCGAATATGACTACTGTAATGAAAGCGCTGGCACTGAGTTGCAAATTTTAAAGCGCCACTCTCTTGGCATATGAAAACAGAAGCGCGGTGGGTGGGGGTAAATTGTGTAAAGTGTCGCACAGAACATTACAGACTGCGCCATGTAGAAGACTCTAAAAGAGGAAGGGGCGATCAGCAGGTTGTGTATTTGCTTTCTTTAGTCACGCAATTTAAGCTAGGCATCTGAAACACTTAACAACAGGTTTAAATATTTAAAAACCTCTCCAAGACTGTTAAAAAAAAAACGGAAGAAAAATAACGAAAAACTGCCGTGAAAGAAACGTGGATGTGAAAACTCGGGGGCGGGAGGAGGAGGGAATTTGGAAAAAAAAAATTATTTGCTGGGAAGTTAGGAACTGACAACGAAAAAGCATTAGGTAGCATTGCCAACGCTAATGCCTCTATTTCACTTTCAAAATAGATGGAGTTACATGGACGGGCTATCCCAACCTAACGTTTTGTAGCGACCTGCAAGCTTGATGCAGTCCGACCGGTACCACTCTACAACGGCCACTTTTTAAGGGGCAGTTGTAGAGAGTGGCCTTTATGGGGGAGGTGGAAGGGTGTAATGTGACATCAAGATTTATATTTTGGAGGTGGGGGAGAACATTTTTAGTTTCATTAATGCTTGCTCTAACATATTATTACGTCACAAATCTATCAATTAAAAAAACAAATTATCAAAACAAAAATTATAAAATAAAGCGACTAAGGTATAGTGAGTTCATCAGTTTTGTACAGATCACTTTCAGGCGAAACTTCGATTTGTGTACATATCATGACTAGTAAACTACAATAAAAGAAAATGTGGTCATGTGGTATGAGGCAAATCGACGTTTGCTGTTTGCGTGATTCTAAATCTCTCTAATGTAAGGACAAGGGGTGGGCTCTAGTACCTGGAAAGGTTTGAATGCAACTGCGGTTTTAGGTTTTAGTCCGTTTGCAACTTTTGGTGGTTTTTAGTGGTTAAGAAGTCCTGTAACTCCCTTTTCTGTGGCTCCATTCTCGGTTACAACGCAACAGACAAATTATACAAATGTAGTTAATATCCCTTTTATTGCACTAACAGTCTCAACTGGCTGGTGATGAAGATATATTTCAACTGCCACAGCAGAATGAAGATCAGGGCGCTCTGGTAACGTCCAATGCAGAACAAGAGATGGTTTCATCATTATCACAATCATCCCAACAGAGTATCCCAGAAGAAGAAATCAGTATGTGGTCTGACAAAGTTGAGGAACAGCAACAAAGAGGGCAGCTACTGAACAATACCATAAGCAGATTATCCGGAGGAAGAATTCCACCCATTCTGTCGACCTTGAATACGTCTTGGGATGATATATCAACAACACAGCAAAACTACTATCTGCGAAAGCCCAAAGAAAGCACCTGCACAGCACTTTCGCTCCTTAGCTCTGGACAGGAAGACGAATTATGGACTACTCTTCGACAGGAAAGATTAGTAAATAAGGATTCTGCTGGTGCCACAAGACGTAGAAGTTTTGATCCGAAATCTGGGTTAATCGACGTTTTGATCAAGTCATATAACCAGGCCGAGTCATGGCAAACAAAACGACAGATACTCTCTCTCTTTGCCAATGATTTTAGCAGGTCCCAGTTGATGAACATGATACCAACGCTTTCAAAATGGCGAATAGATGAAGCTCGACACCATGCTACCAAACAAGATACCAGGTATCAGCCTCCTTAACAACTTTTCACTTGAGAGAAATGGAATACGATCTTGGCATGCATTCAGTGTTGGACCCGGCAGATTTTTATCATACAGTCAGCTTGAAGTTGTACCACAGGAAAAACCTGGATTGAAAGTCCTAAAGGAGTGGGGTCCATCGAGCAACAATCTTGGCTCAGTTAGCCATGCTTCCAGTCCAAGAGGAGAAATATTCTCATGCAGTGAAAGTACATGCATGCTAACGTTCAAGACTCAAGAGGAAGCGGAAGCTCACATGGACGCAGGGAAGCATGTGCCTGCGTCAGATCTAGATTGTGAGTCTGTGTACGATGTGGCACGAAAGAAGTGGGCTGACTGAGTCAGAGAGATGAATGTGGCTAGTGGAGGTAGACAGCGAATTGCATTTGAAGAAGCCTGGCCTTCTGGTGCTAGAGTGACGCTGTAATAAAGGGTGGGCGCTTAAATCAACTAAGCGGACTACCAGGATGGAAGAGAAAGTAAAAGCCTTTCTTGTTAAGAAATTTAACCAAGGGGTAGCAGGAGGGAAAAAGGCTGATCCAATTCATGTGGCTAGAGAGATGAAGAGTATTAGAGATAGCAATGGAAAGTTACAATTCAAACCAGACAAATGGAGAACCACTCAACAAATTAGTAACTTTTTCGAAAGGATGTCAGCGTTGCAGCGCCAAAGACAAGCTGATGAAATAGAGAGCCAGGAGGAGGAACAAGAAGTAACAGACTAAGACCTCACAGCCCTTGAATCAGAAGACCAAATTCAAGTCATATGCCAGGAGGTTTACAGAGACATTGAACAAACCATCAGTTACCCTATTCAAATTGAAGCAGTAAACGTTTGTGAACTTTCCCGAGCTGGAAAGCTCAGTTCGCTGAAGTTAGCAAAGTTGAGGGAAGTATGCAGGGCATTAAGTCTCCAAACAAATGGTAGCAACTCAAGAAAACGTACTTTTACTGAACCACTTGATGCCTATTCTACGTTGTGCTCATGTCGAAAATAACTGAATTTTGCACTACCTATTCTTCTTTCGCATTTGATAAAATACATTGTTGGGTTTTGTCAGTAGTGATCGATGTAACAAATACCCAAGCCTGCAAATAACAGTCGGTCATCGGACAAATGTCTGGTAAATTGTAGCTTTTGACTGGCAAAAGCTTGGCCTGGTCGGACATTATGACCGTGCATGTGATTGTCTGATGCAATATGACAAAATCGATTGCCTTGGAGTTTGTAGTTCAAATATCATTTTCCGCACACAAAATGATTTGAAACGTCCAAATTAGAACCCATCACATACTGTTTCGCTTCAGTGAACTCAAACGGAGAATAAATAAACTTCCGCAAAGCACACCCGACAGCCAGACAGCGCATCACCATGTTTGCGTTTTGTCTTTAACTTTGAACTTTAAACACTTCACTTTGACGAAAGTATGGTACACACAATTTAAGCTATGTCATTTAAAATAGCTCGTTTCATCTGATTTGATTCCTCTACATACGACAGCGACCATCACAAATTAACATTCAATCAGATAAAAATTCGAAGTCTTATTTCATTGCGTGCTTTTTGTTTAGTAACTGCGAGTTTTGTGATTTAATTACTGATCGAGAACAGAATCGAATCTAAAATGTATCAGAAGTTTCTCCAAATGTTTTTCAATCAGAATGATTGCAGATTCGATTGATAAACATTTTTGGTTCAAATAATTGTTTCCGACTGCATTGACAGTCGACAGATTTTTCTTATGTGAAAAGGGTGAAACGTGTGATTGGGTCGAGGAATTAATTTCAATCTTAATGTTTGTAATTCGCAAAAAAGCATTGTCTGGTTAGCATAAAAAATAGATTTTCCCGGACGACATAATTTTGGGAGATGGCGACTGTTTGTTTAATTCCACATCACAAGTTATCCTGGTTGGCAATAAGTGTTTGCGCCATGTTCTTCGTTTGCTGACTACTGTTGAACTGTACTCCAACAGCAATTTCTACGCTAAACACCCTGCTTTTCAAGAGTACCTTAATGCTCATGTTGCTAATGGTTATGATGAAGGTACACTGTTCACATTGTCCTTGACTGCATTAGGAGAGGCCAAGTGGGATGGAAAGGATCGTATTTCAGCGATAAGAGCAGAGGCAGAAGGAGCTTCCAAGGAAAGAGTGTGGTGTGGTAAGTTTCACTTCATGGCACTCGCTAGTAGGAAGGCCATTGTATTCCATATATCCAAATGCAGGATCCACCAAAAGATACTCCCACGCAATTTAGGACAGGGTGCACAAGATACGGCATACATCATGTGGTCACGAGATTGGTCACGAGATAGCGCTCTCGATTCAGCTCCTGGGACGTGGTTCCAGCCAAATCACTTTATTCCTATTTTCAAGGTCCCTCGTCATGCACATTTGAATTTAACAATGCCTGGCGATTGTCAGCATGTAATTGAAAGCAAACCTTCACCTGATAGGAAAAGGCAAGGCAAGGGGTTTATCACCAATTTTCTGAGGCTGATGGTAAGCCTCAGAAGACAGTCAAGAGACCAAAGGATAAAGTAAAATCAGAAAAGTGCGAGGAATACTCCAAACGCACAAAGGCGGAAAAGGTGGAAGATGCAGTGAAGCTTAACACTGCTAACGTGTCAAGAAATCTTACCTGTTCCACAGCGGAAAGGTGAAAGAACCAAGTCTTGGCACAATATGACGCCCCGTCCTGGCTGATTTATGACAGTGAAAAAAACTAAAAATGGACAATGCTGTACTGCTTTGAAATGTAAAGCATGTATTCAGTTTGAGTCTGCGATCAAGAATAGACCCAAGTTCTCACGAGCATATATTGATGGTTCAACCAACTTTAGACTTACAAACGTTGTAGACCATGCTAACTCTGACATTCAGAAAATACACCTTTCCCTCTACAATAAGCAGCAAGGTCAACTTCCTTCTACCACTGGTGACAGAAGTTTGACATTGCTTACTTTGTCGTTATGGAAGAACTACCACTCTCAAAATATGAAAAACGTATTGCTTTCGAGAAAAGGCATGGTGTGTCATATGGTAAAGTTTACTGCAACAGAACAGCAGCTACCGAGTTCACGTCATTTCAGGCAAATGAGGTTCTCACCAAACTAACAGAAGATGTAGCCCAATCAAAGTTCTACAGCATCATGTTTGACTCGACAACTGACAGCAGCATAACTTAACAGGAGGCAGTATTTGTCCTTTATTTTGATCCTACGCCAGCCGAACCTCATTTAAGTGGGGACTCTGAAACAATGGTCAAAGTCAAGATGGGTTTTCTATCCATTGAGAATTTGAGAAGCTCGGATGCCCAGGGAGTATTAGCTGGAATAAAGAGGTCTCTTGAAAACTTGGAACTTCGTCAACAAGAGGGAACTCCCCCTACTCCCGTTGGCCTTGGAGGGGATGGGTGTAGCACTAAGCGGGGTGCAATAAGTGGTGTCCAAGCTCTTTTTCAAAAAGAGTTTCCCTGGTTCTCATTTTCATGGTGTGTGGCCCATCGCTTAGAGTTAGCCCTGACGGATGCCCTTTCCACTACCTATTTCAAGGAAGTTGATGAAGTATTGCTGAGGTTATATTACCTTTACGAGAAAACCCCAAAGAAACTGTGAAGTCTTTATCAGCTCCACTCGGCATATAAAGAGAATTTTCAATTTCAAGAAGGTGCAGTGAGACCAAAGAGGGGCAGTGGCACTAGATGGATTTGTCACAAACTAGCAGCTTTAACAGTTCTAGTTGACAAGTTTGGGTTGCTCATTCAACATCTAGAAACACTGAGCTGCGATACATCAGTGAAATCCAGTGACCAAAGCAAGTCGAAAGGTGGTCTGTGAAAGTGGAAAAGTGGTAAGCTCTTTGTTTACTCTTGCTTCTGTGTGGATTTATTGCAGCCAGCTGCTGTTCTGTCCCAAACATTTCAGGCAGAAGATGAAGATGCAGTCATCGTTTCTTCTGCAATGTCCACAGTCAAGAAACAGCTTGACAGTCTTCAGAATAAACAGGTCCACAAGCTCCAAACTGTTAAACACTACCTTGCCCAGGTGGAGAATGAGGAATATCAAGGCGTGAAGATTTCTGGTTTTGCTAATGCCATTGAAAATTTAAGCAAAGATGCTAACTCGTACATTGAATTGTTGAATGATGCCATAGAAGCTCGCCTTGTTGGTAGCAGTGACATGGCCTCCATTTTGAACTGCGAAGCATGGAATTCCAGCAGCAGTGGTAATGAGTCCATGGACGAAGTCATTCTGCATAATCTTAGCCACTTCCAAGAACCTCTCAAACAACAAGGACTCAACGTATCACAATTGCTAGTGGTTGATGAATGGCATGATATGCTCGACTATACTGTTCAGTATTTGTCACCTTCTTCTCGCCACTACAGAGCAACATGGTATAAAAATTTTCCATTCATCAAGAGCTTTGCAATGGCTAAACAGTTTGTTGTTGATCCGTTTACTTTTCTCTCTTCCTTTATTCAATGCTGCATTGGAGAGAATGTTCAGCAGCTTGGGAAGAGTCAACACAACCAAGAGAGCTTCACTCTCGCAGGGACACCTTCAGGATATGCTGAGGATCCAAGAGGCAGGCCTATGACCCCTCAACAGCTGTCTTAGAGTGGGATAGTGCGAAAAGGAGACGGCCAAACCAAAAGCAAAGTAAAGTCTACAAGTCACGATTGACAAAAGTGAAGCTATGCAAGATTATTCGTCTGATGATGAGCTCAGTTCAGTGGAAGAGGGCGAGGAAAGTCTCTTCAAGAGTGAAGAGGACCTAATCCTATGAGCACAGTCACAAAATGTCATGTTAACACTAGAACTGACGGTTGTCCTGAAAACCTTCATTCAATTAGAAACACTAATACAATACAAACACATACATTTACAAAGAATATCATAATATTAGATCTTTTTAGTTTTGTTTACATTGTTGGCAAATGTGTTCAGAACTCTTAGAAATTATTCAAATATCATAACCACAAAACGGCATCAAATAATTAAGGCTATAAGGAAATACAAAAACCACTGGAAAATCAGGCATGTACTGATCAAACTGACAAAACCATCTGATCTAAATCTAGTTCATGTAGTTTGAATTAACATCTCAAATGTCTGGATAATATGGAAAACAATTATTTTGTTCTTGAATTCACAATTTTACACAAAAATACAGTGCCGTGTTTCGTTTCCACATTGTAATGAAGACTAAAAGGAATACAAAAACCACAAAAAAATAAGGCCATGAAGGGAAGGGACTGATAAAACCATCTACATCTGGTTCTCAAAAAAAAACGGCTTTATTTAATTTAGTTTAAATTAATATCATCCGAACTTCAATTAAAACATGTGTCCAAATGTCACATTGTGTCAATAGATCAAGCTCTCTGAATTTTTATTACTTCATACTGTTTTGTATTTTCGTCCGACCAGACTGGCTTCTTGTCCACTCAAAACTGGCCCCTGGCCTGACAAATGACCTGCCTATAGACAAAAATTATTATACCTTCCGAGCAGAGGCTACATTCACGCTGTGTGATGAGCTGTAAAAGTAGCCTCTGCCGACAAACGTTCAAATCGGTCCAGAAATCTGGACAAATAAATTTTATAAACGGGTTTTTTCCTGTTTTTGACCGGTATAGAACATTGCGTGAGTCTTGTGTAGCAGATCAGAGTTGCCCCATCCATTCCATTTTTTTTATTCCCGCAAAACTCGCACCATTTGACAACAGACCTGAAGATTAATTTTGCTTGCAAATCACGCAACGAATTTCGCACATGCACAATAGAAAATTGAATGGTTGTCGGCAGAGACTGCTTTTCGCACGACAGCTCACACAGCGAAAATGTAGCCGCTCCTTGCAGGGTATGTAACAAACTTTGCATATACAGAAAAGACTTTCAGTTGCATGTAATACAAAAGTTGTGATGTTTTTATCACTAGATAGGACTGCACAAACTTTGTCCTGTTGGCTAACTCGTATAGGCCAGACGATAACCATCGAAGCACCAAGTAATTGAGACCTTTGATTGCATGATGGCAGTCTTGTATAACCCCTACGTAAAAGAGTATTTTATAGTTATTTTCGCTTTATTTAAACCTAAGTGGAATATAAGATATTATTTAAAATGGATTAGTACCTTTATAAAGCAGTAATGCCACTATTTAAACTTTAGTGAGCAGTTAGGCGTAAGAGCTATCTTTGACATTTTCCAACAAAATTCGTGTGAAAAGAGTTTCTTGTGCCGATAAATAAACTTTTGTTTTTGATTTAGGAGGGTATAGACTGTTCAAATCTGTAATTAAATATAAAATTAACAGCCGGACTTTCAAGAAAACGCACTTTGAAATCACCGAAATTTGCTGTCCTGTAACAGTTGTGCAACATACCCTGATTAAAACCCTTGTGCAAAATTACGTTACACTAAAAATTTGATTTTATGCATTTAAACGTTTCTTTTCAGGTATTTTAGCTTCAGAAATAAATCTGTGCACTAATTCCTTAAGGAAAAATTGTTTTAGACCCGAAAAATTGACATTGTTTTTGGTGGTTTTTAGGGCTTTCCTTGGCCGAAAATTAGCGGGGTGGTCAATCTCGGGAGTGAAACGCCAGGAAATCTTGTTAATGTCACCAAAGTTGATCTTATCAGCTTGGTTTTAAATGCTGAAAAGATAAAGGAAATCGGCTGACCCCAATCTTTTGGCACTGCTCGGTTTTCTCTGACAATGACTCTTAAGTTGTTTATTTTCTCAAGGCAATGCTGTTGGTTCAAGAGAAAATGTGTTACATTCTTGCCGCCATAACTTTTCTGCTCTTGCCTCTTGGTCATGATCGTCACGAGCTAATTAAACTGGTTCCCAATCTTACTCAACATCTCTTTGTCACGCCAATAGTCACGACTCACATCGGCTATCAGAAGAGATGTGAGGCACTGACTGCGTGAGAGAAGAAATGGAGGCTTTTTATAAAGCTTGTGATCTCCCTGATGATGTTAATGAATTTGATGATGAGGGCTTTGAAGACGATGACTTTCATGAGTGACTGACAGTTAAATCATTCCATGTAGAACCTACAGTAAAGCAAAATTATTGTCAATGTTTTTGCATAAAGCATCTATAGACACAGACAGTCAAAAACGTATTGACGTTTAACAGTGTGGTCTTTGTACTCACTGACTTTTAAGCAAGACATTTCAGAATTTTTTTGTGGAAGTGAAGTACAGTAGCTCAGAGTTATCAATTTTAAGGAGGTACGTTTAAATGCATTGCAGCCCTGTTTTGTCACGATAAAAGCATATAGGAATGGAAAATGACTCTTGGAAACTTGTCAGAGTCTTCCCACTACCATAGAGAAAGGGGACAGTAGTGGCATGTAATTTACTCCAAGTAAAAGTTGCATTGAAATAAAAGCGTATTTGGAAAATTCTGTTGTTTCCCAAAACCCTTATCTCCCTGCCCCACCCTTTCTCATTGACAGTCACACCAGTAGATGTTTGTCCTACGGGTACTTTTTTTCATTTCCCCGCCTACTTGCTTATCTCCGATTCAGAGTCACCCCTATAGCGACGTCCTGTGTGCTTTTCAAAATTCACAACTGAGTTGTTCCGGTCCAAGACTGACATTAACGCCAATTTCATCAAACCATATCAGTACTTATGATTCGAGTCAAGTTAGAGTCTCCATAAAGTATCCGAGTAAGATCGTGAACAAACATGTTTCCACAGTTTATCAGCCCGTAGGAAAGGCGTTATCACATAGTATTTCATCTCAAATGGCAAGGCCAATATTGATTCTGTTTATGATATTTTGCTATATGCATATTTGTTATTTCCCCAACTCGTCAAACATACAATAGTGCATGCTATTTTGTTTTGATGGAAGTTTGATGTTT
>NC_090871.1:33503392-33508392 GCF_036669935.1 Montipora foliosa | reverse complement strand
CAGTTCGGGTAATCTGTTGAACGTTTTTTCCCCTTGTGACAAAAATAGACCGCTGCGGGTAATCTGCCGTGCGGGTAATCGTCCGGAAATTACAGTACTACTTTTAGGTACAATCCCTCCTTACAGTGTTTTCTACAATCCCTAATGTGAACGTTTTGTCTGATCGGCTTTAATTTCGTTCCTGCTGGTAAAATGACTGTTGTGTGATCTGTTTTTATAAACACAAAGTATGGAATGCTCTTTGCAAATAAATCCGGCCAGTTTGTGAAGACCTTGTCTAAATACGCGTCGCCTCTTGTTGGAAAATCTACAAGAGCATCCCATCCTGTCATTACAATAAGCTCATTAGTGTCAAGCTGATTAACATCGCCTCCGGCAACAATAGTCAAACCAGGATGTTGATCTAGTGCATTGTCCATTAAGTGGGTTAAGTATTGCAAAAAATCCGCCGGTTGGTATGTGGGTTTAGGCGGGTGATAAATACCACACGTTAACAACAAATGTCCTGAGGGTAATTTAAAAGTACATATAGCAGCTCGTAAAGCTTTGATCTGTAAACATTGATGATATTTAAGTTACTCCTCGTGTAGATAGCAATCCCACCCTTGCTTCTTTTATCCAGTCCCGACCAGTTTCTATCCCGTCTGAAAATAGAATAGCCAGGAATGTTGACGATAGCATCCGGCATTTCTGGTTTTAAGTTGTACTTGACAGTGAATAAAATTACTAAAATGATAGTACTTCCCATTGTAATTCGTGCAGAAGGGTATAGAGGAGCATTATTATCACGGTCACAAGAATTACAGACTTTTTGATGCAGTGGCAGGGCAGTTGTAGGCACTCCCTCTCTGAAAATTTCAGTTTCGTGCGATTCAAAAGATAGATTTTCTCCAACGTTCTGATAGAAATCTTCTCCGTCGGAGTCATTCCCCTCACATCCGCTATATGAACCGCATGAATTCCGCTCCTCTCCAGCATTAACTTTATTTAAAGATGGAGAAGTTTGTTCAGACGAAGCTAAAGAAATGTTTCTTAAGATGGTATCCAGCACTTCGTCGCAGATTTCTATGAATTGATCGTGACTTATGGAAGTTTCCGGGTCATCCAATCTGAGTTTATCATGACAACTTACCGCCGTGTCAAGCTTTGGCATTTTGCACAGTGGCTCATGGATAGATTGAACTAAAGCTTCCTCGTCATTGGCACTAACAACATGACCACTCAGTGACGCATTGTAACCCTTGGAGAGGATGGTTCTGCTCTTGGTCCTTTGTTCTTTCAAAAGAGGAACAGATACATTTTGAAATGAAGATGTTGAATCAATGCCAAGGATACACACGCTTTTAGTAAGATCGTTTTCCGCGGGCTTTCTATTAGGTTAGTGATCACAGGAGACTGCTGTATCCACTTTCCGAGCCGAATCAGCAGCCATAAGAGATATTCTAAACTCTTTAAATTCTGAGGACATTTTAGCGACTCTTGCACAGGACAACTGTAGCTTTTGAAGAACTTAGCGGAAATGTTGGTCGTCCACAAGAACGTTTAAGTTTCAGATTCTATCTAGCAATTAGTCTCACGTCACTGAAATATTGAATTTCTAGCGCATTTTTTGTATTAACTTAACGACTGGCGTGACTACTGAATTCAACCACTTCAGTGACGATCATCTTCAAGACCTTCAACTAACTTTGTTCACGGGAACTGCAAAAGTGTATGCCTGTCTTTATTTTGATTCCGACAAAAGTGTTCGTGTTTTGCCAAAGAGCAAATGTAAGATAAAAAGTGGACAGTTTGAGCCAAGAAACGAGGTGGATGTTGATTGGCGCGACGGGAGAGGAAGAAAGGAACGTCTTCTGGCCACCGCACTTAAAGTAGGGGACAAAGGTAGGCACAAATTTTCCAATAGTAAACACTTCTTAACTTAATTCTTCCATTTCCTTAATTTTTGAGCCACTTTGGTTAAGTTAATGTGCTTGTCAGATTAAAATATTAGCTGAGCATTTACAACCACCCGTTTTCAAATATCAATGGCTCCCACTTGCATTCTACATGCTCTTCCAGCTAGAATTGATATCTAAGCTTGTCTACATAGAACGTTGATCACTTAATTCCGGAAAAAGGCTTTTCTTTCTGTAGTTAAGAGTGATCACTGCATTAGATGTTAACTTTCTGAAATCAGCGCTATCATTTTTTTAAATCTGGAAGCGTTCTTGATCAAACCGCCCGCTAATTTATTCCAATGGTCGATTTGCAAAAGTGAGAATTTGGGAACATGTGAACAACGATAGTACGTAAAGTAATTCTTTGTTTTCTGAAATCATTCAAATGAAAGACATTCTCAACGAAAGTGAAGTAAATTTATGAATGATGGCTTTCAAAATTCCGAAACAGTTTGGCGTGGATCGATATCAGTTAAGTCCATGTTCACATCCGTTTTTTTCCAAATGATTTTAAAAGGCGAAATTAAATGCGGTTTCACATTAACTTGGTTAACATATTGACATCATTTGTAAATGGCAGTTGTTGTCAGCATGTTTCATTTTTCACATTCAACATATTTTGCTAAACTCGAGCTGTGTTAATCATCAACTACTAGAAAAGTACTTTGAGTTTCCCTTCTTCTTTTAGACCAAAAAAAGGCACTAGAAGTATATGCAGACCTTGTTGACAAACATATTTGATTGCTGTTGAGCGAAAATGTTGCCCCCATTGACCATCTCCATTATCTTTGTATCTACGAACTGCACGACCTCTAGCAACCCAGCAACATGTACAGTACAAACAACTCCACCACCACAGGCACAGTTGTCTCTGAGAAGAGCTTCGACACCATCAAGCCAGCTGCCTGTACAATCTGCTACAACTCCAAATCAAGTCCGCTTACAATCCACCTCACCAAATCAAATGTTATCTTCTACTCTGCCGCAAAAACAGTCAACTTTGTCATGACCATCTAACAAAGAGCCATACATTCAGCTGCAGAAACTTTGTACGCTGCTTTAAAAAATACTGATGTATCTGAGGCATTTTGGTTGGATGATTTTGACAACATTCCTACAACCAGTGAGCATACAACATACAGGGAAGAGGATTTGCCAGATAAAGATGTCTTCCTGCAGAGAATTACGGCACTGGAAGAAGAAAACCACAAACTAAGAAAGGAAAATAAGGAGTTGCGCGGAAAAGTGGCCTCGCCTTGTCGCCATCCAGGTAACTTTACCTCAGATTAACTAAACAATTTTACCCGTTCTCAACGAGGTTCGATTGTACCTGCATGATAAGTATACACTGTCTAGTAACTTACTAGAATGATAATATTTTGGCTTCTGTTTGTAACTGAAATTTACATAGCAGGCGAGTAATGCTGAAAACAATCTTCTTACAATTCTTGTAGGGTCTTAAAATTTAGAAATAAAAGGATGTTATCACTTTAAAAACTCCAAGGATAACAAAGAGTCGGCATATCCAGTTTTTGCTTGAACGGATATCATTTTCTCAAATCGATCCTTGTCTTTGATAAATCTATAGTTTTCTTGCTATCGTTGTCTCTACAGTTGCATCTCCAGAGGTAACAGCTTTCTTGACCTCCCCAGTGGACAGTTACAGCAGTGGAGAAGCTGTTCTGATGCCGGGATCTGCAGTGACACAATTTTCAAAACCTGCTAACCTGGATCCACCACAAAACAAGTCCAATGTATAGAGCCGTAAATCATAAATAAAATAGTGTGCCCCGTAAACTAGATTTTTCCATGTAATCGCAAACTTAATCGCCCGGCTCACGTAATCGGCCCCTTAGTGCTCCAGCGCTAGAATGACTACACACACAAAAAGTTCCTTTCCTTTCCTCTCCTCTTTTCTTTTTCCTTGCAAGTTTAAATGAATTCTTATCTTATCTTCATATATAATCTTGTACTCATGTGAGTCAAGTAAATAATCTGCCTAAACAGTGATTCTTGTCAATTTGCAGTCATTAAATAAACAGCTTTTGCGCCTTATTCAAGATGTGGATGTCTTTGTTGACAGAGGCACACTATGAAATGAGATATCCACCGCTCTGAAAAAGGGACCAGCTCACCTACTTAGCTGCCTTCTTGCTGCGGTCTTTTAACCGGAGGAACTGGCAAATTCCTGTGGCCAGAGAATTATTAAGGGTGGCAACGGAAAAAGGAAAACGCCCCTTGACAGCATGAAGATAAGCGCTTGTAAAGGTCAGTATATAAGCGGATTAATTTTTCTTTACCTTTAGATTGCGAGTGTTCTTCAGTGTTGGCATCATCATCTATCACTGATAGAAAAAGCAATTGTAGATTTCAAAATATTTATCAAAACGTAACAAACAAATTTAATTACAGATTGATTTAATTTGTTTGGAGAGGATATAAATCACAACACATTGCATGACCCATGCAAAGCGTTACGTAGTCTCAAAACGAGCGAAGAAAGTTTTACCTTTGAGTTTGGATGTATGTTGATATTCGTCTAATGGCCGATGTATTTTCAGCCTTAGTAATCTGCGAGCTAGCGATGGAACACATTATCGTAAAAATCATAGTCATATTTGCGGGCGGTGATTCAGTGTCATGTATCAAATATCTGGGTTTCTGGCCTACATTTCTCAGCACTTGATTTCTCTGCTAGCTAAAGTCTTTTCTTTTCCATTCGCTGGGCTGATAAGAACCGCTCGATGTTTTGTCGATATTCTGACATCTTTGGGCTCATTTTATGTTTCATATTTCCATAGTATACAGATACATTTCAACTAACGAGACTCATTTCTCCTGTCCTCTTTATTCAGATTATGTGACGGCCTTTTGTTTGGAACACGGGAAAGAGCAACTGACAGTCAAAGAAGTGAACGAAGCCATAACGAATCAAGTGCCTTATGCAAGAAAAAAGCTGCAGCGTCTAGCAGCTAAGTTACAATATCACTGTTAATTAATGGCTTCCTTTCATTATCTCAGTTTTAATGAGTTATGGGTCAGATTTAAATAAAAGTATGG
>NC_090871.1:33478392-33493392 GCF_036669935.1 Montipora foliosa | reverse complement strand
TCTGTCACATATAAAGGAGGATTTATTTCAGGCACTGATCAATGAAAACTAAAAAGTCAGACATTTTGGGAGTTATGTCCCTCAACTGATGAAGGGTCAGCACCAAACCAACAAACTGAACCAAAACGTCTGACTTTTTGGGTTACATTTATCAGGGCCTAAACTAAATTCTTCTTTGCATGATACAACTATCAAAAGTGTTTCACAGTATTTTCAAAACTACAATTATATTCCTTGGTGGGCCTGGTTTCCTGTACCTTAATTCCATTCCAAAAATACAATTTCAACCATTGAAGAACTCAATGAAGCAGTTAAAACAATAGACACCTGCAACCTGTTTTTAACTCAACAACTACTGTACAACTCAGACTCTTTCCTAAGAAAATGGGTAGTATGTGTTGCTATCAAAATGAGAATACAAAGGCTCACATGCAGGTGCGCCAGTAGATGCATCATATCCCATCATCTGTGAATATGATGCAGCACTATCATACTGTTGCATTTCTACAGGTGGGTTGGCAAAGGTGTTGCGTAAGAAAATTTTCTGGGAGACATTCGGGCTTCCAACATTAAAAATTAATAGATTAAGTGATTTTTTTCAGGAGCCCAGAATTAATTAATTAACCAAAGACCCAGAAATGGCGTGGTACAAGCAATTTCCATCTCCAATTACTTTACAAGCGATCAAGTCTGGTGGAGCATCACATGGAACTAGAGACTGAGCCAAGAAATCTTGTGGCAGCTCCTTGAATTTTCGAAATGACTGATTGATTTTTATTTGTTGACAATATTTGCCTTTTAGTTTTGAACATAAATCAGGATTATTGTTAACAAGAGCTTCTTTAAACTTCTTCGAGTCGCTCATCTTAAGTGCATAAAGATCCAGGTATTTGGAGTTAGGGAAGAACCTTCCACAATCTGGAGATTCGCATGTGCGGCACGTTAAAATGTTTGGTATGTACTATGGTGCAGACATCACCAAAACATGAAATATTTTCTTTCAGCATTTAATTCAAGGTTAAGAAATCATATTACAAATAATATTATACCAGTAGGCTCTTGAGAGCCGATGGGATGAACATTCCTTTGTTGCGTAACTTTCCGCGAGTCAATGCCCTTACGTATGTAAATAAAAACAGAGGGAACATATGATCAGGTCAGTTTTCCATATTTGGAAATCACATAGCAACCCAGTCTCTGTGCTCTACCAGGAGGTAACGCTACGAAAGCCCTCAGCAATGTTATGTTAATGTTAACATATTTACAACTCAAAGAGTCGTTTATTTGTGGAATTTGCTTGGCTGCCGACTCTCCAACCATATAGCTTTTTTCATCGTTTAATCTCCAGCAAGAAAGTAAGGATGAATCACCTTGTGATAAGTAAGGCGCCCATTCGGGCTACTCATTCAGAAACTTGGTCGCCCGCGCTCGCAAGTAAGGCGCCCCAGGTGACGGGGCGACCGTTAAGCAGCAACCTTGGTTGGGGCTGAAACCTCTGGCGTGCATCAACACTTGCATTAGCTTCATTTCATGTTCTCGTTCTTCCTTAATCTTTCTGACTCTATCCTCTGTAACTCTAGTCTATACTGTAGCTCCCTTTCATGTCTTTTTTCTTCTACTTCTTCTAACCTAAAAATGTATATGATCGACCCTTTTAGTTCTCCTCTATGGAATGTGACACCAGCTAATATTATTACTATGGCAAAGAAAGTTGTCACAATTAAATTTCACCAGAGAAAGGTCTGCGTCCCTGAGCAGAAACTGTTTTCTGTGGAAATTGACTTTTAACAAATGGGGGTTCTTGGCTTCTATTCCTGGATTTAATTTGGAGAATTTTTCACGATTATTTGAAGACTAGTATGCTAACACTGCTTCCTAGGAAACAAAAGTCTTTTGGATGATTTTAATCATCAAAGTAAGTGGGCTTTCACCATCTGCCTTTGTGAAGACATCAGGTTCAACTTATCCTAAAGGGCAAGTCAATAATCATCTGACGTCCACCCCAAGCGCTACAGGACAATCTTAGTTTTATTGATATAATTATCACAATACCTCAAGACTTCAATTACGTTATACTGAACTGAAACTACCTTTTGACATCAGCTTGTGACACTTCCATGAAGTTTGCACATATGGCATCTAGAGACTTTTCAAATTTTGTATTTTTCTTTGATTTGACTATTTTGGATCCTGTTATTTGCTTGCCTCTCTTTCTGTTGTTGTCAACAGTACTGCCACATGTCGATCCTCCCTCAGACTCTGACAGACTTTCCTTGCTTTCAATGGTGCTACCCGACATTGATCCTCCTTCAGACTCTGTCACACTTTCCTTCCTTTCATCCATTGTGAATACGTCTAGGGTATTGATCAGAGGGGAACATAACACAGATGATCCAATGGCATGTACTAAAACCCAAGACAGCAATTTTTGTAAGGATCTGCTAGCTCCACGATTGCAGCTTTCCCAAGGAAAAACAATTACAAATGCCGGGGAAAAGGAGGAGCACGTTTGGAATTAATTTAACCACAATTATCATGTGGCATAGGCATTTACATAACCAAAACAAACTGGTAGATTAAGGTGAGAATTTCTCACCTTAATCTTGTCTGCTTTTTTCCATGCACGACAGGGACCTACATTAAGCTAAGGAAAGCTTAAAAACTGGAGGATTAGATGAGAGATGGTAAAGAGGGTTGAGAAATGCCACTTTCCCCACTACAAGAACTGTTCATTTGAACCTCCTTGACATCATGGTGCTTTTCTGCCAAGGCAATGAAAATTTCTCACCACTTCCTTCAAAGCTTGAAGTTTCTTCGTCTGACAGGTCAGATTCACCGCTTTTCTTGCTGCTGTCAACAACATACGAGGCTGGATAGACGTGTTCTCTTTGTAGATTGCGTCCATCTTTTCAAAAAATTTCCATCCCTTTTTGAGGCGAAAGGTCCCACTTTTTTCAGCTTGCCCTTTTCAGTCTTGTACTTCACTCTCAACTTCTTTAGTTTATTTATTATGCCACTATCCTCTTTGAAAATAGCGGGGGAAAGAGAACGTCTCTCTGCATATAAAAACTGTTTTGGAGTAGTCATAACATTGTTTCATCTTTTCACCATAGCATAATAAATTGAGAAAATATTCGCGAGCCACAACCCAAACTAACCACCAACATGTTTCACTTCAAGCTGGACTATAACATTGCGGTAAACTGCGTTTTTGTCTTTCGGTGACTTAGCAGTATGTAATGAATGCTGTATAGTTTATTCAGCAAATATATCAAGCAAAGTCTCCAAGTACTATTCCCTGTGTTGGTTGACGCTGTAGTTGCTTTCGCTCTCTTGTTCTCCGCCATTTTTCGTTAAAGAATGTAAGCTTAACCAATTGTGACGTATGCTAAACAACTGACGTGGAGTACTACGAACTCAAAAAACGTAACAGAACGGAACCGAAAAAAGGACAAGCGTTTGCACCTTGAAAAGAAAACAAAAATGTAACCGTTTTTTATCGGTTCCGTTCCGAAAGGGGTCCATAGCCGCCTATGCAAAGCTGAGTGGCAAGATTTCCACACAGGTCCCTACTTCATTATGCATACACTCCTTTGTTTCAAGAAAACAATAACAATAACAATAGATGTCCTTTGGGACTGTGGTGCTTTATTCTTTCTTCTTAAAGTCCATATGGAAAAAACCGGTCGAACTTCTGACTGAAATACGGAAAATTGAACATTTTTCCCTGCAATTTCGGCACTTTTCCTGCAATTTTACCCATTTTTCAATTTTAGAGTAAGCACAAGAAGTGGAGTTTCAAGAAATCGTTGTAATAGGGTTCAAATTCTCAAACATAACAAACAAACCAAATAAAAGTACTGTCATAAAAAAAATTAATGGCTATCTGCTCTTTTTATCGTGAAATTGTTCTTTCTGTCTGCTTACGAATTCGCCGAGACACTGCAAAGTGTATGTTTTCTTTCTTTCCTGTATTCGGGATCACAAACGGTAAATTTAGTGGGATTTTGTGATTTATCGCTCTTTGTAGAGATCGGCAATATGCTCAATAATCCTTCCAAGTAAATAACTTTAATGTTCCCTTATGAGGCATACTTCGTTTCACTCCCCATCATGTCTTTTCAATGCCCTGCTCTGTGCTTGTTTGTCTGGGTCGACGAAGTTTAGGCGATGGTTAACTGTGAGATGATGTTAGCCCTTGTCTTGTAGGCAATTGTAAACTTTCCGGCCACAGGTAGCTAGGGCTAATATTTTTCCAAGGAAAGTTTACTGTCAGAAATTATTTGTTCTTCAGATTAAAAGCTATCCATTGCAGTTTTCTCTTGAGCATTGCGAACAGATCCATCTCCCGATGCACTTTGTCTTTGCCAACTGACTGCGTTTTCACATGGGTTTTGGACACAGAAGACGAAAGTAAATTGTTTTCTTTGCACCACCCTATGCACAGCTCGGGATACACTTTAAAGCAGGAACATTTCCAAATGTTCAAATCTCCCGTTGCTGTGACGCTTTTACTTCGGTAACCATCTTGATGGCTTACGAAGACACAAGTTTGCTTCAAAAGACGGGAAACATGAAACGATTTTAATTGCAATGAACTCGTGCATTAAAGTTTCCCGTGAAAGATGCACCAATCAGACTGTACGAGTGGTCTACTCTTCCACGCAGTGAACTTATAAGTGTGCCGCACGCATGGGGCATGAAGGAAAAGCAGGTCCCAGTTCACAGCGATACTGGAAAACCTAAAACTATCACAGGGACTAACCTTAAGCCTAGACAGTGCCTTTAGTCGTAATTAGGGTTACGGTTATTATTAAAGGAATAGGTTGTTTCAAGAGTAGTAAAACAGGGATCTCTTAACGGTAACCTACAAGAGTAAGTTCGATTGTAGGTGCTTGGCGCGGCACATGTATATAATTACGTATCATTGTTATGTAAATAGTCAGCCAGAATTCAAAATAAATATCATTTTCAAGGTGTCAATTAGCAACTTGACATGTTAGCTCAGTGGTGAAGAACAGGGACAAGTAATCCAGAGGTTTACAGTGGGTCGGAGTTCAAGGCAAGCTGCGAGTGACATATTGTGGGATAAAATGGCAGTAAAAGCCGAGCGGGATCTGGAAATAAGAACAAGACAAAGGGATAGAAAGAGGAAAGCTGGGACGAAAACGAGTAACGGTGTGGGCAATGAAGGGAAAGAAGAGAGAGAGGGAGGGAGACGAAAATGAGATCTGTTTTTATTCATCCCGTAATTACAAATTACCCATGTATGTATTTGGTTCTCTTGGGTATACGTATTGTTTTACAAAACAATAGCGCGAATGAATAATTAATTTATACTGCATGCATAATGAAGTAGGGACGTGTGCGGAAATCATTCCAGCTGAGTCTGAGCATCTTCTCCACGCTTTTGTATCATCAAAGCTTGACTACTGTAATAGCATTCTTTACGGTCTCCAGGACTATCAGCTGAAAAGGCTACAGAGAATAAAGAATACTGCAGCTAGAGTTGTATGCAAAAATCAATGATTAAAGATCACATCAGCCCTGTTCTTGAAGAGCTCCATTGGTTGCCTGTTAAATACCGCATTGTCTTCAAGATGTTACTCTTTATCTACAAAGCTATCAATGGTCTCGCTCCTACCTATATTAACGAACTGCTGGATGAATATAAGCCTCCACGTTCACTTAGATCTTCCTCCAAGAACTTATTATCTGTTCCTGGTGCCAGAACGTCCACCTATGGCGACTGTTCCTTCTCAATTGCTGGCCCAGTATTATGGAACTCTCTGCCAGCTGAGATAAGAAGCATCAAGTCTCTTGACATCTTTAAGAAAGCAGTAAAAACAATGCTGTACCGGTAAGCCTATACTATCTGAGTTTTTGAACTAATTTAACAGTACCACACATTTAATATTTACAATGGCAAATAAGTATATTTGAAATTATTATTTTTTACTGTTTCAATTTATTAATTATATTATTTTATTTTTATATCTATATTTGAAACATTGTAAAGCGCATCGAGGTCTAGGTTGCGCTATATAAATATGTTTTTATTATATTCTTATTTAGGAATGGAACGGATGAGACAAACAGGTCAAGTACCGTTTACACATCAAATTTTGTCGGAGCCGTTCGTCTTTCTATCTGAGCCATTCCAATTTTTTCAGTCTTGTAAACGGCCTTCGAGTCTCTGAAAGGGAATTGGTGTGGTTTAGGACAACAATGTCTCATAAATAAACCCAAAGAAACAAAGTCTGTGGAGAAACGAAGTCTGTGGAGTCCTCTTGACCTTTTGCTATTTCGTATCTATGTAAATGATTTATCTAACTGCCACTACTCCCTGTTTATATGCAGATGATACCCAAATCTTTACTTCAGGTTTTGATGCAAATGTAAATTTTTAGTTTTATCAACAGAGTTGATAACGTAATTGACCACCATACAGGGATTATAAAAGTTGACATTTCGAGCATTAGTCCTTTGTCAGAGCGAATCATGGATTGTGTAGTTTTTGTAGTGGAGTAGGAGCTACGTTATTGAACAAAACGATTACCTCAAATCTCTCGCTGTTGAAGCAGTAAAAGAAAATGATAATTCTTTCATGGATATTGTTGAGTTTCCTTGTATTTACAACCGAGGCTGTAAATTTGAAACATCGCAATGTAAAGGCCAATGCATGGCGAAAGATCTCAGAGTTAGTTGAACTGGAAGAATGGTAGTGTAAGCAAAGATACGAAAGCATTAGGACAACTTTCTCTGTGGAGGCAGTGTGGCCCAGTGGTTAGAACCCTTGCCTAGAGATCCGGAGATCCCGGGTTCAAGACCCGCTCTGAACACCCGTTGAATTTGATCCTGGTAGTCCCTGGTTCAACTTCCCAGCTGCACTTGTAAATAGCCAACTGGTTTGCCTCCAGCTAGTTGGGATTCTCAATAGTTATTGTTATTCTGTTCTGTCCTTTCGTTGTGTTTCATTGGCCCTGAAAAGCCCCTATGGGGAGCGGCCAACTACGTATGTATTGTATTGTATTGTATTGTATGTATAAGCAGCTGGAAAAAGTGGCGTTGGTAGAAATGACATTCAGTTAGAGGCAAAATATGAACACCTGAGGTGGCTTGCAACCTTCATTAGAACAAGACCTACTTCAAGCAATGTGCCTGTACATGACTAAGTGACGAGCAGTTTAAGTTAGATGACGGGGAATCCGAAGCTTTAGAGGATGAGGACAAGTTTCAATAAGAAGAAACCTTTATGTCAAGGTAAATGCTGTCTATTTAATATTTTTTGGGTTACAGAATTCTGGAGATGAAGACTTTAATTATTACTTTTGGAGGGAGAATGAGGACGGTGATAGCAATAATAATTTATTATTACTATTATTATTATTATTATTAATAAGGAATGTTTTAACACGATCTGTATTATTATTACAACAATACAAGCACAAGATTCAACGTTACTTTTACTTTTCCATACATTTTAATGCAAATTGATGATATCTGTACCCTTATTTATCGTTAATTTCCTTTTTTTAGTCAGCACAGAGATTCAACTGGGGATGAAGCCAAGAAACTAAGTAAAAAAAAAATGAAGACATCACCAAAAAAGCGATCTGGGTCTACTGCTGGATTTCAATGATGCTCTCAATGTGATTCTGCGATGCAGTTATGAGCTATGCTGTCAGTCGCTATTTGACTCTGAGGCTGCGTGATGCAGCTCAAGTCAAAGACCCACATTTCACCCTTGCTCACCATAGTGGCTTAGTGGCTTGAGCATCCATACTAGATCATGGAGGGCGTGGGTTCAAATCCCATCTGGGGCTTGGATTTTTCCGAGCTCCCAGTAGGTTCAATTGTAATACGTTTCATTTAACAAAGTGGATGTAATTAAAATATTTAAAACCTGACTTAAAAAAAACCTCAATTGTTCTTTCTTTCTCAACAGATATCTCACCTGTCCTGACGAGCCTCGAAAGGACGCATCAGGGAGCAAAGACGTTGCTATCCAAGAGTGGAATAGCCATGGCACGATCACTGATACCAGGGGCACTGACAAGACAATGGAAGAAACGTTTATGTGTTTCAAGAAGTCATCAGTGAAGAAATTCATAGCGGAGCTCCGTGCAGAGCACCATTGTAAAGAAAATATGGTACCCCATCGAGGCAAGAGATTTTGGTTTTATAGCCATGACGTCATCAACCGTTCGGACGTAAAAAGACGTCCACCCCTACACGTATGCCAATGTGACCAGTATCATGCTAGTTTACAGCAAACATCTTTGATATTGGACAGCCATGTTTTGATCAATTGACACTTGTCAAAACAAGGTATCCGCTGACCAGTATCACATAACCATATCGTGGGCTCATGCTTAGAGCTCAGCGAGGTCAGCTGTTTTTTAGAAGTTGACCGCTGACCAGGTACTGGTTTTTCGATTGGATTGCAGGCTCAACCCAGGTTAACTCACCGAAACATAACCAAGGCTACGTTTTTCATGTGCTTTCTGTGGCTCAACGTGGCTGCATGGCCATACTACGTCAACTATAGTTCTTACAGTCAACGCTCTTCGTGTTCAGATGGAAAACGGTTCGGGAAATGTTTCTTTCTGCATTTTTTCTGGTTTCAATCCAGTTTGACATATCACGATAGCTGTGGTCCACACTGGCAGCTACGGCTAAGTTATTCAAGTCAAGCATCGGAGGGATATAAACTTAAAGCTGAGTGCTTTTGTAAATTTGCTTATAGCTGCTCTTTTTCTCTGTACTGCAATTTTTGGCATATCTTTAGAAGCTCTGATAAGGTTACATGATGCCTGGAGGACCTATGACTAGAACAGAAACAAATGGAGAGTAAAAGAAAACCACAACAACAAAGGAGAATACCAGTAATAGCTCATACTTAGTGCCAGAAGTTACTCCACAAATTCTTTCCTTGGGCACTAAACCGTTTGTTATTTTCAAAAAGTGGCTTAATCGGTTTTGTCTTTGTTCAGGAATGAAAATCGAATTTTTATTGTCAACTGGAATTAAATAACAATTATTGGTACTCTTTTGGACATAAAAAAAAGTGTATTTGTTTGCTTGTTTTGCTCTAAAATTGCGAGCAAACAAGTGCTTTTTAATCTTTTTGCCCAACTGGTTTTCGATGTGTCTTGAGAGTGACAAGAAAATTTTGCCTTCATGTTATAAACACGTACATGTAATCACAATGAGTTATTATAAAATTAGGGGGAAATTTCACTAGCTTGCGTATTCAGAAGTTTGTTTAAAGCACGTAAACGTAATTTAAGTGTTTTGGTGGGACAGGTACCGACCTTCTTCGAAGATGGACATGTTTTTCCGTTTGCTCTTTCGATAGTTTGAATTTCATGCAATTTTAAGTAGTGAGTAGGCTCTCCATTTTCCATAATGCCGACTGAAGAGCACCATGGCGCAATTATATGATCTACCCATAGCTGATGGAGAGCTGCCACGTATAAAGCACGCCTCTGCTTATTTGTTTGAGTGATGTGTATTTCTGTCGACTTTGTACTTCAATCATTCTTGTGTTTCATGATTCCTTTAAATTCATTGTCACTAGCCTTCCTGTTAATTGGTATCTTAGTAGCAGTTAACATATGCAAGTGTGTTTTATTGATGTTCTTTCCATTCATAGCATTTTATAGTCTTTCGCCTTTCTCGCCCAATGTACAATCGATGGTAGTGTTTTTCTATTGCAAATATCTCTGGTTTCTGCTACGGTCAGATATCTTGGGTCTTGCAATTAGTCTCACATGTCTGACTCTTTTAAATTAATCTCACTGAATATGATGGGCATCAGCAACTTTCAAAAATGAAGGATGATCTTTAGTTTAGGTGCTGTAAAAAAAGTGCTAATATAATTTTCCTACAAGAAACTCACTCAAAAAAGGAAACAGAACTTCAATGGAAAAGGGAATGGGGCTTTGAAATTAAGCTGTCTCATGGCAGCTGTTATTCACGTGGAGTTGCAATCTTATTAAAAAGAGGCGTTGACTTTTCTATTCAATCTAAAATTCTTGACCCCCTGGGGCGCTTCATTATTGTTAAACACAAAGGCGCGCTTTATAAGGGCATTAGCTCCTCCCACTGATTTTGAATTCAGGCCAAAATCAAAATGGCGGCCGATGTGGAGAACAACGGTGTAAGTTTGATGTAACTTTTTTTCCTGTGAAATAAATGTATTAGCATAAATTTCATACCCACAACTGGAAAAAATTTGTCTTTTGAAGGGAATTTGTGGTAGAAATGGGTTGAACAAGTAGCTCCGGTTTAGAAATATCGATCCCGCCGTTTCCACGAATTTGAACAGCCCGCCATTTCGCTCCAATCCGTCTCTGTCGAGGCTTCGCTACCAGTCCCAAGGAGTGATTTCTTCTTATTCCTGAGCCCACAATGATTACAAAAAACTATCTAGCAGTTGCCTATAAAATGTATGCGCCAAGGTCACATGTAGAGTGGCTGGCTGAAGCTTCAATATTAGTGCCATACTCGATCGAAGGGTTGGTTGTATCTCGGTGTTTATGTGTATCGTAAAACATGTTGACTATCGATATCCCACCTGATAAGAAGCGAAAAATAGAAAGAAATAAGCTTTCAAATTCGAAAAGGGATGCAAAGGACCGAAACCCTCATTTCAGCCTGACAGTGGAAGTCAAGAAGGGAGATGATGGTCGCTTGGAAGGTTTGTGCAGTCGACTCGATCGTGCCAAATCACTTCTTGGCATTGATCGGCGATCATCTTCCACGCAAAACACAGATCTTTTGGAGAAACTTCTCAACTGTTTTGAGTTGGTTACGCCTTCAGCGGTAAATCCGAAGCTTGGAACGTCTTCTGCATCATCATGTAAGATGAGGTCGACTCTAAGTGTGTCTCCATTCAGCTCACAACCTCAGCTGAGTTCAGCGGAATCCCTGGAACAAAAGAGACCTCGAAAAAGGCAGATCTATGTAGATGCTGCAGTTGATGATCCTTGCTTCGTTTGCACTGGCGAACCTCTAAAGTCGTTGATAAAGTATTTTTCCAGAGATTCCCAGTGTGAATTTTGTGGTGGAGAGTTCAAATTCTCAGCCTTGTCCTTTTCTCAGCAACGACACGTCTGTCGCTTGGAGTTGCCTTGTGTTGCCAACGATTCGGTAGTGTGGCTAAGCTCAGGGCTTCTTGGTCATCCTGCCAAGTATTCTGCAAATGTCAGGTGAGTAGCTTTATTTGCATCATTATTATAATTTTTCTTGGGTTGAAGGGGGGCTTTATTTTTCACTTACCAGACTTACAGGGAGCCAAATTCCAAACCTTTCAAGGCAAAACAATTATTGCGTTATTATTGAAGTGTCTCCCCCCCTTTTTTTTTGGTTGTTTTGGTTTCCTTTTGTTGTGAAAAAACGAATAGTAATAGTATTTGTAATAGACTTTTGCAAGCTTATTGGAGCTTATTCTAGGGAGATTCCTCGTTTGCGCCTGCCAGTTCTGTTGCAAATATCTCTCAAATGCTTTTTTCTTATATTTACTACTGCCTCACTTTCCTGAATTATTCTCTCTAGGATGGTGCATGCATTCACTTTCACGGGTCTCACTGAGACCCAATACCACAGTTTCAGTAAGGCAGCTGGGATGGCCTCTGTTATGGACAAGACTATTGATACAAGTGTGTGGACAAGACTATTGATACAAGTGTGTGGCTATCACCTTTTTCTGTTCTTGTCAAGTTGTGGACTTTAAAATTACATGCTGTAATGTTGCTGTTCACATTGCCTGTGCAGTTAAAAAGAGACCATTTCCAGATTTCTTGATTTGACAGAATAACATTGGATATATTGACATACCAGTACACATGAATGTCTTATTACATATTCTAGTTTACAAGGATAGCAGTTTTGGATACATTGGAACAGTGCATGATCTGGCCAAAAACTCTATGGAGGATGCAAGAAGGGACGTGCAAGGAACCCAGTATTATGCTGCAAATGGTGATGTAAGTAAACTTAGGCATAGAAACCAGAGAGATAACAGCACAGCTTAATAGTTGGTGTTGCTTATACTAGTAGCATATTTTCCCTACCAACTTAGGTGCTTAGGTCAAAATAGCATATTAGAGGTGTCAACTCATGTTTTCCAATTTCATTCTTCTTATTTGTGAATTTGTTTTCAGTGTATCATCACCGATGCTAGACATGACTCTAGTCGAGCAGCGATGCATTCTACTGTTTCAGCCATTTCCATAAGGTACAATTATTACATATGGCGGTGGATAATTCTCCTTTTGACTTGTTTTCCAGTATAAAAGCAGTAGAGTACGTTACTTTCGAATGGTGTTGTGGTCGTTACATTTACACACAAATAAAAAAAAAAAAGAAAATAAACATTACTATTTTCTTTTTTATGTCCAGCAACAAGAAAATAATTTCTGTTTGCAACTGGAGCAGGGCTGATGAAAGGAGTGCGCCATCCAGGGAACTTCCTATGACAAAGGAAATGGTAACAAACCTCACAGGAGTTCTAGGTACCTGTAAAATTTACTGTCAAAAGGCTCTGTTGACTGTCAGAGGAAATGAAAAGTTAACTTAATATTATGATTATGATGATGACGATGATGATGATGATGATGATGATTATTATTATTATTACTGTTACTATTATTATTCTCATAGCTCACAATGTGACTGAGGTGGCCTATGATTGTGTTGTTGCACTCAAAAATTGGTTTGAGGGAAGACGCATAAAAAATTCTTTTGATACTTGGCATGGTAATTTAAGTTTTAAATGGATAAACCATTAATGTTTGTATGAAAAAGTATAATTATAAATCTTCCATTGAGCTCTCTAGTTGGGGTACTTATCAATGTTTTATTTTCTAATTACAAGAACGTTGTGTCATGTAGTCTGGGGCTAGTGGATTTTGCTACACCCACTTCCTTTACACCCTGGGGTCAATCTCCATGAAATGTTACAGTTGTGCAGTGCAGTGCACCATTTATGAATTTCATTGTAAAGAATAACAAGGGGCAGTGAAGGAGAAGTGTGCTTATTTGAAAGGGGTTGCTTAATAGAGGATTTGATATAACATTATACAAGTATTTGATAATATTTTTACTGAATATTAAGTTCGCGTGTTTTGATAGGTACAAAAGGAGTTGTGCGTGATATGAAAAAAATATGTAGTGGAGCTCGGCGTGATGAGGGTATCAAATGGTTTACAGAGCTATCAGATAAAGGTAAGACAATGAAATAATCACAATGTTTAAATGGAGAATTTAATTTCTTTGCAGGAGATATGATAAGTACATGTTTCTTACTTGACAGCCAAAGCCACAAAGACGCATTTCTATTGGGCCATGCGCAATAATGATGGCACTGAAGCTGGTTTTCAGCACTACTTACTCAATGTCGTGGATCACTACCAGGTTTACAAACTTCTTGTATATGTTACTGGTAGCGATCAAATTCGAGTTATAATTTTGTAAACTAGGTTGATTCTCAGGTTCCGTTGTAGTTTAGCCTTAATTCATGAATAAGTAGGGCTACATGTAGAGAACCAAGGGAAATCGAGAAGCAACTTATGTTAACAATTTTAACCAGAATTTGATTGCTACCTGTGATATGTACTTAAATTAGTAGGCATTAGAGTTTGCTTTAGTTTCTCCTGCTAGTGCACAGTTATCTAAATCTCCAAATTAGTCTTTCTAGCATATTAGTCACGGCAGGTAGTATATCAAAGAACAACCTTATATCTAGCTCTTGTCCTTATGTTGCCTGCGAACAATTATTGTATTCCTTTGCTGATATCAATTGTAACCATGTTGCCCACAGGGAAAGCATGATGTATGCCACCAAACTTCGAGGTGCAAGGAAGATGGGTATGTCTGCAGTAAGAAGAAGGTGGCAGAAGCTTACACAGCTGCCATCATCAAAACTACCATCTATAAAAATCCATCTGACTATCTCCTGGTAAAGTTACAGTATTACTTTTGATTGATTGATTGATTGAATGTACAGCATTTTAATTGTAGAGAATTGGTACACTCCCTATTGTTGGTTTTCACTCACGTGATCAACAGCCATGTTTTTCAATGAAAACAAAAGAAAGCATTTGCATTATAATAGAGTTAAATTCCCAAAGGATTTGGTTGGGGCTCCAACATGGCCACCGTTCCTTTGTTTAGGGGCTCCTACATGGCCGCCAGGACGTCATGTGAAAACCGAGAATTGCGTTGAAAAAATAACCCTCTTATGGGGGTTAATGCTATTCCTTACAGAGGTCATTGATGGGGTAGATTTCTGCTTCTTTCAGTTGCATTGCTTGCGTAGTAGAATTCTTTGACTCAGACAAGCTTTTCTCTATTTTTAGTGTCGTGTCACATTCTACATTGAATCTTTTCACGTGGTGATTTTAATCTATGCCCCAAAGAGAATACACTTTGGTGATGAAACCTATGAGATGAGGGTGCATCTTGCTATACTAGATTGGGTATGTCCTAATGCCTACTTTTTTTGTTAGAACATCTGAGTAGGGGGCAGGGTGAAGGTAAAGGCACAAGAGTGAACAAATACATATGGTTTTTATTTAATGTCAGAATGAGAATGTTGGAAGAGACGTTTACTCAGTGCAGTACTATCAGCACTCACGTCATCCTGGAAGAATGGCCCCGACAAGACTTTTGAGACCAAAGACGTTTTTCTTCAGGGAAGCTATATGGAACTCATTGTTTCAACAAAATAAAATTTCAGCTGCTCCTCTTCCTCTTTGAGCAGGCTGGTTACATTAGCATCTTACATGGCAATGCTGAGAGGCTTTCCTTCTCAAAGAAATAATCCCCCTCAGTGTTATACAATTAGAACCTCCTTTTGCAGAAAATGCTGAGTTTTTTCTTACATTTTCTTTTAACTTTCAGATGCAGACTTTGTTGAGGGTGGAAAACAAAACAAAACAAACGGCTCTTTTAGGAGCCATCTCATTTTAAAAAGTCATTAGCCTCCTCATG
>NC_090871.1:33455892-33470892 GCF_036669935.1 Montipora foliosa | reverse complement strand
ATCGTTTTCATTTCAACTGTGGGCTTTAGCAATGAAGACAACTGTTGTCAGTCACAGGTAATAGGGAAATTGATTAAAAATAAGCCTTTAAAAGGTATTTTCAGAGTTGATTAACTTATTAATGTCACTGCAAATACACAAAATTTAATTTCGTCAAGTTTATTGATAACACCAGCGAACAAACGACCAACTTTCTTTACAAGAGTGCTTTTTTTTCCAAAATCATGCTTGAAAGTTCGGGTGCGACTTATACTTGAGTGTGGCTTATACAAGAGTCTTCACAGTGTGTGCTGGAGACGATTTTTTTGCTAATCTAGCTGAGGCTGTTGAAGAAATTATTTGGCAGCTACCACAACAACTAAATGTTCTTCGAGATGTCGATAGAATGTAGGATACCATGGAAGTGTACCAAGTTCTTAAGGGCAAAGAGATCATAAGCTCCGTCTACAAGTTCTCTGAAGAGCTACTATTTGCTGACTTTGTTTTTTTCATTTCAAGCAAGACACAAACTGCACTGAACACTTTACCATCTTGGATGTGCTGACTTTGTGGCTGTCTTCAGTTATGAGCCCTTCATCCTAAACACTGGCTGTCGAGACGGAAGGCCTTACACTATTGACAGTCACCCAGCAATGTGCGCACCTGGCAAAAGGCAGCAGTCTCATAATGATCGGGAAGGAGAACTCGTCAGAAGTGTGGATGTCTGTGAGCATCTGGCTATGGAAAAGATTGAAGCAGGGAGGCGTGAAGCCAGACACATGCCAATCACTCGCAGTCATGACACGTTCATTCACATAAGTGCCTTTTTGAGTTTCAATCAGCACCATGAACTAGGTCGGTGGTCTTAAGATGCTTTCCTCATGCTTTGCTAAGATTCCGCACCTTCTCAGTTAAGGAAACTTGTTTATCATATAGGGTAGCAAGGGAGTCATTTATAGCTGCAAATTATTTTTTAAGCTTCGACATTCAAACTCCTATTAGTATAATCAGTATACTTGTCCAACTGATAAATTACCTAAATTTAAACAGTGTGTTACAAAATAATGAGTAACACAGATTCTTGTTTTGTAAAAAGATCTTACTTTTGAATGACTACTTTGGTAAAGTGGGGCTTACGTTATCCAGTGTTTTTTAGGTGTGGGAGGAGATATATCACCTGTTGCTGCTTGTGTGACGTTGGGAAAAAATGAACGCCCGTGCTTAAAAAATCATTTTTGGTTTGAGACTTCTGGGGCAGGAAAAGTAGCCCAGCACGAAGCAGATAAACGTTCAAACAGAGAGCCCTCCAGATGTGCAAATATACGCCATATGGATTCCAGCATCGACGATGCCAATGAATGCATGGTCTCCCGGATTAGTGGGGCACATGTGCCCGGCTATAAGATTCAAGACGAATAAAGTCATCATCATCATCATCATCATTAGACGGATGGTTTTTGGACTTTGCGACCATAGCGCGCACCGGTGGCTCAGTTGGTTGAGCATCGGGCTGTCATGAGGGAGGTCGTGAGTTCGACTCCGGCCGGACCAACACTCAGGGTCTTAAAATAACTGAGGAGAATGTGCTACCTTTGTAATTACATCTACAAATGGTTAGACTCTCAAGTCTTCTCGGATAAGGACTGTAAACCGGAGGTCCCGTCTCATAACCTGTGTTGGAAATTAAATAGTATGGGACGTAGTCCCCGGTGTTGTGGTCTGACCTTATCTGGACGGGGGCATCTCTCACTTCCTAAAATAAAATTGTAAACTGTTTAATAAGCAGTCTGGCTAAAGTCCCCCGAAAAACATTGTAAATTAGTCCTCAAAAGCCCCGAGGGGAGAGACTAATAGCTTGTTGTTAAAAGGGTCTGTCTAAATAGGCCTCAACCCAATATTAAAGGCCTTATGTAGAATCGAACGTGACGAAAGTAAATTGGCCTGTTGAAATTGTCTTGATTCAGTGCTAGCTTTTAAACCTAACATTTGTCGCATGTGTTAAATTTAACACATAGAAAACGGATTAGAAAACGAAGAGCAATTAAAAGCAACACGTTATACCATGGTTAAATTCCGGCGGGTCTAATTTGCAGGTCGCAGGTCATTGTTTCACCAATATAGAAAGTATCCTAAACATTCTTAAAAGCTAACCTTAGGCCTAATAAGGCCTAAACAAAAGTTTAGGTGCGACCTGCGACCTGCAAATTAGACCCGCCAGTTAAATTCCAGTATTTGAATGTTGCATTTGTTCATGCCTGAAATTACATCTTGTATGCGATGTTTTCTTTTAGCTGATTAAGTGATAAAATTTTATTTACATATAATGATCAGTTACAATGCAAAAACAAAACCTTTGAAATAAAATCCAGAAATAGAACTCAAACTTGGTAAACAGAAAATATTTGTTGTAACACAATACTTTTGAAGAGAAATAAAATAAAAAGTAAACTTGTTGATGGAGCGATGCGAGGAAAATTCATATTGTTATCTCTAAACTACTTTGGAGGCATTTTTATTTATGGCAAACACAGTGAGCTTTTCCCAAGGCATGACATAAGGACACGAAGATAAAATTTCAGTGACAACCTGCCTTACACACCAGCCTCTGTTGTAAATGACAACACTTTTTTGTAAGAGCTTTAGCCTGATTGAAACAATCCTCACCACACACATCATCAGTTTCCCTTAGTAGTTAGGGTAGTGGTGTAGTGGGACAATTCGTGACTGTATACATGTAGCATTGCATGCCCGTAACCGGGTTAGAACCAGTCTAGAGAGAGAGCAGATGTAATCGAAAAGGACTTGAGGAATAAAGTTGTGTTTGTCTGTTTACTCTCGTCTTATGCAACGACTCAGCCAACTACAAAGTGGTGGAGAACCCGGACTGGCGATAATTTAACATGCCTGCTACTATCGAAGAATTACAAGGAGTTGTTGCTGGCGTCAGCGAAGTGGTAAAGGGATTAGTCGGCGCGATCCAACTTCAAGCTCAAACTTCAGTGACACACGCTAGCACGGCCGATCCTATGCCCGCTCCTCCCAACCAAAATTTCACCACGTTACGACTACCGATGCTCTAATTACCCACCTTCCGCCAAGATACTAAAGTTCAAGATGACATTGCCGAATTTCTTGACCGATTTCAAGAACAGACATCACACCTTCCAGCCACCATTCGCCTGTCCCTTCTAGAACAACAATGCATTGGCGAATGGCCACGTTCTGTGTTGTCATTTTGTCGCAGTACAGAAGGCTTCTCCGACCAATCACCAGACGAGCAATTGGCGTCTTTCATTTCACATTTACGAGATGAGTTTCAGGAACCCACCGACTCAAAATGTCGACCTTTGGCAGCCGAATTAAGCGCTATGAAACAGGATCCATCGGAATCTGTCGATGAATTTGCATTCAAGTATAATAATACTCTTCACCAACTCGAGAAACTAGGCGAAAGCCTCACTAAATCTTGCCCAACCTATGTTACTTCGCAGTTTATTTCCAAGTTACAACCGCATATTGCCCAACATCTGGTTCTTCAAGCACACCATGTGACACAACTCGATAAAGCCATTGAATTTGCTCAACGCATTGAACATTCGTTCATCACTGCTACAGATAAAGGATCTGCTTCGCCCTTACCCCAGGATTCCCCGTCGCTCCCTACTGCATCCAATGAAGGTCCACAGCAAACTGCCTTACTTAGCTCTTCTGGTCAATTTCGTGGCGACGTTCGGCCTTTTCAGCAACAACGCTCATGTTGGATTTGTGGCCAAACCCAGCACACAGCTCGTGATTGTACGCAGCGGCCCCCCGCAAAAAGAAAGAAAATTCCAGAAGTATGTCGAAATTTTAACAGGCTTCTCTCTGCTAATTGCGAGCAAGCAAATAACAAGTGTTCAGCTGGGAGACTTCATAAATGCTCTCAGTGTCACAAATGGGGTTGCAAAGCTCTCCGTCACAAGAAATTTCCAATGCAATCTCTGGTCGCACACCTCCCACCCTTAAACAAGCCAGCTGATGGTGAGACATCGACCACATCTCAAGAACATGTTGTGTTTGGTTTGCCAGCCGTCACAAACCCTGTGGGTAAACTCTTCGAACGCCATATCCTTTGGACACCTGTCACCTCTGCTGGAGAGAAACTTCCTCTACCTCTTGACAGTTGTTGTTCTGTGTCACTTGTCAGTCGATCCCATGCTGACCTCATCGCTTCTAAGTATCTGCAGTTAAAGTTTCAGTCGCTTGAAAAGCCTGTCGCAGTCTCTGTTGCCGATGCACAGTCTCAGTTAAAGGCTGTAGGAACCATGGAGATTCCCATACAATGGAGCAATGGCAAGGAAACCACATTTCAGATGCTCATAGTTCCTGGTCTTTTCTGGCCCATTGGGCAAAAACCACTTACATTCTACACAAGCTCTGGTGGGCCATGCAACACCCAGTATCCATTTTTGACATCCCAGCATGTCCTTCAAACTTGCCTGTTCCCTTCAGAATCCACTTACAGACAATAAGGATCATGGCATCAACACCCATGCAGGTGTAACCTGCTTACTAACTGGGCCTCCATGCCCTGGTCTTCCTCCAGGCAATTCCAAACTGAATCGCGGACTTAACTTTGTCTCTGTTTGCCTTACCATTGGTACTTCACTGATGGCGCTCTCACACTCAGACCTATGGATCGATGGTCACGAAATCCAACCTGGAGTTAAAGTTGTGTCATGTATCTGCCTGTACCCTTCCATCGCCTTTATTGGAAACCATTCCTACAGAGTACATCTCTGATCTTCAGCCCTCTTATACTACAACACTTGCTGTTGAGTGCAAACGCAAACAAACAGACATTCCACTCAACATCATTCTTGGAAATCTTCGCCCAATATGTCAAGAAGACACTCAGGCTTACGAAGATGCGGCTGAGAATACTGCAACCGTTCTCGCAGACAGTTGGATGTGTTGGGCCAATGGACAATCAAAATTGTCACTTTCGCCTTCCCTTACTGCACAGATTACAACTCACATTTCATCAACGCAAACATGGAAGATCTCTGAACAGCAGAAAGAATTAACAGCAGCAGGACTTGATTCCTCCATCCTGTCACCTTTTAGTGAGAACATATCTGAGTTCCATGAACTTAATAAGTAACGCCTCAAGAAGGAGTGGACTCGTGAGCAAATTTTTGTTTTGTTTGTTCGTTCAGTTTATTTCAAACCCAAGAAGGGGTGGACTGTAGTGGGACAATTCGTGACTGTATACATGTAGCATTGCATGCCCGTTAGAGAGAGAGCACATGTAATCGAAAAGGACTCGAGGAATAAAGTTGTGTTTGTCTGCTTACTCTCGTCTTATGCAACGACTCAGCCAACTACAGTGGGGGGGGGGGGGGGAAGGGATATGAACGGTGCAGCAGACACCTACAACTACCTGAATTTGCTTCTAGTGTGGCCTTTTTTAAAGCACACTCAGCATCAACCCAAAAAGTAGTGGAGCTGGTACAAGAGTGCTGGTTTTCTAGGGTGGGGTTGTTAAAAGAAAGACGAGGCTTAAGGTTACTTCCCACCTTCAGAGGCCGAAAAAATCGTTTTTTTTTTTTTATTTGACAAAAGTTAAGTCAGTCATTTTACCTAGCATTTACAAAAGGAAAATGTTAAAAATCTCAAAAAGCGGCCGAGTTATTTGGAAAAAACGTATTTTCAAACAAAGTTAATAAACTACAAAGGTGTCATAATCTTGTCAACGGGCGAGACCCCTTGGGGAAATTTTCGCAGCAAAAGCTCACGCTCATATTAATGTTATTTGTATATTTTTATTTACATCATGCACGTACTTGACAAAATTCCCACGTGGAAGCTCTAATAACTCGTATGGAAAAATCAAAAGCAGAAAAAAGTCCTTGGGTAAAGAAAAGAAAAAAAACCGGCCCAAAGAAGAAAGAAATATCTCCATTTTGCCAAAGAAAGAAAAAGAACCTCGCCGAAAGCGACAAAGGCTCTTGGTTTGGCCTAACACCTACGACAATCTCGGCATCTCCTGAAGACCCGGAGCCGGCGAAAATCCTTGGAGCAAGTACCTTAAAAATCAAAGTCAACGCCAGTGCAGTTTGTGGACAAGAAACGTCCATGGATGGAAAACAGACCGTGCCAGAAATGCCGTTAACCACTTTGACATGCGTCATGATCAGAGAAATTCCAGAAAACCGAAAGCTGTACGTGACAAGCGGAAGCAGAAATACTGCATTGAATGTGGGCGCAAACAACAGTATCTCTCCAAACACTTGCAGAAACAACGCGGTTATCAAAAAGGGACTAAACGATACTGGAGGGCATTAAAGGAATCTAGACCTGTTTATCGCTGGAAAGATTCTTGCAACCAGAAGGACATAGACATCGAGAGCGATACTGTAAGTGAGATAAATGATACCACTCTTGAAACAGTTAGCATGCAACTGAACAAGAAGGGGGAATACAATTCGTCTCTTAAGACAAGCTTAACTGGTAACCAAGAGATCGAAACAGCAAGCAGTTCCACGACTGGGGACAACGAAAACACCATAGCAGATGAGGTTCAAGGTTTGGAAGGCACCGAAGCTGAAGATGATGCAGCAAATCCCGACGATGATGAAGATGTAAGTGGTGAGGCGGAAGTCGACACATCAGTCTTTATATTGACCCAGGACAATAGAAGAACTTTTGACAAGTTTGAAAAGTGGATTCTAAGTCCTGACGGAGGTGAGAAAGATCCAAAGCCAGCTTCCCTTGTGGTGCGACAAGTACAGAAGGTAATTATAATACTAGGAACTGAGAACATTGAAAGTCTTTTTAATAAGGCGCTGATTCGTGACAAGTTCTATCCAGAATCTAGATCTACTGTCAAGGCTGGAACAACAGTAAGTTATTTACATTCTCTGAGGAAGTTTTATACTTTTGCTATGACTGAAGATGACGTCGGCCTTTCTCAGGATTGTCGAAAAGCGGCAGATGCCCTGTTCAGAAAATGTGGTGAATGGTGTAAAAGCCTAAGCAAAGATGTGAAGCGAAGATTCTGGGAAAAGCAAGAAGAAGATTTGTCTCGTCTAATAACGGCAGAAAAGGTGCAAGAGTTTGCCAAAACAGAGTTTGCAAGGAGTCAAGTCAAAATTTTAGGCGAATTGATTGACAATAAGGAGAAACATCCTGTATTAAGCCAAAAGGAGTACTGTGATCTACGAAACATCTTGTTCATTTACATTTTGAGCCAGAATGGGCATAGGAGTGGTGTTTTAACCAACAGTACCCTTGCAGAGTACAACAAGATTACCCGTGAAGATGGAACCTATATGGTTGCAGTCAAAGAACACAAGACCTTTCTGTGCCATGGTCAAGCCAACCTCTGTTTCGGACGATAGTGTAAAGGCATGGGTAGACATCTATGTGGAGTGTGCAAGAAGCCAAGTTGACCCAGGCAATAAAAGTGATTCTTTGTTTCTAAATTGGAGAGGAAGGAAGATGTCAAGCAGTGATCTTTCAGCAGCATTGACCAGTGCCTGGAGAAAGGCTGGTATGATTGGGAATGACAAGCGCATATCCAGGACTCTGATGAGGAAGTCATGCACCACTGCTGCTTAACACAATAACGAACTCAAGGGGAGTATTGCTGCCCATATGGCCCATAGTGAGCGGACTGCAGATAAACATTACCACATAGTTCAGAAGCGTGCAAACTCTGCTTTTGCAGCAAGGCAGTTAGCTGCCATTATGCATGGGAATTCGTCTTCTATGGTATCTCGTGAAAGAAAAGATGACCCTGAATCTAATGATGACAACGACCAATCACAAACACCACCTCTACGGCAGACCTGGACAGACGAAGAGCATAAAGCAGTCCAGGAAGTTTGCAGACCAGATAAGCCGTCAATCAGTAACAATGCGAGAAGTATTAGCACTTAAGCAGATCCATCCACTGCTCAAAAATTCTGACAACAAAAGACTTCTCGACAAAATAAGGGGATTGTATCGGTTTAAGAAAACCAATAGTGAATGTCCGCAAGACACCCAGAGAAATGATGATGCGGTTAAGGAAGGGGATTCGGATGCCAGCTCAGTTATGGGTCCATCTACGAGTCAAAGTAAATCAAGAGTTTTTGACGAGGAAGAGGTCAGTCTGTTCAGAGAACTTTTCAAGCACATGATTCAGAGAGGTGCAAAGATAGAACAGAGGGTCGTGGCAGAGCGACTGAAGCTGAATGGTCATGGACAAATCTTTGAAAAATACACAAAACAGAAAGTGACTGATAAAATAAGAGGTCTTCGCGCCACACATATCAGACAGTGGAGAAATTAATCAGGAACATTCAAACAAACAAGTTTAGCTTGAATTGTTGTTATACAATGACTTCATGTGTTGCAGTGTTGCAGTTTTGGTTGTGTGCAAACACATGTATGATGTTATAAGGCCACTTTCAGACGTTCTTGAGGACTTGTTTTTCCTGTTTATATTGCTTGCACGTTACGACTACAAAGGATTTAGTTCTGAGATGTAAATTCTGAAATATTATTCTAAACCTTTACGTCATTCTACTTTACACGTGAACAGTACTTAAAAATAATTGAAATTTGAATCAAATTTTTAATCTACGTGTCAGTTTTGAACATTCGGATGTGACATTCAAGTTCTAATTTCGTCCGTTTGTCAAATATAAATAGCTCCAAAATAGCATTTTTGTTTAAAATATGAGCATTTGATTTTACCTTTCTGGCGATATTATTTTGTACTTATAGCCTGTTTCAAAGTAGCAAATTGTGCTCGCTTGTGACATAGAATGGCTGTAATAGTTATTGCCATAAGTGACACTGGATCGTGACCAAAGCAAATTGACTGTGGGTGGTATTTTTTTGTTAAAGGTACTTCAGTGGGAAAGTAGCAGATAAAGGGTATTCGTTTGATATCAATTAGGCAAGGAAAAATTGTAGCCACAGGCAATGCGGACAAAATTATTTGAGATTAATTTTTAGACGTATGGTGTGTTGACGTTACAATTACTTATCGCTGCATGTGGTGCCAAAAATCATTGACCTGTTGTATTTCTAGGCACGCTTTTAATGTTTAATATCAGTTGTAAAAGTTACTGGCATAGTCATTGTTCTACTTGAGAAGTTGAATGTTGCTCGTTGTTATTGAATTAAGTGTTTAAAAAACGAGTTTATTTTCCAATACAACTTTTATGATGGCAATGCACCCATTTTACCGCGTTGAAGATTTCATCGAGAACTGTAGCTCTAAAGATATGTCTTAAGAGTTCAACTCGAAAAGGAAACTATTAGAACTGTTTGAAACAAATGAATAAAAGGGGTAAGTTTGTAAAGACACTGTGGTGCTGCGTCGGTGGGGAGAATTGCAAGATAATTTGGTTTTATCAATTGCGTTGATAATGTGAATTGGCCACCGTAAAGAAATTCGATAGCTGACGTTTCGAGCGTTAGCCCTTCGTCGGAGCTTTCGAATCTCTTTACGGTGGCCAATTCACATTATCAACGCAGTAGATAAAACCAAATTATTCTGTTTGAAACAAACCCAAATAAATACTTAAAAATACTTGCTTAATTCTTTTCACAACACAAAAGCAGATCAGTAGATAAGAATAAAATGTAGTGAATAGTTTGGCCTTCTACTGGTCGGTCGAGTAGCCCACACAAAAAGTCGTTCTGTCCACACAAAAGTCGTTCAGTCCACATAAAAGTCGTTCAGTCCACAGTTAAGTCGCTAAGTCAACTTTGCCGAGTCGCCCAGTCAACACCAGGTTGTTAAGTCCACATTTTTGAGTCGTGAAGTCCACTAAGAAGGGTGCAAAATCCACCATCTGTATAATCATCATCATCATCATCATCATCATCATCATAATCATCATCGATACCAAACGTAACGGAGAAGATGGAAGTCATAGTTCTGTTAGCACTGACCCACCATTCCTTAACACAAGTCTACGCAAGGATTGAAGTGATGAACATTTTTCCAAAGCTGTAGCTAAGCATTCCGGCAAAGATGCATCTAGGAAGCCCTCTATGGATTCCCCTACTAGTCAAAAAACTGGACAACCAGAATTTACCGTTACTGATGACAACTGCTCTGGCATGGAACTGGTACCTTGTGGTGGGAGGAGTAGGGATGTCGCCGATACTGATGTTATTGTCTGTGATGAAGATGAAGATGACGGTTTGATTAGTGACCCCTCAACAGATTCTTTGCGTTTGTGTGAGGTACGTTTTTTTTTTTTTTGGCTGCAACATTCTTCAAGGAAAACGAACCATTAAAGTTCTAAATTCCTTATATTCTTAGAAAATCGTCTAATCCGACTAATTACCTTCAGTACTAGTGATAATTGGAAAGTTAAACAAGACTTAACTGTAAGTTGAAGTTGAACTTGAATTCTATCTCATAAAAAGTAGTAACCGAGGTGTCTGACATGAAGAACGAAGAAAGTCTACTGGGAGTGACGTCACAATCATTCATTAAAAACAATACTCAAGTGGCCGAACCACAAACCAAGTACAGGCAACCCAAAAAAGGAGGGAACAAGGTAACTGCACCTACCCAGGGTGGCAGAGGGTGGGCATGTCAGACACCTCGGTTACTACTTTTAGAATTCAAGTCAAACTTCAAATTACAGGTAAGTCTCGTTTAACTTTCCAATTCTATCTCATAAACCGTAACCTCAGGTCTGACATGAAGCCTTCAAAGCAAGTGAGGAAACTGAGCATATCCAAGCAAAACCTTTATTATGGGATAATTTATAAATTCCCTTCGCTCTTAAGCAACAATAACATGATAAGCAGTAAAGCTAGAGGTGAACCAACACCTAGCAATAATGACTAAACCGAGGTGCCAAAACAAGGACGCCAGACATCCTTACAATAATAAGAAACAAAATTAACACTCTGAGTTCACATCAACAATATGCTTGAAATAACGAACATAGCAAACAAGTGAATTTCACTCAAGAGTGTGTTTTGTTATCTTTAAACTGAATTTATTACCAAAGCTTAACAAACTAGAAGACCTCAAAATAACTCCTTGGGCTTGATCCAACTCCACCCTGTCGAGGCAACGTTGAGTGAGACTAAAAGGAGGAAAAGCATAAAAGTACTCCTCATGCCAAGATCTACTAAACGCATCCACAAAGGCAGCCCTAGGGTTCGGTCTCCATGAGGCAAACCCAGGAAGCTGAGCATTAAGGGTTGTCGTAATGCTCAAACCCGGATACAAGACACAAAATGTAGAAAATATCTCCCCTTTCAGCATCCACACATGGTCTGAATATTGCTCTTTCAACAATCTGTCGGCAACGACATTGGTGCGGCCTGGAATATAAACGGCACTAACCCATATGTCCCTTGGAATGCACCAAGCCCAAATCTTACGAGCAACTGCATCACCAAGCCTGGATTTACTGCTCCCCATGTGACTGATATAAGCTACCGCTGTGGTATTGTCAAGTTCAAACCTGAGATGAACTCCAGTCATGTTCCCACAGAAAATAGTCAGGCAAATAAAGACGACATATAACTCCCTTACATTAATATGTAGAGCTCGTTTGTCCCGGGACCAAACCCCTTGAGACTGTAAGGCACCATCAGAAACACACCGAACACCCCAACCAGAGTCACTGGCATCTGTCTGAAAAACAAGGGAACATGGCGCATGTTGAATTCTACAACAAAGGTGACTATCACTATTCAGCCACCGATTCAGCTCACACTTAGCACCTTCAGACAAGGCTATCATAATCACCATGACTCCTACTTAGGGCATGAATCTTATCCCGTTCAAAGTGACGATATTGGAAACGTCCACACTCAACAACGGGCAAAGAAGACACAATCTTACCAATAACCTGTGCTACAAACCTGATGATCAGGTTTCTCTTTTCAAGAGCTTCCAGACACAGCAATTTCAGCTTGGCCTTCTTCTCCTGGGTTAAGGAAACTGTCATGGTCACGGAATCTCACCAAAACCCCAGAAAGATCAACTACTGGGAAGGAGCCAGAATTGACTTCTCAGGGTGCAGGGTGAATCCCAACTTGAGGAAAAGGAGGACAGCTTTTAACAAATACTCGTGACATTCCTCATAGCTACTCCCCAGCACGAAAAAATCATCTATGTAACCAGAAATGGTGCAACCTTTCTGCCGCAAGTGACCCAAAGGGGGTTTCATGAGCTTGGTAAAAATCCTTGGGGAACTGGACAAACCCACGGGGAAAGCGTTAAACTCATATAGCCGGGCACCCCAACAGAAGTTAAAAACGTCCGGTGTTCTGCAGCAATAGGCACCGAATAATAGGCATGCTTAAGGTCTAGAGATGCAAAAAAGGCCCCAAGAGAAATCATCGTAATAACTGAACTCAAAGTATCCATCTTAAAATGACGGTACAAAACTGACTGATTGCAATTCTTCAGATTAAAAATTAACCTATGGGAACTGTCGCCCTTGGGAATAACAAAAACAGGAGACAGATATTCCCCAATTTCATGACTAGACAGACTAACAACGCCTAACTGCAAAAGGTTATCTATTTCGGAACGTATGACAGTCTCTTGCTGTAAACTAAAATTCTTCCGACCCGGTACACTAAACTGAGAAGGGTCACCGATGAATTCAACGTGACAACGTCGCACATAATCTAAAACTTCTGGGTCAAGGGTTAACCTCTCCCATTCTGCAATACAATATTGCAACTGCCCAGCCTTGAAGGGCCGTTGATTATTAATCAGAGCTTCCATATCTGAATGGGGTACGTATCAATTGTGATGAGACTTTGCTACTGCCCTCTTCTCCGGTTGGCGCGCATTCCGAAAAGGATATTGCTGGCTAGAAAGGTTACCAATGTCACTTGAACGAGCACGGAAACTCCTTCCTTTCCCACTCACTAGGCCACCCTGGTAGCCCCTGGCAGGGTACGGGGCAAATCTTTGTCGACCTCTTGAGCTATGTGGTCCCTTGCACACCTTGCTTTTGGTAAGTTCAGCGATTTCCTTCACTCTCTTGGAGGGATCACCCCAAAACAGAAACTCATCTGCTGGGTTCGTAGATGTACATAAACCTTTCACAAACTCCGCCTTGAACTGGGGTTTTATGGCCTCTCGTCGTCTGTGGCTTAACTCAAAATTAGCTGTCATTGCAAGCGTGAGCCCATCCAGGCAGGAAGTTAACACCTCTTTTGAAGCTTTGACTCTACAAGCTTATTAGCCACTTCAAGCTGACAATTAACCAAGGACAATATCAATGCTTGAGACGACTGCAATTTCACATCATTCACCCGCGTCTTCACAGGCAGCTGATTCCAGATACTCTGCTCACACTTAGGTAAACGCACCATCACATTCTCTCGAGTATTGTGGCGTTTCATGATTGTTTTGCTTTGATCTCGACTCACACGCTTCACAAACAGCCTATTGACAACATCAGCCACCTTTTCATCAATCTTAGGTGCTTAGGTGCTTTGGCATACGTTTCCACATCAAGTTGACAGCAGTAGTCAAGCATTCACAGGCGAAAAATGTCTGCGCATGAGTCGCGCGATATGGCACGTGACGCGTTTTCGGGACTATCATTGGCTCTCGTGAAAAAAGCACTCCTGAGAAGAACAGAAAAATGGCTGCCGTTTGAGAATCGGTAGCTTGTTGGTTTCCGTTCTTTTTAGAGCGATCAAGGCTAGTTTTAACGCCAGTTTCAAGTGGAATGTATTGTTAGAGAACGACTATGTTGTGTAAATCGTTTGAAAGTCCAATCCAACCAGCATCCTTAAAAAATTTGCTCCTGGAAAATTTTATTTCGTGGGAAAAGAGCTGCGAAACAGGTGAGTGTTTTGCGCAATTTTTAATGTGGAAAGTTTGTTGCCACCGGGTACAAAAAGTTACTGTAATGTGCAGAAAGGAGGATTCCTAAGGTTTCCGTTCATGTGTGAATTGGCTTGTACCAGGTGGCAGGGAAATGGCAATATTGTTCAACGTGAAGGTTATTTTTTTCTGCGTTACACCTTACGATCGGCACCTCTACATGAATGATCAATGATTCGATCAGATATGAATTTGATTTTGAATGTGATTGTCGCATTCGGAACGTAACCCTAGTATCAAATATTTTAAATAGCTGCTTTTAAGGTCATTTATATTCGCTTTTCTGGTGAATGTCTAGGTTATTATACTTTTTAGCAGTCACAACCCAACGATCCTTGCGTTCAAGTAGTTACCAAGTTATGGATTTGCAATTAATTTGAGTTTAAAATCAAAATCAAAATCCATGTTACTTAAAATAATGTTTGGAAGAACAGAAGTGTAGGTACAGATGTATATAGGTATCTATAGATTCAGGTTTTTTTAGACTATTGTTTTCTGGAAGCATTAATGATGCGATTTTGGTTTTAGGGGACTGTCATGTGTTGTTGGATGAAGGAAATTCTGTTTTGAGTCAAGTATGGTTGACAGTGGATAGTTGTTCCTGAAAAGGCTGAAAGGAAGCTTTATTGCCTTGGACTTTTTTTGCTTACACCCCACATGTTTGTTCTTTTCTTAGATGGCAAAATTTATTAATATATTATGTGATTTGGAGCTGCAGCTAGAAACAGTGTCCCATGCATAAGGTCTCATTGGGGTTGATGGCAGTAAATAATTTTGGTAAAAAATATGTTGCACAAGGAACTTGTCAATCAACCGTTACCTTTTGGTGTATTTGCAATATGATATTTTGGATAGCAATTGATTTATTTTTCTTATCCCTTATGTGTAGATATCCTATGTCTGTCACATAGTTAGTTTTAAGCTTTTATTTCCTGTAGTGTATCTTTATTGTAGCTAGCACATGACCCCACAAGCATGTGTTATTGCTTTACTATTGATTGTGTTTGAATAAAGGATATTGTTGTCTTGTCTTGTAGATAATGCAAAACAGCCTCAGTTGTATTTGCATTATTTCTGAATGTTACTTTTAAAGGGAAAACCATTAAAAAGTGTACAAAGTTTGCAGGAGTTCAGGAAAAATATTCAAAATATTC
>NC_090871.1:33410892-33420892 GCF_036669935.1 Montipora foliosa | reverse complement strand
AGATAGCAAGAAAATCAAAATACAGAAGCTGAGAAGTAGAAGGACACAATGTAATTTTATAAGGACTGAAAAAATTTCCATTTGTTCCTAAACTCTTTCTCCTTATTACAAGTGACTGCAATACACTTTTGTATATTAATTTTTTCGCGCACAAGTGAGACAAAATCATCGAAATTGTACTTTATGGTATTTAAAGCGTTAACATATAAGAACTATTTACCTAAAATAATAAGATGGTTGAGGGCCAAACAGTAGTTGTGACAGCGAATAATTCCGAACATAACCTCCAGTTCTGACAGAAGCAGTTTCATATTACTAGAGGTTGAGTACCACTCCTGGAATCCATCCCAAAAGGAATTTGCGTGCTTGCAGTTTACAAACAAATGCCACAGGGTGTGACACTCAGAAGGACAAAAGGGACAGAAGGGCGAGGAAACTTTTTTCATTTTATATAACAAGCTATTCGTTGGTAAAATTCAGTGAATGATTTTGTATTGGAACATCGTCAATTTAATTTCTCTCGTGGCTTTCAATGGTATAGGAGGTAGATTTTAGACAAGTCACTTTTCTCGACGCCAGATGCTAAAAGTTTTTTCTCGGAAGTTGGTGGAGGTAGATCTTCAAGGTAAAGTAGGATACTGTATATTGCCTTACATGACAGTGAACAGATTGAGGTGGGAGGCGTGACCGAGTCTTTGGAACATTCTTGCGATAGTTTCTTCCAATTTTGTGGCCGTTGGGATGTCCTGCCAGTAGAAAATGATTTGTTTGTAGAAAGCAGGAAGATGGTTGTTTAAGTCAAGGATATTGTAATCATAATTACATTTAAACAGTTCTGTACCGCCAACATCGGCTAGCAGCACTTTAGGTATGTACTGCCATGGAGCATTTGAGTTAGAGCATATCTGTTTCAACCAATTTAACTTAAGCGCTTTGTCGAAGAGAGAAAAATCCTTCATGTCCAGGCCACCAGCTGTTTTTTGCTTGATAAGGGTAGTCCTTTTTATTTTGGCGGGCTTGTGATCCCAAATAAAGTCGAACATAATCTTGTCTACTTCTTTACTGAATTCTTTAGGGGTATTCATGACACTGCAGATAAACACAAGTTTTGAAAGTGCTAATGTTTTAATTATATTTATCCTGCCAGCGATGGAAAGGTCTCTTTGGGACCACATATTCAATGTTTTCTTTAAAGATCCTAATTTGTCCAAAAAATTTTTCTTTTCAGACATTTCTAGATCATATGTAAAATGCGCGCCATGCGCGTAAACTGGCTCGGCGCTCAATGGAGATCATGTATGGTGTCTTTTCTGTTACGCATAGAGCCAAGCCATAACATTTCAGATTCTGTTTGATTTAGTTTTAGACCAGAGCACCTTTCAAAAAGCGATAATAAATCAAATAACCTTGACAGTGACTGGACATCAGAAAGAAGTACAGTTGTGTCGTCTGCATATTGCGAGAGTTTGACCTCATTATGTTAATCTATTGGAATACCTTTTATTTCTTTTGAGCGTCTAATACGTAACTCAATAGCAATAACGAATAATGTGCCGAAAAGTGGGCAACCTTGACGTACCCTGCGTTCTAGATGAAAATGTTTTGAGATGTATCCGTTATTCAGAACACAACTAAAGATATCTGTATAAAACAATTTTATCCATTGTCGGAGGTCAAGACCAAAATTAAACGTTTCGAGGTATCTATGAATAAAATTCCACTCAATCGAGTCAAACGCTTTCTCAAAATCCAAAAACACGGCTACCCCTGGAATATTCTTTGCTTTAGTGAAATGCATTGTATCTGCTGTTAACCTAATACTTTCTCCAACGAACCTTCCTTTAACATATCCAGATTGACAGGGATGAATTAAGTTTGGCAAGATCTTCTCTAAGCGCAGAGCAGTGGTCTTCGTTGCTATTTTATAGTCTACATTCAGTAAAGACACAGGCCGCCAGTTTTTTAAATATTCGGTATTCTTCTTCTTCTTCGGAATTAAGGAAATAATCCCTTGACGTTGAGAGATAGAAAGAGTTCCGTTTCGAAAGGCGTAATTAGGGCAAATGAACAAAGCAGGTTCCAAAAATAGCGATATAATTCAGGTGTTAGCCCGTCCGTGCCGGGAGTTTTGTTGTTTTCCATAGCTTTTAATGCAAGCTCACACTCCTGAACCAACATGACACCTTCGCACGAAGTAGTCAAGTCTACACTGTATTTTTATTGACGGGTTAGCCCATGTAAAGCCTGGTTGATCTGGATTCTTGACACGACTGGAATCAAGTAAATTATGTGTTTTGATTAACGACTGAAGCTCGACGAGAGAGGCTTTTTTGCTGTCTATCGGTCTACCGCCTTTTTTGTCTGAAGTGCTAATTGTACAGTTAAAATCACCTCCCAGCACCAAGTTGTCATTGGCGTAAGGGATTAGAAATTCTTTTGAAACGTCCCTGAGGAAAACAACTTGTTGGGTTGTGTCATTCCGTGCGTAAATGTTTACTAAAACCACTTTCACACCATCAATACCGTAATTTCCGGCCGATTACCCGCGGGTAATGCATTAATTTTCCAGTAAACCGCGGTTGCTGCGGGTAATAGGAAGGTGCGGGTAATGCGATAATTTTTAAATCTCAGGTAAGAATTTGACAGATTGAAACAAGTTAAAATGAGGATAATTAAACCAACACTTCCTTCAAATCTGTGTGTTGCCTCGTTCATTCTTAGCAGAAAATGCTATCGATCTTCTGCTTTGTAAACAACAACATGGAATATTCATCGCTCCAAGTTTGTGAGTTCTTGTCTTGTGAGTTCTTGTCCCGGAAATACAGTAGCAAGATTTTTTCGGTTTTGGGGTGCGGGTAATCTGTTGAACGTTTTTTCCCCTTGTGACAAAAATAGACCGCTGCGGGTAATCTGCCCTGCGGGTAATCGTCTGGAAATTACGGTAATAGTCTCGGCTAAAATACATCTGCCACAATTATCTGCATTAATTTTTTAGAAGTTAACGTGGTTGACGTGGTTTGAATAAAATCATGACTCCTCTACTATGAGAGGAGCCATGACTGGACACGATTTTGCCTCCCCATTCTGTTTCCCATCTTTTGATGGATTCCGGCGAGGAATAAGTTTCTTGCAAGAAAATTATATCCGATTGCTGTTGGTGCAACCAACGAAAAACTTGTCTTCGCTTTCTCGAACTGTTTAGCCCTCTAACGTTAATTGATAACAGTTAATACATTTGATTTCTAATAACAGGATAGACAGGGGATCCAAGAAATAATGAAAATAGTTTTTTTAGAATTATGCTCACAGTGCGGTTGATATTTGTGGCCAGGCTTGATTCTTATTACCTCGTTAGCATGGAAACAAAGTTGATCAACATAACAGGAGAGAAAGCTGAAACGAACATACAGAAACACGTAAATATTACAAACTTACCTAAAGCTTTGTACGGCATTTTGACTGGATATAGAAAGTGGAAAGCTGCAGCTCTCAAGTTGGTGGTTCCGTACAAAAAAATAAATAAATAAACTAAACTGCATTTTAGCTTTCATTTTAGCTTAATTGTCCATTAAACACCCATAGAAAGAAAATTGAGATGTTTCCTCGTGATCGTGATCGCTGGGCAAACGAAGTTTGGTCCCGATCGATGTTTAGGCATAATCAAGAAATCGTACAGAGTTAACTACATATCATTGCTGTATGAATTCGCCAACATGGTGGAGTCGTCCTCTTCTGGTATCAACAAGGCCCAACTTGTTGGAACACACAATGGAACTGTTATCGTCCCAGTCTATGATTGGGCTTTCTTTCTTGGACAGTTTTTCAAAAGGGTGCCAAACATCAAAAAATACCACCACTTTAGATTCTCCAAAGACGAAGCCGGTCAAGATTATTTTAAAAGAGATCAGCAACTCCTCTCCTGAAGAATCTCTGCTCCTGTTAAAGAGTCGCACAATTCTTCCCTCAGCCTCAACGCTTCCAGCCAAATTAAATCCTGCAGGGCTGAGCATTGAACGCAAGTAGTATCTCTCCCGTGAAATCAGGCAGTTCTGTAAGCCTGGAACAGAAGATCTGGTTGCACCCAGTCCGTGAACGCTAAGATAAGAGAACTGACCGAACTAAAACAGCGGGTCTAAATACACAAGAGGTGCTATCTTTCTAGCAACCTTTAACTTTCATTTATATATTCTTTAATTATGATAGTGATACAGCTGTAGCAAAGGTATTGGGTGTAAATAAACTGCAATCGACAGATGTTATGTAAATTGTGTGACAATTCTTCAAGCGATTAAAATTCGTTCTCAGTCGACCAGTTTCGGGTAATGGTCGGTCTGGATGTATCCAGCCAAATGTCGTCAATTCGCTGACCACTTTCCAGTCGATAAAACTTCGATCTCAGTCGAACAGCTTCGGGTAACAGTCGGCCTAATTAGCTAGTTAGCAGTTTACAGACTCGATAGCAATAGTGTGGGATACCACTCACAAAAAGGGAATTTTGTTTTAAAAAGTGCATTCTGATTGAAAGTAAATCACTTTTCGCAATCCATGAGTGGTTGCGTTTACACGATCGCTGCAAAGATGTGGCACGACTGCTTCGTAAACAATAGGGCTATTTATATGAGAGAAAATAAGCCGCAGCTTACTCTGGCCACGGCGTACATAATACGCGAAAGGAACTATTTATATGAGTGTAAACTCAAAGGCCAGAATAAGCCGCGGCTTGAGTTTGTACCATTTACACGGGGTGTTTGCGTCTCATGTAAGCCGCAGCCAGAGTAAGCCGCAGCTTATTTTCTCTCATGTAAACGGCCCTAATATCACACACAGCGATTGACAGGTCGATGAGACCATGGCCGAAATTGGGTAATTAGGAAAACGCTGGCTAAAGTGGCGCTTTTTCATAACGATTCGGTTTCGTTTGTCGAACTGCGAAACTGCATCGATTTCAATACAGTTGTTACTTGGCATGTCTAAAACTCCTCAGTGTTTGACCTGCTGTTGTGTGCTGTGATCTAAATTCTAGTTGCATTATTAAATGAAAGTTCTGGAAAACCAGAAATCCGCGAGCCGGCTCATCGAAGACAAGAGCTGACTTGATTAAGTCAGAAGAGGGACCTGAGGTCAACGATTATAATATTTCGTTTCTTTATTTTTGAAGATTGCAAGTCACAATTCACAATGAAAACAGTTTTATTCCAGGCCCATATTGCTTCAAATCACCGACCTCTCAGGAAAGATATCAATTTTATGATTTGGCTGGCTCAATTCCAATACATCCTAATCAAAAGCATTTGTTACCCAACTGCTACTGTGGGTTGTCCAATCAAAACTGTGAATTTTCTATCCGTCCGATGTTTTAAAAGGCTGCAAACTACAACTGTTGCTTATTATTTACGCTACCGATTGCTAGATAAGTTGTCATCAGGTTTCATTTCCAGTAAGAATGTCGCTTTGATTGTTATTGAAAGAAGCTGCCGTAAGAATACTCTGTAACATAAACAAAGCAGATATCATTCCGGGATATAAAACGGACCATTCAATGATTGTTTTAGAAATTTCGCTACATTCTAATACTAGAGGTAGAGGATTCTGGAAACTTAACACCTCCTTTTTGATTGAAACAGAATATATTAATCCAATCCATACTGATTATACAACAAACCAAAGATGAATACAGGGAAGATGAGTTTATTAACCCTAATCTGCTCTGGGAGATGATTAAAATGAAAGTTAGAGAGGAATCGATAAAATTTGGAGCCTCCAAGAAAAAGAAAATAATAAACGAGTTAGAAGAAATTGTGCAATCAGTTGCAAACTTGGAACAAGATTTAAGTGATATGCATATTAATGATTCTCGAAAACAACAAATATCGACCGAGCTTGAAGCAAAGAAAGAACAATTAGAATCATTAATCGAATATAAAGCAAACGGCAATTATCAGATCGAAATCACGATGGTATAATGAAGGTGAAAAAAATACCAAATATTTTCTTAATCTGGAAAAGAGACATTGCAAGCAAGGAACAATTACTCAACTTAAAATCAGTGAAAAGGATTTTGCCGATACAGACAAAGAAATTCTGAATGAGTGTGAGTCTTTTTACCATAATGCAAACTCTTTACAGTTCCAAAACCAATAACGAGAAATCTAGTGACGTTTTTTTCCCACCACAGCAAAATCAAAATTATTTGACCAATGCGGAATAACTTGTTTGCGAAGGCTTGTTGAATAGGGAAGAATGTCTGCAAGCGCTAAACAGTATGAATTCGGACAAAACGCTAGGAACAGATGGCCTCCCTTGCGAATTTTACAAGATTTTTTTGGAATGATGTGAGTGATATCTTGATAAGTTCTTTTAACTATTCGTATGAAACAGGAACACTTTCAGTATCGCAAAGATGCGGAATTGTTAAACTTATTCCTAAAAAGGACGCGGATCTCAGTCTAATTAAAAATTGGCGACCCTTGACATTACTTAACTGTGACTATAAGATTGCAACAAAAGCCATAGCAAGCAGAATAAAAATTTTTCTTCCGAAACTTATCTCTGATGATCAGACAGGTTTTATTAAGAATAGATTTATTGGTGAAAATATCCTTTTAATTGATAGTGTTATTAGATACAAAGCAGCGAGGAATATTCCTGGACGTTAGAGTGGACTTTCATTCAAAACACTTTAAAGTATTTTGGCTATGGCCCACAACTTCTAAAATGGATTAACATTTTTTACTGTAACACTGAAAGCTGTACTTTGAACAATGGTTGGGCCAGCAATTTCTTTAAACCAACTAGAGGAGTTAGGCAGGGCTGCCCTTTGTCGCCATACTTATTTGTTTTATCGGTAGAAGTAACGGCCGAAGCCTTTCGAAAAAATAAAAAAATTAGAGGAATAACTGTGAAGGCAAAAAATATTAAGTTGAGCCAATATGCAGATGACACCACGCTAATCTTGGACAGTTCTATAGAATCCCTTGAAGAATATTTAAGACTATTAGATCTTTTTGGATAGGTATCTGGTCTCCAACTCAACTATGGTAAAAGGTTAGGGTTACGGTTAGCTACCAACCCTAAGTCAAGAAAAATGGCACAAAGAAATTAATCTGGAACCTGGTCACAAAGTCAACTGGAAAGCAGCCTATGTCTTGGCCTTGGCCATGGAGTTGAAAACTCATAGTTTTTAATTTTAAATTCCCACATCGACGACTTTCAATTAATAGTTTTCTTAAGAAAATAGGACGTATAGATAACGAGAAATGCACCTTCTGTCAATATGGTAAAGAAAGCCTATTTCATTTATTTTGGGAATGTAGCAAAAGCCGTTGTTTTTGGAATAATGTTTTTTCATGGATGCAGGCCTGTAAAATTGTTAGTAAAGAATATGCTTTTCAGGTTGATACTTGCTTGGGACTGAGGCCAGATACCTCTAAATACAATTTGCAATTTTTGTTTTTTGACAAGCAAACATTTCATCTGGCTGCGTAACGAAAAAGCCAATTTTTGAAGAATACTTACGGCATCTACAATATATTCATAAAGTACAGAAGGAAGATACAACAACACGAAAGAAATGGGAACTGCTATTGCTTTAAAAATAAATAAATAAATACAGAATCCAGCACCTTGTTCTCCAACTGTACAGGTAATTCTCATCTTGTAGAGTATAATTGGTTGCTCCTCTCAAAACAAGAGCTCCTCCTCCTTTTTTTTTCTTCTTTTTTTTTCTCTATTTTGTAAACATATTCCGTGTTTGTGGGTGTGTGTGTGGGTGTGAGTGTGTTTGTGGGGGGAGGGGTCTTCGTGTTTTTAATTAAAAGAAAAAAAAAAAAAAACAAGCTGCCAAGCGTCCAAGCAATGCATTGTTCTATTTCCGAGACAAGCAAAAAACTGGAATCACACCGACTTGTGTAATACTTCACAAACAGTTGGAGGTTACTGTGGGAATGCTCGTCACCGTCAATTGGGACGATGAAAAAGTAGAAGCGGATATCCTGGCTTTAGATGGTGAGTATTTTTAGATTTCAAGTAGTTTTGTATTCACTTTAAAGAACGCTTCATACTTGCTATTGCAACATGTCTTCAGTCGCTAAATTCTTTCTGACGACAGCCTGTGTAGCAAGTGTTTCTGTGGGGTTTATGTACATGAAAAAGGCAAGATGTGCTCAGCTGATTTGTGTTTAAAATACATCAAATTCACCCAGCTTCTTAATGTTCATTTTCGTTGTATTTCTTGGTTAAAGGTGATGTTTTATGAACTTGCCCAAAAACGTACAATTTCTTTACAGATGATGTGGCAGCTCCTAGTGCAAAAGACTCGAGAGAGAACTTATCTGCTGGTATGGAACAGGAGTTGGGCGACACTAAAAGGGAGAAGTACATCAAGCCGGCTGCTGCGCCTCCAAAAAAAAATGGAAGTGCACCAAAAAGGTTAGTGTATCCACTTCTCTCAGGTATGCCCAATGAAATCCTTCAGTTAACCAATGCAAATTTAATTGGCTGAATGTAAGCCAGTCCTTGATTGCGCAGATTCGAATCTTTCACTGATTCAACGTCACATTTCATTTGACCTGGGCATAAGGTGTGATTTGTCGATAAAAACTGTTTCAGGGTTACATGCAAACAAAATTGTTAGATTAACCAATACGAATTTAATTGGACAAATGTACGTCAGTCCTTGATTGCGTAGATTTGGGGCCGATGTTGTAGTTTAAGATACTTCAGTTTCCAAGTAGTGTCAGTACCTTCAGGTCACTTTGAAAGAACTTCCTTGATTGAATGAATTCAGTGTATATTCCCGTAACGAAAACCGATTGTTATTCCCTGGTGTTTTTTCTTTCTTACGTACGCTGTTTACAGTGGTTAGGCAAGGTAAATGCCATTAAATTTGACTTCTAAAACCACTAACAAATTTAATTATTTTGGTCGGCGCAAATGTTTAAACTGGTACTACCGTAGGCACGCAACAGGTTACCACTTTTGTTTCATCAATTCAAAGTTTCTTTCTCTCTCTCTCTCTCTTCCTCTCCAATTTGTTGAAGGGAAGGACAGAGAGAATGGTGGTCAACATGGTGATCCTTATGTTCAATTTTTGGCTGAACACCACAAGTGGGAACTGCAATGGAAGTCTGCACGCAAAGCAAAGAGGAGCAAAGTACAGTCTGCATTCCAAATAACACCAGAAAGGAAAACACTCAACGAGCATTGAAATTTCAAGCGCGGATGATAGCGAAAAGGAAAATAATGTTAAGATGATAATAAAGGAAGTGTCTCACCCGATTAAGGTTAGTACGATTTACTATAGTACAATGTATCTGTCAACATAGGGAAGGCTCAAGTCGATGCTCTGGGTGGCCAGCATGGAAAAGCTTTATTTACACTAATAACTTTGAGACTGCTTATGAAGTGACTCGCCTTTATTGGGCCGTTGTTTTGACCAAAACCACTGATATACTATTTTCCGTACAGTGTTGAAAGCTAGAATGAAGTGTGAATTTTTTTGTAGTGTCCGTTAATAATAATTCTTTTTGGTGATTCGATTTTCTCTCTTAGATTATTGAGAGCAGCGATAAAAGTCAGGAAGCTATTACCCTTCTACGTCAACAACTGGCAGCACGAACAGAGGAGTGTCGTGATCTTAGACTCAGGCTGGAAAACATGGAAGTGGTCACAACTCGGCTCCTCGGTAACCAAATGGAAATGAAAGTCCACTTTGGCAAGGTAAGGCTTTTACAGTGTTGGAAAACAGTCTTTTTCCTTCCAAAGGGTGTTTGCTTAAATTGCTTGACAGAATATGAATATTTAGTCTTACTTTGGAGCAGAGTCGCCGTTTATTTTCTGACGTAGCTGAAACAATTTTTTGAGGCGTTTTGTTTGAACAGCAATTATCCTTAATCGAGATTCTATGGTGTACAGGCCGGTTTCCGAAAAATGTTTTGTTTGCGAGGGATGTGAGATGGCATCAAGGTGAACGGACGTGTCCGAGCTCTCTCCTAAAAATTGG
>NC_090871.1:33398392-33405892 GCF_036669935.1 Montipora foliosa | reverse complement strand
CGCTGCTTGGCAAAATTACAATTATTAAATCTTTTTTGCTTTCAAAAATGACATATGTGTTTTCAGTTTTACCAACTCTGCAAGAGTTTACAAAACAACTGAACACTATTATATATAATTTTCTGTGGAATGGACCAGACAAAATAGTTCGATTTGCAGTAGTCAATGATATAAAATTTGGAGGACTTCGGTTCACAGATATTGAAACGTCTATAATATCATTAAGGTTAGCTTGGCTTGGAAGAATTTATTCACCAGGCCGAATTCCATGGAAGGCCTTTTTAGATTCCCTGTTGGAAAATTATAGTGGGACTTTTTTTATTAGCTGTAACTATAATATGAGGGCGCAAAATTCTTGCAACTTGCGATGATTTAAACTTGTGAAGCCTGCAAGCACCCAGAGCAATTCTCGTTTCAAATAGGGTTTGTTCTACCATGATCCAGAGTTCGATTTTGAAATCTGGATCAGCTTTATTTTGAGTTTTATTGGAAATTTTAAGATCTTAAATCCGGTTTCCCAATCGAACGTGCCCTAATGCCACCTTGTATGAGCAGCAACTGCTCACCTTAGTCTGAATTTCATCAAAATAAATGAAGAAAATGATTTTGTGACCGACAGCTAAAGTAAAAGGAATTTACTTGGAAGAACAAAATTATTTGGAGCAACCCAATCAGTAACGAGGTCACACAGGCCACTTGTTACAAAGAGGAAACTTTTTATTTTCTGGTTTCAAAGATAAAACAATCCATAATCAATGTATAGTCGAAATTGTGTGCTACAGACAAGGGATTTATACTTTTCAATCATCTTCCGACGCCTTAGAAGCAATTTGAAGCGCACATTTCGTCGCTTCCAAATACACGTCGAGAGTGGCAATTTGCATGACAAGTGTGAATGACATCTGGACAGTTGCGCAAACATTTGACGCGATTTAGACGTGTCCAAAAGGAGATATCAAAGATTTATCCTTGATTTTGTTTTGATTGCTGGTTTTTCGAGGACGTTGCAATTATGGAAACCAATTCAACTGAATAGAGGAAGAACGAAATGTAAGCTCATTGTGCTGAAGAATTTGGCGTGTTAGTAGTGTGTCTGAAGGGTGTTAAGTGAAATAAAACAGTAAATCATGCTTGTAGTGTGTTGTTTTCCCCGACGTTGTTCCTCTTTCGTACTTACGGATGCAAGATTCACTAACGGGTCAAAGAATAATGATTTTCCCAGAATCACGATGGATATTCATGGAACGTAATTAAGCACATCTGCGGACTTTTGAAATTTGCATACCAAATGGTGGGCATCCGGCTTGAACAAGCTCTTCTGAACTTTAAAACAAAATCTTATTGGCATTAGCTACTCCATATTCAATAATGTCGTAAAAAAGTGATCACATCGTGAGACAAACGAGAGTACTCAATTATTGTTCCATATTCATTGTAAATGAATTTTCACAAAACATTTGTCGTCGAAAGAATAAATACAACAACGGTTCTGATCAACGTGTCACAAATAGTTGCGTTACTTTGAAGCTTACGCACATTCGCGAGAATAATTATCATTATCTGCAGCAGCTTCTTTTTCTGCCCTTGCAGCGTTAACCTTCCATTCTTACTAAAAGTGTTTAACAACACAGTGGCCAGCGAAAGTGCAAGACTTATCGCTTGATCATCTCCTGTTGCTTGAGTTGTTCAAATGGCAAATAATGGTTGCATACGAAAAGTGAAAAGTCGTTCGAATGGCAAGCAATATTTTTGCTTTCTCCCGTGAATAACCAAAGCCGTTCTCACGGGTACTGGTTATTTTGGAATGACTGCTTGAGGAAAGCGAACGACTCGCGTGAGAGGTCACATATATAACATTTGCGCTACATTGGGCAAATGAGGCATATATATCTCTTTAGCGTGTACAGAGAAATAACATCTGCACTACGGTGGGCAAAACAAACCATATATTTATATCTCGTTCTTTAAGTGTGTGCAGAGAAATGACTCGTTTTGGCTAAAAGGAAAATGGACGAACTTAATCGTACAACATGTTAAGGTAAATTGAAGAATCGGAAGAATCGAAAGATTGCACGATGAGTTCAGAGGGATGTTAGGCTAAAGTCATAAAATCTGAATAATTGTAGAATCAGACAATGATTTCTCAATGATATTAAGGTAGAATGGTTGAATTGGAAGAATCATAGGATCGGAGAATGATGTTCAGAAAGATGTTAAGGTAGAATCGTAGAATAGGAAGAATTGGAAAAATTGAATCGGATAATTATTTCCCAAGGATCCTGAGGTAAAATCGTACAATCGGAAGAATCATAGAATCGGAGAATGATTTTCAGAAAGATGTTAAGGTGAAATCGTAGCATAGGAAGAATCAGAAGAGCAAAAGGCAGCAAATTGTTTCATACGCTTATGGCGGATTAGTCTTGAGGACTTCGCAACAGCTCCACGCAATCACGATGGCATTTTCACTTCTGGCGTTTTAACAGCCAATCAGATCACAAGTTTGGTCGGCCAATCATCCGGAGAGACTTTTGGTCAGGCCCAATTTTAGCCAGCGACGACATAAGAGAACATATGGGCGAGGCTAAAAATGGGCCTGATCAGAGGTTTGTACAGCACTAGTCCAGTCTGTAATCATGCCACGATTTGACTACTATGATAGCCTTTTGGAATTCCATCAGTACACCTATCAAAGTTACTACGGCTACAGAACGCCACAGCTAGACTAGTAACTTACTCTGGTTACCTGTAAGATACCGAATATACTTCAAAGTTGCTCTTCTTGTTTTTAAATCGATATTTGTCTGCCACCTAAATATCTTTGTGACTTGGCCCATGTCAAAGAAAAATCCTACTACAGCTTGCGGTCTAATGATGGTACATACAGTGTATGTTGATATTAGCACCCAGAGGAAAAACAAAGAAGTCGATGGGAGATCATGCATTTGCAGTAGCAGCACCCAAGATATGGAATGAACTACCATTACAAATTAGGAATGAGGCAAATCTTGATCTTTCTAAGAAGCTTTAAAAGACATATTTCTGTAATGTAGCATTTAATTACAATAGGAGTACAATTTTACATTTTTCTGTTATCCTTTCACACATGTAGAGCACTCTTGATCATCTTATATAAACAATTGTGCTCTATAAATTTTAATAATTACAATACAGTCTTATATAAACAATTGTGCTCTATAAATTTTAATAATTATAATACAGTAATAATAATAATATTATCATTATTATTGTTATTATTATTCTTATTATTATTATTATCACGTGCGCAAAGAGACTGATTTTAGTAAATTCAAAATTTTACTGAAGACTCACCTTTTTAATCAACCTCGTACCCAGGGTGTTCTCGGCTTTCAATGTGGCGGCGGGTCTTGAGAAGACCCTGGCACACAGCAGATCACGTGATCAAATTTGTCCATCGAGGATGGACAAATATGCAAATGTTTTCAAAATGGCGGCAAGGAATAAGGTGAGAGAAATATCTGGGTACGACAACAATTAGAATTCAGGGTGAACTATTTACACAAATTATGAGGTAGAGTGGCCATTCAAAACAGAGTTTGTAATTGAACATCTAAACATCTCTGAAACGAAAAAACAAACTTGTGAACATGTGAACCTGTGAACCTGAAGTATAGCAAATCATAATGCTGACAAACACGAAAGTGAAGGAAATGGGTCATAAATATGAAGTTAAGAGCCATTTTCCCAGAAAATCGAAAATCGCAAGACACTCGTGAAAATTCGAATTTTTTTTTCTTTTGCCAAAACATCCCTTTTAGTACCCTAATTCAAGAAAAAATAGTCTTAGGTTCAAGCGATTCATTGTACGGGAGAAATTACAAAAAGTTTGAAAAATCGATTTTTTGCTCGTTTTTCGTACTCAAAACAACGGAATCCGACCGCAACTTCGAGAAAACATTGAACGCATAAGAAACAATCCCTAACATCAAAACTTCAGCCGAGAATTATTACATACTTACTCTTTAATTTTATGAAAGAAAATTTAAAGAAAGAAGTTTTTAACAATTACAATCGACAAGTTTAAAAAGGTCAAATTTGTATCTCTGGAAATGTTAATAAATGAAGGCGAACTTTAACTGTTGTAAAAGCCCTCTGGTATATGCCGCTTCCTTGTAAAACCCATATAGAATAAAACCTTGGCTATTGAACTAAGTTACTGGAAAGTTTTAGCTCTGGGAATCCAATACAGTTCTCACACTAAAGTAAGCAATTTGAGTATCTGAGTAAATAAAACGTATGCAAATTAGCCGGCCCGCTGAATGAATTCATATTTTTTATAATAACGCAAAGTTTTGTTGAACGAACAACTTACCATTGCTTGTTGTGAGAGAAGTTAAATCCATCTCTCAATCTGTTTGTGGCAACTCATCCATAACTGATTTTGACCAAAATGTGTCGAGCTATCTAAACACTTCCCACGCAGCGCTTATTACGCGTCATCAGATGCTTCTGTAATAATGAAACCCGATTATGTTTTGGTCCGAAAATAACATACAATGATGAAAATTAACCACTGCTCAAACCACACAGTTAACAAGGTGAGTATTACTGACCTCTTATTGAGCGAACAAATCAGATACTAGACGGGATAACAAGATCATATGACGCATAATTTAACAAACGCGCAGAGATTGGTCACGCTAGCTTGTCACATACGACTGTACATACTATACTTCGTACACATTGTAAACAGATTAAGAAACAATTACAGCTGTCCCAATGAAAAAATGTACAACCCTACGTCTGTTTATAGATCATCAGTGTAGAAATATTCGACTCTGGGAACAAACAATATTAATATAACATTTCCCTACCCTGCTCACAGACGTTTTTTCTGTTTTGGGAATTTGGTGCGCGCACAAGATAAGCGATTGCCCGTGAGAGAGGACGGAACGCGGTTTTTTTTATACGTACATCTAAAAATGAAGAGAGTCTGTGAACAGGCTGGTAAAGTACACAAAGTGCAGAGTTCTGCCTAAACGGTGTTCTCACTTCTCCTCAGAGGCTGCTTCCAGAAGTGAATCATTCACCATTTGTTCTCGCCGGAATAACTAAGTCAAGAAAAAATTTATTTTGTTCATTGTTTTGCTTTCTTTGCTTATTTTTGAAGGTTGTTTATGTTTAAAAGAGCGTTCCTTTTCGGAGAGTGAGATCATTTCTTGTTTGTCAGGCTGAGTCCTTGTTACAAATCAGTCAGTTACCTTTCAGCTCGTGACTATTTGCACGTTATAAATGTCTCTCCCCGCTCTAACAAATCAATGACACCTTATCTTATAAATGTAAAGAGGTATTCTAGCCTGCATAACAGGTGCTTTATGAGCCAAGCGAGGCGAACGCGGCATTTGCTCAAAGCGCGAAACGAGTGCAAAGTGCGAGAAGAGGGATAAAGAAAGATAAAGCTTTATTTTTTCCTCCCCTCGTCGCGTTTCGCGCCTCGCGCAAAATGCCGCTTTCGCCTAGCCTAGCTCATAAAGCAGGGGCACCCTGTGAAATATCTGTTCGGAGAAGCAAACATTGCCTAGGATTTTCTATAGCTTGAGGAAGGCTAAAAATTTCTAGATGACCGTTCCATTCATGTACACAATTTTCGAAGCTTATGTAATAAATTCCCTCCGATTGTCTGAAGTTCATTTTTCCCATTTCACTCCCCAGGTTAGGTTGTTTTTCGTAGAGAAAGGAAGCCTAAAATTTTTGGAATCGAAAATGCAATGCAGAAAGGAACCGAAAAACTCTCACTTTCGGAAAACTTTGAATTGCTGCTAAAATGTTCGGGAAAATAACACTGAAGCCCTCGTAACTTCGAAAAGACTCAAGATGCCCGAACAGATATAAATTTCTTAGCGCCACTTAGAAAACATTTCTAGAGATCTAAAAGTACTCTGGATAGCCTAAAAAGTCTTTCAAAGTAATTCGGGGGGAAACCGTCGTTGGGTGCCCCTGATAAAGCGCCTGTTATGCAGGCTGGAGGTATTTCTGCAAGTTCTCTGAGTTAACCAAAGATAACTTTGTTTTTCTTCACTAAACAACATTTCTAGAGGTCTCTAGAGAAAGCGTTACGCGCGGTAGGTACAAAACACAGGTCACAGGGCACAGGGCACAGGGCACAGGGCACAAGGCACAGGTCACAGGTCACAGGTCATTGTTTTACCAATACAGAAAGTATCCTAAACATTCATAAGAGCTAACCTTAAGCCTAAAAACGTTTGTTTAGGCCTAAGGTTAGCTTTTATGAACGTTTAGGATACATTATGTATTAGGGTTAGGGTTAGGGTTTAGACCTGTGTTTTGTACCTGCCCCGTTACGCGCGAGAATGTGGAATTTTATAACACTCCACATCGCGTATTCAGCCCTGCGGAGTGGTTCTCTTCTTCTCGCGCTCGCGGCGTGAATTGGTCAAATTTAACTCAAAGATTATTATTAGCCTCAATAGGCTTTTCAACAATTTTGAGGAGGTCTCGAAGGTTTCAAGGATGCGATAAGCACACTCAAGTTTGAAGTTGTGTTGTGAACAAGCTCTAAATGAAACTGAGAATTTCTAGTTACCTGGCTAGGGATCCTGGTTTCGGAGGAAAAATCATAAAAAACAAATCCGAAACAAAACTATAGCAAGCTATAAAGTTGAATTTTATGCTTCTTTATTTTGCTGTAGGGATTGTTGCGAGGTGGTAAATTCGGGAATAACGAACTTATTAAGGAAACATTTGTGTTTGAAATATTTTGGGAAATATTATACCTTCACTCTGAATCAAAAACTGTGATGAATGTCTTTTACAATAAGTCAGCATATGCATGTGTCTGGACCAATACAAATATATAAATCAAATAAAGCAAGAAGGTCTGTTCTGTGAAAAGTGTATGTATTTTTTTACCAACAAAACAAAGACCGAAAACAGAAGCTATTGAGTATTTCGTGACAGTTTGCTAACGTGACCTTGGCATATGTAACCGATTCGTGGGTCAGTAGAAGTTATAAGACCTTGTGGTGGCTTTAAATCTTAACTAAACAAATTCAAAATCGAAGTCAACGGTTTCGAATGCATTTTAATTCTGCTTTTTCCCTCTGAAGAAAACTATTTTACCATTGTGGTAACGGAGTTTCATCAAGCGATGACAGTTTCAGTTCGAAGTTGCGATCTCAATGATTTCGCTGCGGCAATGTGGCTGAACAAACGTTTTTCAGTCGTCATATAAAAAGTTATTTATGGCTCTCACCAACACAGTTGAAAGCTGGAAATAACATTTTCACTGTAAAAACATATTACTAGCAACAGTAAGTAGTCCTTTTGCACTAAACTTTGCGTTTAGTATGAATTCCTTCAGCGGGCCGTCTAATTTGCATACATTTTATTTAATGAAATTCTCAAATTGCTTACTCCAGTGTCAGGGCTGTATTTAATTTCCAGAGCTAAAACTTTCCCGTAATTTACTTCAATAGCCAAGGCTTTATTCTATATGGGTTT
>NC_090871.1:33393392-33395892 GCF_036669935.1 Montipora foliosa | reverse complement strand
AATTGTTATGCGCATTTGATCATACGTAAATGGAATTTGCGCACTACAAGTATTAAACTATTATTAAACTATTATTAAACTATTATTATTATTATTATTATTAAATTGTAACACCAGCACTTTATTGTTGCTCTTTAATTATCAACCCTTGAATTAAAACACCTAAGGTACAGTAACTGTTTTACCTTAGTTTATAATAATACTATATATTGCTAATTTCCACAAAGGGCCACCTGTCGAACTCTTGTGTTGCCAATCTATCAAGAAATAATATTATAATCTTTCCATGTCCTCACTTACTCAGCCTCTAATTTTCTGCAATTCAAACAGTGCAGAACTCTACTAATCTTTGTTTGCCCTAAAGGTCAATGAAATTCATTTCCAAATTACTGCATTACTATATAGATTAAGTCCAGCCTAAAGGTGGTGGTCATGAGTTATTTATTCTTACTGGCTGTAGGGTTAGTGAAAATAAAAGGTTTTCAAATTGTGGTTACTGCTTAATTAAATCATTTTCTTTGCTTTCTTCTGTAAAAAAATTATTGCCTAACTAGTGAATTCCATGGTAAATTTCATGCAAATAAACATAAAGATAATAAAGATGCAGATATTTTCCTAATGATGGTCTAAATCGTTTGGCCGTTTTTACAAGCTCTCAAGAATCTTTTGAGGCAGTTTTTGCTCTAAAATATTTTTCAACAACTACAACAATGGCAGAAAGTTTAAAATCAATTTGGTGAAAAGCAGATTCAAGAAGACATCTTACAGTGTCTCAAAATGGAGCAAGCACGGACAGATGTCTCTCGTTGTTGCTGGGCATGATCCTCCGGTGGATATTACTATCTTTGTGGACGTGTCTCGAAACCCTGGACCTGTTTCTTTGGTTTCGAACTTATTGCTCCAAGACGCTGCTTTGGCGAGTAATTTGCATGTTCGTTCAACCATCACTATTTACACAAGGAGCGAACTGTTTAAACTTTGCCACGTTTCTGATACTTCGCTTCCTGCTCCTATACTATCTGAACTAAAGAACTCAGGTATTCTTCATTCTTCTTCGTGGATGTTGAGCTAAACGCAGGAAAATTCCTACAATAATTTCATCTGATGAGGCCCGTATTGCTTTGACAAGTCTCACCTCGCTGTGTACTGGTGTTGTAAGAAGCAACTTGATTTCTATTCCTCTACGGGCTCCTCCGGAATTTGTTCAACATCGTCAGCTCTGCAATTTATCCTATCCTTTATCTTCCACACACCTCGCCACTTGGTGATATCGTAAGGAGGTATAACATGGGTTTCCATTTTTACGTGGACGACACCCAATTATACTTATCCTTTGATTCCCTCAGTGGCGAGGGGCAAGCATCAGCCGTCCATTCAACAGAGGCTTGTGCGTCCGAAATCGATGAATGGATGAGGCTCAACAAGTTAAAATTAAATAGTGATAAGTCTGAGCTTTTAGTAATTGGTTCTAAGTACTGCCCTCGTCCTTCACTTGATTCTATCTCCATTAGTGAACAGGTTGCAAAGTCGTCGGTTTCAGCTAGAAATTTAGGTTTTATAGTTGATGACAGTTTATCTCTAGAGGAACATGTTAACTCTATTTCTAAGTCTTGTTATTACCACATTAGACGAATTGCTAAAATCCAAAAATATCTGTCCGAAGATTCCACAGCAGCTCTTGTGCATGCTTTAATCACCTGCAGATTGGACAACGGCAACGCACTTTTGTACAGCCTTCCAAAATACCTTATTCAGCGGCTACAAGCAGTCCAATATTGTGCTGCCCGCCTCGTTTCGTGCAAGCCGAGGTATGCACGTGCGACACCAATCCTCAGGGAACTGCACTGGCTGCCAGTGGAAAGTCGTATCATTTTATTATTAGTTTACAAATCACTCAATAATTTAGCTCCCGGATATATTAACAGTCTTTTGAAGAATTATAAACCTAGTCGCAATCTAAGGTCGGTTGATCAGGGTTTTCTGATGATTCCTAAGTCAAATCAAAGGACAGGGCATTTTCAGTTGCAGCACCAAAGCTCTGGAATGCCCTACCCCTTGACATAAGGAATAGCGGAATAACTCTTTTTAAATGTAAATTAAAGACTTTTCTTTTTAAGAAATATTATTTCTAATTTTTTATAAAATATTTTTAACTGTAGAATTGTGAAGTGCCATAGAGCAGCTAGTGTATATGGCGCTATATGAATGACATAATTATTTTTTATTATTGTATTATTATTAAATAACCGATATCATATGAATCACAAGCCAACGAGTGTGATAAAAGTTTTTCAAGTCAAATTTACTGTAGAATTCACCAGTTAGAATCGCACAAATTTTAAAAGAAAACAAGCAAATTGTTAGCAAGCAAACGGGAAAGGAAAAAAAGCAATTTCAGAGTCAAATGTCTAAAGCCAGCGAATGGGAATCACGCTAAAATTTGAACTCCTGATGTAAACGATTGTTAGGAAACTTTATCAATTCAAGGTCAAAAAGAGTC
>NC_090871.1:33375892-33383392 GCF_036669935.1 Montipora foliosa | reverse complement strand
AGGCATGCATTGCTGCGCCAAATTCCCACCAATTAATACACATGATTTGCAACCATGACAGAAAGTGGTGGAGAGTCCTGACAATTTGAGAAAGGCCAGTGACAGTTTAAACGAAGTCGTTGACCTTCTGGTCATCAACCAAGTAACTCAGTTTTCACTGAGTCCAATTCCATCAACAAGTATCTTTGCTGAGCATCGTCAACTGTTTGACAATACAGCTGTTCGTGCGAGCAGACAAGTCAATCTATTGACAGCAATGAGCTTTAGACCACTTTCCTCAGGAGGTGCCTTTCCGCAAAAACAAGCATGGGAAGGAAGTGGTCACATAAAGTAGCTAGAGGGGAATTACCAAGCGAAATCAATGGACTGGAAGGTTTTGTTGTTTACCGGGTTACCAGTAGCTAACAAAGATGCTTGCTAAATTCCAACAGTTGAAGAGAGGATAACTCTAAGGGCGGCAGAACTGGGTGAAAAGGAAATACACTGATAGGCACTGGTCTACAAGTAGTTTGCACAAGAGGCTGTTGCAAACATCCTCCAAGCTTCAAGATGGGGAAGGATACGAATTTGAGAACTGCTGGTCGGTCAGGTTCACAGTTAATGCTTATACCTTGTTCAAAGGTGGAAGGTTATGTTGTTCAGTTTCTGAAAGACAATTTGAATCAAGCAACTACTTCCATACATACATTGCAGAATGACATTTCGTTGGTTCCATTAGAAGATAATACAGACCTTATGCAAAAGGACGACTAAACTAAGAGGGGAGGATGGCAAAGTATTCTTGTGTGACCTCTGTGACAGATAATTACTTACTCATTTCGATGCAATTTTCAGTTTGCATTTTAAGTTCAAGTTCTTATTGCTCAATGCTTACAGAACACTAAACATACGTGGTATACAATCATTTCAGAAAAAAAGTACACTTAGAAATTAGCTAGTCCAGACAATATTCAATAGACCTCTTTCATAATGGCGACCAAATAAAATATTCTTGTTTTAATGCTTATAAGCTTTTCAAGCCTTGCTACAGTGAGCAAATTTCAAAAGAATTTATGTGTCAAAATGAGGGCAGAAGGTCCAATTAACATTAACACAAAAGAATGTAAAAGTGGTTGACATTTATGAAACTGGTCTTTTGTGTACAGTGTGGCGTTTCTAAAACGAGGGTAAGGGTAAGACCAAGGGTCACGGTAAGGGTAAGGATACGAATACACGAATACAAAAAGTATCCTAAACATGCATAAAAGCTAACCTTAGGCCTGAGATGGATCAACGCCTGTTGGAGTGGTAGTCAATATCATTTACATTAAACATTCAACTATTTTTTATCTATTTGTAATTATAATATAATTGACACTATAGATGTAGTTTTATATTTTTAGCATAGTTAATTTTATTTCTACCGGTATTTTATTGATTGTAATAATTGTAAAGCGCATTAGATCATATCTTAATGAATTTTGCGCTGCATAATAAAATTATTATTATTATTATTATTATTATCATTAATCTGTCTCAGAGGAACTAGAACCACTGTAAGGAAATCATGGGACTTTTACAATACTGATATAGAAATTGAGAACTCTGAAGGAGCTATTTATTGACGGTTTTTTTAAAGGGGACATTTAGGGATTCATACGTTTCAAATTGTTTTGTCTGTTTACATTTTCTTTTCTTTTTTCTTAGAACTTTTTACCATGCATTCTTAATTACTGTAAATAGGTTTCTTTAAGTACCATCTGATATATGTATTTGGAAGATATTGTGATTTTTATATATGACCCTTTGTAAATAGTTTTGAAATTTTAAAATAAATTATAATAATAATTATTACTATTATATTATTATTATTATTAAACTATTATGTTTTGTGATCAAAGAAGTCTGGGTGAGTATCATGTGACAAGATTGTTATCATATTGTTTACTGAGTCATGGGAAAAGAACATTTGTATTGGTTGGTTCTTATGGCTGTGAACACATTGCTCATTTCACATTTTACTTGTTTTAAGAATTGCTGTGAGTGGACTGATGTTGCCATTAAGGGCGAAAGAATTCTGTGGTTATCCTGATTTCAAAGCATCCATAAGCTGGTACGTCAACTGGAAACAGTGCCACTCCATCACAGTGAGAACGAAGACCATCCTTTCTCAGTATCTCCCAAATTACCTGGTTTGTAATTGCAGCTCACGAAGGCCATGGGTACTCCTTGAGCAGAATTTCCTATATGGATGAAAAACACCCATTTGATTTGAGATGCCGTCCACCCGAACTCTCAAGTTACATGTAAGTGGCAGCGGAACAATTCCCATAAACTCATACGCCACAGAGAAAACAAGCTTCACAGTCACGTTGGCGGTCGCTGCTGATGGCAAAAAACTCCCAAGAAAAGCGATCTTGAAGGGTGAACATACCCCTAGAGACCTTGTTGTTCCAGAGTGAGTTCAGGTTTCTTTCCACAAAAATGGTTCAATGGACAAAAATGGTAAGTTTGAAGTTTCTGTGTCACTTATGACTTGGGTGTCATGTGTGGTATGCTTTATTTTTAAGTGTTGCTTTATTTTAGAAATCTAATTGATTCTCCTCATTCATTCACAGGAGTGAAGCAGTGGATTCAAACCTGACTGCCCAGAAACCCTACAGTTCTGTGGTCATTGTTGGTTTGGGACTCCTTTCGTGCCCATTTAACTGAGTCTGTAAAAGAACCTTTGGAAAGACACAAAATAGATACAGCTGTCATTTCCAGTGGCCTGACCCCAGTTCTCCCGCCTTCAGGCAAGTGTCTGAATAAGCCTTTCAAGGAACACATTAACAGGGGTCGAAATGTTGCCTGTCTACCTGTCAATTTCAAGTAATTTTAGAGAGTGACAGGTAAAAAATATTGATGCCTGTCGCTGGCGACAGGTAAGAAAACCTTAGTAATACAGAATTTATCGATTTGAATATTTTCATCCGTTTCTCCACCAGAAGTCGTTCTCACTGGTGCAGCTCTCGCACAGTAGTTACCAGACTCTACTCAATAAAAGCTAGATAATGCAATCGTTGTAGTGCGTATGACAAAGACAGCAAATGTGTCTTGTTCCCACGTTTCTTTGCCGAACAAGCGTGAGTTTGCAATATGGATCGTTTTCTGACCCGTAAGCAATGTGCTAAAGAAGAAGAAGAAGTACACGTAGAAGACAATTTGGAAACACGGACGACGAAACATAATAATGTCCGAGTATTCAAGTTCAACAAGAAATGGAAAGATGGGTGCCTGTGGTTGTCAGCAGAGGATGGAAAGATGTTCTGTTCTTACTGCAAAGAGTTTGATAAAACAAGAAGAAACAAATTCATCTCAGGGTGTGATATTGTTAGTTTTGATTTACTCAACTTCTTGTGTTGAACGTGGTTCAGTCTTATGAATAGAGTTAAATCTGACTGGGGGTGCAAACTCAAAGATGAGTCACTTAATGACCTCATGCATGTTGCCCTTAGCAGGGTCACTGTAAAGAACTTTAACCCTGAGCCTGCCATTGGATTATAGTGGAATGATGCTAAGAAAACCAGGAGACTAGCAGATGCTTTATATGGGCCAAACCAAAGGCCTCAATAGGCTAGGACAATAAGTTGACAACAAAATGTCATTGCTTTCTATCAGTTTATTACCGGTATTAATGATTGTACAACCCCAGTTGAGTTTTAAAAAGTGAAAATACCGGTAAAATAATATTGTTCAAGTTGGATGTTGGTGTAGACAAGTAAAAAAATATTCTGCCTGTCACTACACACAGGTAAACAGTCTGGAACATTTCGACCCCTGCATGAAGAGAAAGTACCTGTCCGGGATGGTAACTGGTCCCTCGAGTTCACTCCAATCAGGTTCTATGCTGAATAAAACAGTCATGGAATGAGATTCCACAAGAGATGTCAACAAATTTTTCAGTTTGGGTCAAACTCTCAGCTATTAGACGAGGATCTCTTTTCCCTTGCATTTTCACTGAATTTTCGCCCAATTTTCACTGGAAATTTCCCACATTTAACATGCGAAATTTCAAACAGGGCATCCAAAATTCGAACGAGCAAATTTTGAAGAAGCGAAATATCGATGATTTTAAGCAATGAAATATTGGTGAAACTTCAAGCTCAATAAAACCAAACAGCAGTGATTTTAGGACTCAGCGAAGCAGTACTAGCAACTGTTTAGCTAACTTAGCTTAACCAATAAAATGTACAGAAAAACTGAATGACTCGGTCCTTCAGTAAGGTGCAAGATCCCAGAGAGGCAGAAATGGTATCCATTATTTTCATTCCCTGGAAAAACAAAATATAGACTGGACCATATTCAACTAGAGTAGCCACTGATCCTTTAATAACAATCACCCAACAATCCATGTAAAACACATTCTCACTTGCATCTTTCACTTTCAAGTCTTCATTTAAGTAAATAAGAGAATGTTCACATCTGCATTTATAAACAACCTCAAGAGCCTATTTGGTCCAGACATGATCCTGTCAATGTGTCACACAATTTAATAGCCAATCAGGAATGCTCATTTTGGGAAATAAAGCAATCATACTGTGAGACAGTTATGGACAACACTTGCTCTTTCTTTGAGTCATGACATTGGTCACACTCTGAAAAAAACACTTTCTTTGGCGTTGAATATTGTGGTAAAAAACAAAAGAAACATGGTTCAGCGTTGGCTATACTAATCAACAACAATATTTGTGATCACAGTGGTCTAAATTTGTTGTGGACTTACGAGGCACACGAAAAGAAGAAATTTGTCGAAATTTCTTCTCGTTACTTTTGCACAGTACTGTATGCCACGACCTTAGCGACTGCTGGGTTTGACAGGCATCTCAGCCTCAGCCTTCCGTCACCCTCACTGCTACCACCCAGATGCTCCAAATCTGGTCAGACACTTGAATCTTGGCAAATTTTGTATGTGACCAGCCATGCTGACAAGTTATTTTTGAGTCAGGAGACATGGACAGCACTAGGACTGATATCTTCATGCTTCCCCACTTTGGGTGAGGTCCTCCACTCCACCACATTGATTTGCACGGCCAACGTTTGCAAAACCGTAATCCTTCCTTGTACTTATTTACAATGGTTCGCTTTCAGGTCATGTTTTCCTTCTTGCAATTCTGTGTTGACAGAGATTCTGGCATATTTCAACAATCCCACACCACAGCCTACAGCAGACATCATTGGCGAGTTTTCTTAATTGTCATCGCTGTCTATTTCGTCTGACTATTATAACTGAACTCTCAACGCCATATATATTAATTTACATTTGAATCCAGTACATTTCTCTGCAACGAATGTACTTGTAAGGAATGTTTGGGACAGTTTAGGTTCTTTTTGGCCTGGTAAGAATTAGAAAAACTAAGAGAGGTTTGATAAGCTCGAACCTGCAATTGAGACATGCGCTGACTGTCATGGCGGAAGGTTGTGCATCCAAGAGCTCCGAGAGCTCCACATATTACCAATTTATATATATATTATTTGTGTTTCCTATTTATTTTGATTGCCCTATCTAGTGAAATGACTCGAACCAAGAAAGAGGTCCTCCACTCCAACACATTGATTTGCCCAGAACTGAACAGAAACCCCCACCCGCCACTGAACCACACACACCCAACAGCGCAATCAGCTCATCAGGTGATTGCCCATGTCGTCAGCTGCCACCACCAAAACCCACCCAGCTCCTCAAACCAGGCACACCATTCTGCTGGGACAGTGAACTAAACCAACAATTTAATTTACTCTTTGAGGAATCCAAATCCATGATCAGCAGTGAAATAAAGGGAGGCGTTTTGCATCTGATAAATCCAAAATGACCTGCCTGGCCACTGACTGGTCACAAGATGGTATCAGGTACTGGCTTTTCCAAAATCACTGCCAAAGTCCATCTGCTGAGCCCGTCTGCTGCCATACAGGTTGGAAGATAATCCTTGTTGGAAGCTGTTTCACCCACACTGCCGAATCACGGTATACTCGTGTGGAGGGAGAGGCTCTCGCTGAGGCTGATGCACTTGATAAAGCCAGATCGTATTCATCGTATTCCATGTTCTCACTCTATGCATGGATTTAACTGTTCGGAGGGATTATTTATTGTTTTCTTTGTGATTCTACCTTGGGTACCTTGGGTTTTGGAAAAAGTTATTATTGAAAGTGCTTTTGACATTGGCTTGACAGTATTTTCGTCAAGCAATCTTTTAATCTGTGCTCCGCACTGTTACAAGCGACTTCTTTATTTTGGAAAACTATCAAGTACCTTTCTTGCACTTTAAAACGAGATTAAAAAAGACTATGATAAAGGTGGCTTACGACCAAAGGGTCTATGAAAGGATTCAACAGCAGAGGAAGGCCTCATTGCAGAAAAACTACAACAATCAACTGTTGCGGCTTGACAGAATTTTCGTCAAGCAATCTTTTCATCTGTGCTCCGCACTGTTACAAGCGACTTCTTTGTTTTGGAAAACTATCAAGTACCTTTCTCGCACTCAAAGACAAGATTAAAAAGGACTTTGATAAAGGTGGCTTACGAACAAAGCGTCTACAAAAGGATTCAACAGCAGAGGAAGGCCTTGTTGCAGAAAAACTACAACAATCAACTGTTGTGTCACGTGTATTGCATGACAAATTCTCTCAAAAGTCCTCCGCTCGGCGCGGTGGTATGATGAAATCACTGAAGTTCCCTGCCATCGTGCCAAGCAGTTGTACTCCATCTAGAGTCCCTACCACTTGCACTTCTTTGTATGGCCAAGGAATAACTGTAGGACCAGTCGTAGATTTCAGGTTTCTTGTTTTTCCTTATCTGCCATAACTAGGTATTCTTGACCTCTATGCCTAAATGTCACGGTGGTTATACAGTTACATCATGTAGACCATTTGAACCAAGTAATGGCATTGCTGCTGCCACATCTGTCAAAGTTACAATTGCATATCAGAGTAAAACCGTGAACGGAACACTTGAAAAGGACTATGAGGCCATAGGAAAGGCTCCTGCATATGGTCCACCGCAAAGGGTCGCAAATGCAGTTGTCAAATGCAAAGTTGTGACTAAATATGTTGTCGAAAATGTTCTGAAGATCTTATTGAACAAAGTGAACGGTCTCTGTTCAAGACAAAACCCATCTTTACTGAGGAAATGTGGGAAGGATGACCTAGTCAACTTTGACTAGCCCCACTGTTCTTTCTTTTCTAATGAAACATGTTTCAACAAGCAAGCAAGATGTGAAGTGGCTGCCAAGTGCTGCTGTTGGTAGGTCTGTGTTGTTAAAACAGCGTAATTTGCAAATGAATGCTACTGCAACTACATGTATTCTTGGAGTGCTGCTTATCAAGACTGGCTCCATGGAGGTATGTTGCTTTTTCCTCATTTCACAACTAAAAATATTTTTATCAAAGAATGTTGATGTAAAAATTAATTGTGTATAATAGCAGCTAAGTAGTTTTGCCATCTGAATCAGAGCTTTTATCAGAAGTTCATGTGCTTTAAAGACCTGA
>NC_090871.1:33368392-33370892 GCF_036669935.1 Montipora foliosa | reverse complement strand
ATTGACTTATAACTCAGATACTCTAGTGAGGGAGTTTAAAATTGAAAGAATGTGATATTCTTCCCAATTTATTTTATGTTCTTGATGTGATCAATAAGCAAACATGCAATTTTAGCCTATTAGTTTTGGTATCTTACTACAATATTTGCATCAAGAATTATCCCTACCTGTCCACTTAAAGATTAAAGATCCTCAAAAGATTTTCACCAGGGAACAGTGAAGAAATCGTTGGTGGCTGTTTGCACAAAACACAGCGAAAAAGTAATCGATGAATTTATTGCAGAAGTGAGACAAATGAGCGAAAATGAAAACACTAAAAAAAAAGCACAGAACATTGGAAAATCATGTAGAGGGTGAATGAAAGAAAGCAGGAAAACAACAGTTACTGTGAAACCCGCAACTTGTGGGACAAGCTAAGAAGTGCTTTGAGGCAGATGTTTCCACAAAATTCGCTCACATTTGCTGCATATGTGCTTCAAACCACCCTGTGTACAACTTCAATCACTGCAGCGTCACTTTGAGTATTTTAAGGACGGTGCCTACTATTGTTATTGCGCATATGTTCTGCACATCTCCAGATACTCGGATTTCCTATCGGTAGTGCTTACTAATGCAGCCTGGATATTTTTGCACGGTTTACAATTATGCAGAGAAAGCAGAACTTAGCAAGTGGTCTTTGTATACAAAAAGAAAATTGGAGGTAACCATGCATTATTCAGAGATAATTAAGCTTTAATTTGGAAAGGAATGCTGCACATTGCTTTGTATTTTAAAGCTTTTTGCTAATATTGTTGATTAATTATCTTTGAAAAATGCGTGGTTACCCCCAATTTTCTTTTTGGATTTTAATAACACTTGTTGACATCTGCTTATCCCGCATATTCAGTAAACCGCGCAAAAATATCTTTGCATTAGTAGGCACCGTCCTTAATATGCTGGAGATAATTCAACAAGCATCAGCGAAGCCGAGTGTCGTTTTCACCCTGTAAATAACTTTTAAACCTTACAGACCTTTTAAATCGTTTAGAAAACATTGAAAAAAGGCTTAACTTTGCCAAAAAGTATGATAATTTCATTGATGACGAATGTTCTTTCGCAGGGCTGGTTTCATTGCTTTGGCGCTGTAATTTGTTTTAAGAATAAAATTTCATTCAGCTGATTCGTGCGTTTTTCACAGACGCTAACTGAACACCGGAATGCTTCCTACGAAATTGCACAACAGTGTATGGTTTTGACCTTCCTATTAAAAGAAAATTTTGCCCTCTATGTCATAAACAAGTGATTTATCCTTATTTTACTCGGCCCAATGCGATTACCTACACAAATTACATTACGCTCACCGAGGAAGTCCTCTTTGTTGGAAACACGACGTTTTCTGAGCAATGTGTGTTCTTGTCTCTTGCAATACTATTAGACGATTCCAAAATCGATGGTTTAATAACTGACTAGAACGCCGCCTCAGGTCAAACAGAAAAAAAACTTGATTTTCTCTTTACTATTCTCTTCAACGTCCGCCATGTTGTTTGCCCTGATTTTCCCACCAACCTTAGCGGTGGAAGACTCCACGTATCCTGATCACCGCTGGCGGTATAGAGTGTAATGTGAAGTGCTCTTTTTTTGCCGTGACTTTAAGATCTTCAATTCCCACGGCCTGCTCCCGTCTGACCATGTAGCTCAGTCGGTAGAGCGGTGGAGATCTAACCCGAAGGTCGTGGGTTCAATTCCCACCCTGGTCAGAGTCTTTCTCTGTCCTTGTTTGGGCCCATTTCCATCAGTAGGGCTAACGCTCACATGGTTCACCTGGGATAGAAATCTAGCACTTCACATTACACTCTATTCAGTTAACTCTGTTTAAAATATAAGTGCTACACGGCCAACATTTGTTTAAACGTAACCTTTCCTTATTCCGTGATTAAATTTGTTATTCCTGGATAACTAATCCAGGGATTAAAAGCTGTTCCTGAAAGCAGATTCAATCCTCGTTAACTATTCCCCGATTAAGCTCAGATTAAACCAGTAAAACCCGTTATTTGCAGCTGCGGAAAAAAAATAATAAAGGTGAAGGCCATACCTGAAGGGAAAAATAATGGCGGAATGTGTTGCAGAACGTGAAGAAATCAACTCTGAAGCAAAAGAAAGAAAACGAAAACCCAACTTTTCCGTTTACGAAATTGGCGTGATTACTGAAAATGTTAATAAAACACCTTGAAATTATTCAGTCGACACTGGCTCTCTTTAAAACGACCAACGGGGAACGGGGAATCGGGGAATGGGAATCGGGAATCTTTAAAAGCGGGAATCTTTTGAACGGGGAATGTTTAAAAGCGGGAGGCTCTGGGAATTATTGATTAATCAACTAAAATCAATTTATTCATTGTAATTATATTGTACGCTGAAGCATATCTCTTTAGCGGGCTAGTGGAGCGGTTAAAATCTCGATTCTTACTCTTTGAGATCCGCTACACCGACAGAAGAATGGAACCGCCTTGATTCATTTGAA
>NC_090871.1:33358392-33360892 GCF_036669935.1 Montipora foliosa | reverse complement strand
AAACCCAGAACATTATTTTTTAAGCCATTGGTAGTTATTATAACCAGGCACCAGAAAGAAAAATGTGCAAGGCATTACCTGACCCAAAGGGAATTAATGTTCCAAAAATTGATTGTATATTCTTGAACATCTATATATTCACTACGTTTCTGTTTCTTAGGTTTTTCCTGGCTCCAGAATTGTTATTTTGCGCAGACATTGTTGATACAATTCTATGTACTTTTTGATCGAGACATAATAAAGAGGGTTATACACGGCTTGTGTTGACACACCCCATAAGAGGTTGCTTATTAAATGATAAATGTTTTGTATTCGGTTGTGCGGGGCAGCGAATTAGAACACAACTGATTTTATCCGTACCCACGAGTTTACTGGTTTTAAAAGAGAATCCAGGGCCGCATTTTGTACAACGGCTTTTCTTTTTAATGAATATATCATTAAATATTATGTATTTAGTATGTGTCTGTATATGCTATGTATTTTAGCTGCAAATGTAATGTCTCGAAGACATTAGCTACTGTAGTTATTCTGAAATTCGAGACGAAATAAATTTTATGCATGTATGTATGTTACGTTTCGCAGGGCGCGTGCGCACAGTTTGTAATCTGCGACTCCAGTGCTTACCATATGACAGATCTAATGACTTTTCCCTTGAATATATAAGCCATCGAATTCTTACGTTAAATTGACAAGGGCGGTACGGAGCTGTGAGCGGGTGTGGGATTTGTCTCATATGGTTTAAAGGGTCGACATATCTCTCCCTCAATACCGTACCGAGAGGCACAGTCGGTAGCAGAAAGCAGGGAAGGGCCAACTGCGTCCAAAAGCGATCGCACGGGCCGAAATCCCGGGATGACTCGTTTGGTACGACGCCCCAACGGAGAGTGGCTCCAGCACAGAGGGGAGAAGTGATGGTTTCTTGCAAACTGGGACGCTTAAAATGCTCTGTTGTAAACACGGCGGTTCACGAGTGAAGTTGTCTCTCTGGCCTTTCTGTGGACGAATTCCAGTACCTAGCGATACAATTTGGGCAAGTTCTTAAAGCTAAAACTTGAATCGATGCGGTATTTTGCTGGCAGGACTTGGTGGCCCGACACTTATGAAAAAAAAAAAAAGTTAGAATCGGTAGTCTTCCCTTGTTATGAAATGGCAGAATTACCCAGAATTCTTTTTGGGCATGAGCGAGGCAACTTAATAAGCACGAGACTGGCCCTCATTGAAGGGCTGAAGCGCGGCCAGAGGAAAAGATTTATAGCCAGATACTCAGGAGTAGGCCTGGTGTGTGCTGTCAACGTAGAGTTTGGATTTCTGAAGAAGTTTTTAAAAAGTTGTCTTTTCATTTCGCTGTGACGCTCGTGTCAAAGAAGTGGTATAATGTAAATAAGAGAATAACAACATCTATTTTTGCAAATCACCTGTCCTCTTACTACTAAAAACAAACTCTGCATCTCTGTGCAATAAGCGCATTAAAAAATTCCTGATAATAATTAATAACCGTTTTGTTTAAAAAACCGTATAGATGTACATTTACCCCTTGTCATTTACCTTCATCAACCTTCATTCACATTCATTTACCTTCAGCTATATTCGTTTACTTATATCTACCTTCAATCATGTCCATTTACGTTAATGTACCTTCATTCGCTTCAATCTACTTTTTTTTACGTTCAATTACCTTCACGTTCATTTACCGTCATTTTCCTTCATTCACTTTCATTTACCTTAACATACCTTCATCTACATCATTCACGTTCCTTTGCATTCATTTACCTTCATTTACATTCATTTACCTTGATTTTCCTTGATTCGCCTTCATTTACCTTCATCTACCTTGATTTGCCTTCATTCTCCTCCATTTACCTTCACTGGTGTTTATCTACCTTCATCTACCTTCATTATCTATCATTCCTATTCATCTACTTTCATTTAGCTTCATTTGCCTTTATTCACGTTCATTTACAATTCATCTACCTTCAATTATCCTCATATACCTTCATTGACATTCATTTACCTTAATATACCTTCATTCACGTTCATTTACCTTAATATACCTTCATTTACCTTCAGCTACCCATATCTTATCTTTTTTCGTCCCCGTTCACTTATCTTCATTTACCTTTATTCACGTTAGTTTACCTTCATTTACCTTCATTTACCGTCACTCACGTCCATTTACCTTGAACTTCCTACATTTACCTTCATCAGCGTTCATTTACCTTCATCTATCTTGTTTTACGTTCATCTACCTTCATTCACGTTCATTTACCTTATAATATACCTCCAGCTACCTTCAGTCACGTTTATTGAATTACCTTCATCTACCTTCATTTACGTTCATTTACCTTCAGCTACCTCCATCTACCAGGATGTTAAGTGAAAAATGGCACTCCGACAAAATAGGAAAGACAGTGGCCAAAAAGAGGAAAAAATAGGAATTCTCATCCCAAAATGGGAACAAAATAGGAAGCTTTACTTGAATTCTACCCTCTTGAGAGGGTCT
>NC_090871.1:33348392-33353392 GCF_036669935.1 Montipora foliosa | reverse complement strand
ATAGATATGGGTGAAGGTAAATGTATATGGATGACCGAATATTGGGAAATCAAATAATTTAGCGTGTCTTTCGTAGTTGGGGACTCGTGGTGATCTTTTCCCAAGTTCCTGTCGCAATGAATGGAATGGTGACTAGCGCTTCGAATATGTGCGCCCGCACGAAGCCTTCGCCTGGTCAGCTCTAAACAAGACTGATGATACTTCCATCAGTTATTTTATTGAGTTTTGTGTTCTATTGGTAGCGATTCTAAGTTCCGATAGACAATGCCAACAATAGATGTGAAGAGGGATCTGTTATTCAAGGCCATTGGAAAGGAATTCAGTGAGTAGTATACGTTTTCCATCCAAAAATCGAGCCAATACGTGATTATGGTGAATGATCATGAGGCGTTATCCAATCGATTTGGAAGTTTGGACGAACTGAAAGAGAAAGTACATTTAGAATAACGAAGATCATTGATTTTTGATTTAGCTGATGAAGAGTTCGAAGAACTATGTTTTGACTTTGGTCTTGAGCTGGATGAAGTGGTAAGGGCCTGAAAAATAATATGCTTTCCTCTTGATTAATTTAGCTGCATAAAAGTGGAAATTAAATTTCCTTTAGAACTTCCTTGATGCATTGTACTGCTGTTATTTGGAGCTACTTATGTGACACTGGGTGACAAGTGAAGTTTAGGAGTTATACACTGTACGAGTGACTTAGTGTGTTGCCAATAGGGGTCTGTGCGCTAATTGTACTAAATTACAATTACTATTAAAGATCTTACGCAAATAATAAATTATATACCTTAGAATAGATCAGCAACAGGGTATCTTACACCAGATGTTCTGAGGTAACAGGTTGATTTTGATGAGATATTTCCATGCTGTTGTAGGTGACTGAAGACGAAGAAGGAAAAGATGTAGCAGTAATCTATAAAATTGAAATCCCTGCCAACAGGTACACTACATGTATAAAATATAATGTGATTTTAGGTAAGACATTAAGGGACACAGTGCTTGACGTTGCCGCCGCTGAGGTCTCAGCTGCAATGGGACTGGATTTTATTCACTGGCGACTAACTTACACACTTAGTTGCCAGCCTTGCTGCTATGATATTTTTATTGTACAGTTACATGTATTTAATTTTTTTTTCATTGAATGAGTACAATGAATGTCCAATAGCGGACTACATGTATACTTCATGCTTTAATGCATGTAGCCTTTGAAAATAAGGTTTATGTATCCCTAAGAAAATGCAAACTGAAATCTACATCTTTCTTCAGCTTTATTCCAGAAGTGACATCCAAGATTTTTCTAAAAACTCTTAAGGACGGTGCCTACTATTGTTATTGCGCATACGTTCTGCGCATCTCCAGATCCTCGGATTTCCTATCGCTGATCCTTACTAATACAGGGATATTTTTGCACCGTTTAAATAATCCGGAGAAAGTAGATCTTAGTAAGTACGCTTGTTATCCAAAAAGAAAATTGGGGGTAACCATGCATTTTTGAGAGATAGTTAAGCTTCAATTTGAGAAAGAACGCCATACATTGCTTTGCATTTTAAAGCGTTTTATGAATATTATTCATGAATTATCTTTGAAAAATGTGTGGCTACCCCCAATTTTCTTTGTGGATTTCAATAACACTTGTTAAGATCTACATTTCGTGCATAATCATAAACTGGGGCAAAAATATCTTAAATTAGTAGGCACCGCCCTTAGTGTTATTTGGAAAGTGTACATACATTGTGTACAGATAGATTTTGAATGCAGAAAAACCGTAACAACTTTAAAATAGGTAAACAAGCCACAGTGTAAATGCAATGGCCACGTACTTGTGTGTATACCAGTACATGTATGTGTCGTGTTTACTCGCTATTAGAATTGGTTTCCAGCTTACATATGTACTGTAGCACTTTTTCCATTGACAACTGTATTTCTCAGAAATAATGTGAAAGAAATGAAAATTAATTGTTGTTCATGATGAATCGTGTTAATAAAATTTACAAAAAAAGTACCACTGTCACAAATGTTGCAAAATATTTAAATGCATAAACAAGCGAATAGAGTGTTTCACTCACATGATTAGTAACCTTGTTTTCCACTGAAACAAAAGGAAATTTTTGCATGATAGCAGAGCTCAATTCCTTGGGGATTAGTTGAGTACGCCATCATGGCCGCCGTTCCTTTGTTTAGGACTACTAACATGGCCGCCATGATGTCACATTCTTTAGCTGACTTTTTCAGTTTCACACCATGACACCATTCTCAAAGCACAGTGAATGAACTAATGCAGAGATTTCGTGTTCACTAGAATTAGTACAAGAACAAAGATTCACAAGTTTTTCAAGTAAAAATTGTGCCAATCAAGTCCATTTGCACGTGGAGAGAAGGGCTTGTGAATAAGCCAGTGCGGAGTTTCAAAAAAGTATGTGCAAATGTTGGGATAAAAACAAGTATCTTTTGTTATGGAAATTGCTTGCAGAAATTTGCTTCCAAAATCTTTTGTATATTTAATATATGCTTGGTTTTATCCTGACGCGTGCACATGTTTTTTTGAAACTCCAAACTGGCGTATTAAAAGCATCTCCAAGGATCAGGAATATACAAAATGTGGATATCATATTATGATGTTTGGAACAGTTGACTTGATGTACATTAACTTTTTGTCAAATTTATTTTCAAGTCAAATTATCAAACATTTAAAATCTGCAACCATTTTTACCCATCTCTGACTGTGAAGGCCGTTTTATGCGCTCTGATTTCCGGCTCAGCATCGCTTGCATTTTAACTTTACATGTAACCACCTTCCACACAGGCTTAATACACTTTGAAAATGCATTGAACATCGTTATGTAGTTCAAACTTACAACAATAATTATATTTTTTTCAGTTTATGGTTTTTTGGTAACTAAAATGCTTGAGCTGCCCACCAAATCTGAAAACTTAGGGGCCAACTTTTTTCTGAAAGTCGAGCCCTGGGACAGTGTTTGTTAGTGTGGAAAATGTAAAGTGACCAGTCTTGATAATGGATTGCAAGCAAGGTGTCCTGAGAACCAACTATCAGAGTCAGAGGACATTCTTGGTTTTGACAGACTTAATAGAACATTAGGCAATTGTGTCAATATTACGTTAATGAGGCTATAACCAATATTAGAGACCATGCAGTGGTGCTTAAAAGATGACTTTTCTACTCCTGGAAAGAGTTTCCAACTTATTTTATAAATCACTTGAATTAGGGTGCAAGACACCTGTAACAAGGAAAAAAGAAAGACTAAAATGTCTCAATCTGGCCTCTTCCATTAAAATGTTGGGAGCTTAAGGTTGCTCAGGTATCCTGGTCCACTGTGAACATACCAGAAAACACCAATAAGTTGTATTACAAAGTCATGTAGCTCCTCAATGGTAATCCCTGTAGCAATTGAAAATCTCTCGATTCTGGGTAAAAAATGGCAATAAATATCATTTAGCTTTTGATTGATTTGTTTTTTTGTTAAAAGGTTTGCATTGAGTCCACTAAATCTTTGTTTCAGATATGATCTTCTTTGTTTGGAGGGTATATCCAGAGGTATTCAAGTTTTTCTTGGAAAGTAAGATTTTTTTGCTTTTACTTGTAGTTATAAATGACGCACAAATTTTTGAAATAATTTTGTAATGACCCAGACTGTATGCAAGTTGTGGAATGCTCATTTACTCCTTTATTCTTTAAATTACATGGCTAATTTAGCACGACCATTGTGTGAAAAAAAGAATGTAACCTTGACAGGCAAAGAATATGCACTACATGTAGGTATAAAATCTAGACTGTGGACTAAAAATTAACCAGGTAGTAAACAGCAGGACCAACAAATAAGTGACCACTATGAGGATGAATAATGGCCTTGATCTGCTATTTAGGGCCCGTTCGATTGACCCTATTTACATACATACATACATACATACATACATACATACATACATACTTAATTGACTGCTCCCCATAGGGGCTTTTCAGGACCAATGAAACACCACGAAACGACGGAACAGAACAACGATAACTGTTAAGAATCCCAACCGGCTGGAGGCAAACCAGTTGGCTATTTACAAGTGCAGCTGGGAAGTTGAACCAGGGACAACCAGGATCAAATTCAACAAGTGGTCAGAGCGGGTCTTGAACCCGGGATTTCCGCATCTCAAGGCCAGCGCCCTAACCACTGGGCCACACTGCCTGCCTCCCTAAGAATACCCGGAGTAATGATTAAAACGGTACATGTGTATGTGTGGTGCGTTTGGAAGCAGTAAAGATAATAAAAATATGTTTGAAATAGCATTTTAGCAGATGTTTGACAATTTTAATGTGAATCTCCGTAAAAACGAAGGATTTCTACCTGATATTCCATGTATTCCTATTCCTTAAAGTACTGTAATTTTTCTCAGTTTGTATGGGAAATAATTTCATATCATGATATTTTGTCTCTACCAGGGTTTTCAATAAGAACCGGTGGCTGGTGAAACTCACCGGCTGTTGCACATGAACTCACTCCCTACTTTTCCTCGGAAATTACCCCAATTTCACCAATAACATGATAAACATTTGCACAAAAACACGAGCCGTGGATTGTTCATGAAAGACTAAAGAGATGCCGGAATTCTGAGTAATTTCGGCAGCGATTTCTGTTTCCCTGTGCATTTGAGGATCAAGCACACACGGTTTTGAGGCAGTGGTCCAGCATACAATACTTGGCGTAAGCTGCCTGATTTGTTAACTACACTTGAAGCATGACAATAAAACATCTGCGAAAGGTCTTTTCGGTCATGATAGGTAAAAATGCATTGCACATACGTGTAGCTGCATAGAATGCAAAGGAGCATTGCCTATGGTATGCTATTTCCCAACATATGTTTTGTCGTCAACTGAATTTCAAAAAAAAAATTGAGAGTATTCATGTACTCTCTCTGAATATAGAAAGGCAAAATTTAATATTACAGAATATTACATAGAATGCAGGAGGCCCAAATTTCAAAACTTTTCTCGG
>NC_090871.1:33318392-33343392 GCF_036669935.1 Montipora foliosa | reverse complement strand
CACTTTTCATTTAACTCTAGTCATGAAATTTCGCTAGATTGAATGTACGCTACTAGAATCTGTATTTTTCTTAGTTTGAATAATCGTACGCCTGAATTTTCGTTACCATTACCGAAAATATGTTGCCCTCACGTTTCGTTCTATCGAAAAACACGCTGCATTTTCGTTCTGAAATGTTCACGAACTTCCCCGAAAATTCACAGTGAACAAAGAACGAATTTCGTCGAATTTCGTTTGCATTACTTTTGCACAGTACTGTATTAATCAATTCATATAGTTTTGAATTACATGTACATAATGGAAATGAATGCTGTACTCGTAGACCTCCTGGTCTTGTGTCCAAGTGTCTTTTACAGTACGTATAGTTGTAAGTGATGATGGACTGATGGTGAACTTTACTTAATTGTCAAGTCTTCTGGTGTTGCGGCACTACTGTAATAGACACTGTACCCTTCTTTCATACGTTTTGCTGTTGCTTTTCTTTAGTATTGTGTAAGTTAAAAGAAATTGTTTTAGTAAATTGTCACAAGGAATGGTCTCATCAAATGCTGGAAATTCCTCTTTCTGGAACAACACAGATATGGTGTGGTGCATTGATTTTTGTAATACTCCTCTTCTTTGTCAGACTGCTCTGGTTCGACCTCACTGTGTAGCTGCTCTGCTCAGGAATGTAACATTCTCTCAGGTAGACAATTACATGTTTATTATAATCAGTTGTAATACAGGTTCACATTTCTTGGGTATTTGAAGCATTTCACTCATGCAGTGGCATCAAGTCCACAAACATGCCAGGAGTTAAGGGGGCTATGTCACGCAAAATCATGTTAGTTCATGATACCCAAAATGCCAAAAAAGTAGAATGAAACATTGCAATAACATTTAAAACTGTTGAACAACGTAAAATACAGCAAAAGGAAAGAGAAGCATGGATGGACACAAATAAACAAGATTAAAACGGATTGCATTCGGGTAATCTTGAAAAACATCAGCAAATCACTTGGATAACTCTGTTAAGGTTGTTTTTTCTCAGAATCATCTTCTTCTTGATAATTTAAGCAAAAAAAAAGAATTCTACATTACCATTTTTGAGTTATAAACTCGTGATTAACTAAAGATCTCCCCTGAACACCCTAAAATAACGTGACATAGCCCCTTTAATGTAATTATGTGGGCATTTACATGTAACTACTACTCCTTGATTCTTGTTTAGTTCAAAGGCCCCTGTCAGCTGTTTTATGGGCAAGCAGTATGTACTATTGTACCTGTATAGACAAAACATAAAGGTACAATCTTATGTAATGATGAACTATTTAGTAAATAAACCCCTTTGGGCAGGTATGTTGGCTGATAATGTCCACGGATGGGAGATTTTCTGAAAGATGAATATTTGGCCGAGAGGCAAAGCTTTGAGGGCAAATATGAAATTTTGAGGGTAATTTCTCAGCCAAGGACATTATCAGCCAAAATACAATGTACCAGCAAGCCAGAAAGGGGTTTATTTATTTTACAGTATAACCCACCCATTAATTGTCATATCACTAAAAGAAAGCTTGTAAAAAGCCAGTGGTGATCTGATGTGATGCTTTGTATGATTGAAAGAAAGCGTGTTGGTCTGAGGAAAAAACAATTTTAGTTGTTGCTGCAAGTTGATAACTTAAAACAAGGCACTTTTTTGCTTCACCTTCAAAGATATTGAAAACATATCTTGTTGACGTACTTGTTACTTCCCACAACAGCATTTGAACCAGGGTTTTAGTGTCACTATCTCTAGATTCCAAAAAACGAGGTTGTTTTTCTTCCATGTACATGTGTACATGTAAAATGAAATGTCTTCTGAAATGATCGCTACAGCATTTCACAAGTTGAATATCTGTTGTAGTTAAATTGTTACCTCTTCACTGTACACAATTGCTAAAATTGTTAGGATCATAGCTTCATTTGGACTGGTGTTCACTGTGAAGGGATCCCATGTTGGATCGGGGGGAAAAGTTAAAAATGCTGCTTGCTTATAAATATGTACAGTGTACAGACTGTATTTCCTATGGGATAGATGACATCATCTAATAATTATTATTGTGAACAGTATGGGAAATTCAACCTGTTGTACCTAAGTGATTATTCCTTGAAAACTGGATCTTTTGCTACTGGTCTTTACAGTACTAGTGATGTACTACATGTACATTGCACATGTATGTAACATGACATACTTTCGTTTTTGGAAAGTGAATTATAAATGAAATGTTATAATTATAGTTAACTTTCATAGTTCTTTGGTTTCTAGGCTAGTTATGACAGTTTCATTGATCTTCAAGATAAACTTCATCACAACTTGTGCCGACGTCGAAGCCTTGTTGCCATAGGAACACATGACTTTGACACCCTTCAGGGACCATTTTTGTATGATGCACTTCCTCCACAGGATATCAAGTTTAAACCTCTCAATCAGGTTGAATTTATTTTTATATCTGAATTTTTCACTCACTACACTGTAAATTATAAACAGAGTTAACTGAATAGAGTGTAATGTGAAGTGCTAGATTTCAATCCCATATGAACCATGTGAGCGTTAGCCCTACAGATGGAAATGGGCCCACACAAGGACAGAGAAAAACTCTGACCAGGGTGGGATTTGAACCCACGACCTTCGGGTTAGATCTCCGCCACTCTACCGACTGAGCTACAAGGTCAGACGGGAGCAGGCCGTGGGAAGTGAAGATGTTTAGGGTTAGATGTTACTTTAACATCTTCACTTCCCACGGCCTGCTCCCGTCTGACCTTGTAGCTCAGTCGGTAGAGCGGCGGAGATCTAACCCGAAGGTCGTGGGTTCAAATCCCACCCTGGTCAGAGTTTTTCTCTGTCCTTGTGTGGGCCCATTTCCATCTGTAGGGCTAACGCTCACATGGTTCATATGAGATTGAAATCTAGCACTTCACATTACACTCTATTCAGTTAACTCTGTTTAAAATATAAGTGCTACACGGCCAACGTTTGTATAAACATAACCTTTCCTTGTAAATTATAAAGTTTGGTATCCAAGCTCACAATCGTTATGATACTGTATCTCAAATATTGAACATCTTGATAACGACGACTACCAGGGCTGGAAATCTTTTGTAGACAGTACAGAACATTTCCTGTTTATTCTCATCAAATTGAAGTCTTGGCAGAAAAGTTAGATTTGATCGTGGAGTGTGATCAAATTGTTTGAGACAAAAAGGAAATGAGAGAAAATAACACATCAGCTTTTCCTACATGTAGAAATTAACATTTATTTGCCAAAAAAATCATTTCTTAAGCATACTTTGAATACATAAGAACATTTATGCTAACCAAACGTTGAAAATTACTATCCGTTGGTTAATGGGTTACCGTTAATCTTGAGCCCTGGATGCTCAATTGGAGAAAAAGTTTATACTTTTAAACAATGGCTTGAATTTTTTGCTTTTGACTGCAATCCAATTTAGCAAAATACATGGCATTAGATTTGTGGAATCACACTCCAAAATTGTTTAAGGTGCAAGTGATTCAGTCTTTGCTGAAAGAAAGTGCTTGATGAGGTTAGGGTGTTGTAATAGACTGCGAGAGAAAATAAAAAATAAAGCATTGGTTGTAACTCTGAGTTTCATGCTTATGTGATTGCCAGACAGCTTTAGATTGTGTCTGACAATCATGTCTGAAACTCAGAGTTGCGGACAACCTATGCTTTGTCTTTGATTTTCTCTTGTAGACTAATTATTCTATTATAAATTAAAGCTGATTTCAAAATGTTAAAAAGTCAAATTGGTTTACAAAAGTTTCATCTCATTTGCCTCTGTTACCATGCAGCCAAAGGTCACTCAAGCTAGTTGATATTTGGCATTTTGGAATGAAGACATTTTGATTCTCTGGGAGCTATTCATTCTCACTGCCTTAAACATAATGTATTTACCTCGAATAAATAATCTCCTCCTGTTTTCAGAGCAAAGAATTCACTGCTGTTGAATTAATGGAGTTATACCAGGTAGGAATGTTTGCAATTTTAAACGACATTGCAATGATTTGAGGAGTCTGTATGGAGTAATGCGAATGTACACAAATAAAAAAAACTCCACCTGAGAAAATCAGTACTGTTTTGCTGTTAATGCACTGTATTTACCTAGTGTGGCTCACTGGAAATGATTTTAGAAGTCCTTTATATACAATACTAGAAATGTTTTGGAAGAGCAAATCCTCAGTGGCCCTCATCAGTGAGTCACTCATTCAGCTACAAAATAAAATTGTACATACTGTGGGAATTAGTTGTGCATATTATAATTGCTACTTTCATTACATACAAGCAGTTACTGTTTTATCATCGAAAAATTTTTCATAACCTTGTTTGGCTATACACAATTGCTGGTAAACTCAGTAGCTTATACAATCTTTTGTGTTGTAGAATTACTTCAAATCTTAATTTGTGATAAGTCCCTTTTGCCTAAGTTAGCTTTTAAGGGATGTACCAGTTGTACATGTACTCTGATCATCTTTAGAGTGATTGTAAACAAAGCCTTTGTGATGACTCCACAAAAACCCATCAAAGTTTGACTTGGGTATCAACCAATTACCAGTTTGTTTTCAAGTCTGAGGTCCTTTTAGAATTACATGTAAGTAAATATGACTGCATTAACATAGTGCTTTTTTTCTTCAGGGGGAAAGCCATTTAAAACAGTACCTTTCAATTATTCGAGACAAACCTGTTTATCCGATTATATTTGATGCCAATGGTGTTGTACTTTCAATGCCACCAATTATAAATGGTGAGTTAAAGAAAATTGCAGAAATTGCTTGCATTTCATTTTGGAATGTATGGACTGGGTTTCTTAGAGTTCCATCTACTAAAATTACTGTAAACTAACTAGGCAAGAGGCATCCGGATAAGTTTGTAAGGCAGTTTGTCAACAAGGAATTCCCGTGGGAATCAAATTCCAAGGCTTTCACCGAACAACTATAAAATCAATTTTCCGTTAATTTGTTGGGTTATGAAGCTGATCTTCTAGGGTTTTTGACCCAAGAGCCCCTATTTTATGAAACTTTGCACGAAAAAGTGATTTTGTCGAACTTGAAGATGCCTTGCCACTGTGTAAGGTTTTTAGTTTGATTCCAAACAATGTACTCTATCCCCCAGTTTCAATTTTCTTGTTTGTGATATCATGGACATACCAAATCATTGCATTACTAAATACTGTACATGTATAGCATTATATAAAAAATTGACAGCCATATCATCATTAGGGTGCAGTATACATATATATTTCTTTTACTATATCGAGTAGCTGCACTCCACTATTTAGCTGCTCCAGGAAACACTTGTTACAAGATTTTCTAATGTGAGGGTTAAGTCAATTGAATTAGATTCGAGGTGTGGAGTTCTTGGTCATTTTATATATCCCTGAAACTGAACCCTAGCTGAAATGTGTTGTTCGTGTATTGTACATGTATGTGAAACGCATATACAGTCTGTTGTAGTGGTGTTGTCATAAAATAATTATCATTCAATGCTTTCTTCCTACACATGTAGGCGAGCATTCCAAAATCACTCTCAAAACAAGGACTGTTTTTATAGAAAGCACAGCCACAGATCTCCACAAGGTATGCCATCTAGTTTGTCTTTCCTTTCACAGGGAGTCTTTAGTGAGAAGTCCAAAGAGGTGGAAAAGCTAAACAAAATTGTCAGTACTGTATAGTTTCTGGCTCTAGTTAAGGTAAAGTCTTCTTACGAGCCAAGGGGCCATTAGGCCGGAGCTTATCCCAGTTTCTGTACCATGAAGCGACTAGGAGTGTATTTCTACTCCCCCCTGGATGGGATGCTAGTCCATCCCAAGGCTACCCTCAGGATAAAATTCGCCGATGCTCATTTATACGCTTGGGTGGATAGAGGCACAGTGAGAGTAAAGTGTCTTGCCCAAGAACACAACACAATAGGGCCGTTTATACGAGAGAAAATAAGCCGCGGCTAACTCTGGCCGCGGCTTACGTAAGCCGCAAACAACCCGTATAAATGGTACAAAATCTACTACTCGTATAAACAGTTCCTTTCGCGGCTTACTTAAGCCGCAGCTTATTTTCTCTCGTATAAACGGCCCTAATGTGCCCGGCCACGGCCCGAACCTGGACCACTCGCTCGCTCTAACACAACCAAAAATTCTTTCATTTTTCAGGCCAAGATTGTGCTTGATACCTTAGTGACAATGTTTAGTGTGTATTGTGATGAGCCATTTGTGTAAGTATTTATTTATTTAGATATATTGCCATACAGGACTCTCTCTCTCTCTCTCAGTGTATTATAGATGGATACCGAAGCCAGATGCTTATATTGCATTGGTCAGGTCAAACGTGATGAGTTAGCCTAAAAATTACAATAAACTGAGTGGAGAGGTTACCAAAGCTTCAACAGGATCAAATAGTGTTAATGATGATGATGATGATGATGATAACAACAATAACAAGTACCCTAGTCATGAAAAACTGTAATTACTATTAAGTGTCCGTAAGTTCACAGTGATAGGAAGTAAGTTCTACGTTTTTACCAACAATTACAAATATTAAGTAAATTTCGTAGTAGTCCGGGAGATAAGGGGTAGAATTGTTCAAAATATGATACAAATACCAAAACTGGCCTGCATACTTCTTTTGGCATGGGGAATGAAATAACAGCATGGTTTACATGGGCAGAAAACAGCACTTCACAGTACCCTACAGGAGTAAATTCTATTAAAATATAAAGTGCTACACGGCCAACGTTTGCAAAAACGTAACCCTTTCTTGACATCTTCAGTATTCCCAGGCCCTGCTCCCGTCTGACCTTGTAGCAAAGTCGGTATAGCAACGGTGATCGAACCCGAAGGTCGTGAGTTCAATTCTCACCCTGGTCAGAGTTTTTCTCTGTCCTTGTGTGGGCCCAATTCCATTAGTAGGGCTAACGCTCACATGGTTTACATGGGTAGAAAACAGCACTTCACAGTACCCTACAATAGTTAATTTTGTTGAAACCACAGGCTACGCAAGTTTTGTAAAAAAGGGAAAGACTTTGTAAAACGTGTTGCGATGTAAATTATTATTGCATAGTTTGCAGAAGAGCAACACCTTTAATTATTTTATTCCTGTTTGACCATCTCTCTATAGTTCAATGCATCGTAAAACTTCGTGATTTGAGGGTCATTCTCTTCTGTGTGTTAAGGGTGTTAAATGGGGTTGACAGGCCTACACAACTCCATTGTACACGTGCGTCGTCTGGTTTCCTTTTGCTCTTTTGAGTACATATTAGAATGGACGCCTCTTTTAAGCGGTTCCTGTAAGATTTCATTTGGCAATGGTTTTTGTTACTGGGTTGCCAGTATGGCAATCCCAGTCTGAAAATGAGTAATATTTCTCTGTTTTTTAATTTTATTAATTTTATTAATTTTATTTATTTTTTCCATGTCGGTAAAGTCTTGCCTGTCACTCCCCTACTAAGTGGTGTCTTTGTGCATAGAGTCTTCTGTGCGTATTTTGTTAGGTTTGAGGGGTTCGTATAATGCGTAGATTTCTTTGCTGCACACAGGAGAACATTTAATTAACTGCAATGGAGTCGAAAGTCGTTGTAAGGCGAATGGCGTTTTAATGCATCTTTAAACAAAATATACCCTTATGGAGCGCAAGAATGGAACGTCAATTGGATAAACATGACAGGCGGTGAAAAATAAATATCTGGAATCTTAAAAGGGACGAGTAATAATCTTTCGCCCGTCAAGCCGAGATCAAAGTGAGCTGTATTTCTAATATTTTGCGAAGTGTGCCGTTATGTACAACACTGAAACCAAATGGAAAATTCTCTGGTAACTTGTGGGTTCAACAAAGACAGAGAAACGAATCGAACAACTTAAGTGGATCTGTGATCTCTGTTGTCTGGCTATTTGTATTAATTTGTACTCAACTCTGCAGAGTCTTCCGGTAACAATTGGAAATTTCACTAATTCTTGTTAACCTTCAATGACGTCGAAAATCATTGTAACGCGAATGGCGTTTTAGTGGATTTTTAAACAAAATATACCCGCCTTGAGCTCAAGAATGGAACGTCAATTGGATGAACAAGACAGGTGGTGAAAAATAAATATCTGGAATGTTTAAAGCGACGAGTAATGGTCTTTGACAAAAATTTCATTTTTTCGCCATTAGATATCAAGTGAGGTTTGTTTGTAATATTTTACTAACTTGGTATTATATACAAAACTGAAATCAAATGGCATATTTTTTATGGATTTAACAAACATTGAAGGAATCGAACGCCTTGAATGCATCACAGTGTTTACTGAAGTCGCATCTAAGTTGTCTGGCAATTTACATTTATTTTGTACTCAACTCTGGAAAGGTAAGAAAAAATTGGGAATGTGACAGTGAAGAATTATTTGAATGAAAGCTTGTTGTCTCTTTTGTGCTTCATTATTTACGGTCAAGGTTCTTTCGAAAAGGGTTTGATGTGAACTGTCAAAATTTTATTTAATTGCATATGCTATGTCTTGTTTACACGCACGCAATTGAAATAGGAAGCGTTCAAGAAAATAAACAGGTCTGTTGGAAGCGTGCTTGAGTTTCAACAAAATGAGCCCCAAAATCAGCAAAAATTGTGACGCTGATGAATAAAGAAGTAGCTGCTATTTCCAAAACGATGGAATTACCTGGTGATAGATAACCTCGTCTTGGTGAGTAAATTTTTGACTTTGCAGAAACAGTGGTCAACCTCAAGAATTAGGCGATTGTGATCTTTGTGTTGAATTCGCACATTTCTTGTCAAGCTTTAGAACACTTGAAAGAAAAAGGAAACTAACAAAAACAAAAACCCGGTATCTTGTCATCATTTGTCACGCCTCGGTAACTTGATTACGGCGCCTGCTGAATCCGATGTCACTTTCGATTTTCCTCCGTTTTTTTTCGCTGATGGTAACTTCAAAATTAACGTTGTTTTCATGCCGTAAATTATGTTGCTGTTGGCAAAATACTTTATTCTCGATCGACCGTCCTGAAAACTTCTTCTGCCCTTCCTAAAAACTGTGTATCAATATTTATTTACTTTTGCATCAATATTTGTTTTGCATAAGGCAAGCTAACAAAATCCGTACCTTACTTACAGTGTAGTTTGCATTTTTGAGCGCTAAAATAGAATTTTCGGTCCTATGCTTCTGTTACAAAGTGGTATATTTTTTAGGTCACCCATCCAGGTACTAACCCCGCTGGACAAGGGTTAACTTCAGTGAACTTTTTTATTTCAAAGCTGTCAGACGCTCAGAGTGCACTCTTAAACTCGTGGTGAAAAGAAGTTGTGAGGGAACTTGAAAGTTATCAGCATGTCAGCCTAGAAGCCAATGTTTTTCGATTCCCTTTTATTTTCTTCAATCTTTCTGGGTTTAGTACTTTGCTAGTAACTACATGTCTTCTCAGGGGGCTATTTACCTAAGACTTCTACCCTGGCACTACAATGATATAAAATATTAAAACAATATCGATATTAGAGCTACATATTACGGAAAGACAACTTGAATCTTCTGGAAGACAAAACGCTGCTCATTTGACAATATAGCATAAAGTGCTGTGTTACTGCACTACCACACGTACGCAATGCGTGCCTATTTTTTCTAAAGATGACGGGAATTTTTTCTTTCTGACGAATGATTAATAGGCTGGTAGCCAGGTTTTAACCTCAGAAAAAGATCTGTTTCGTCGAATGACCGTGTGAGCCGTAGGGCCTCTGGTGGCACGACTTCTTGGTGATCCCTTAAATAGTCTTAATGACCCCCGACTTGAAAAAATTGCCAGGAACGGTGGAGTTCAATACCATACAACTCAGTCCCTTCTGTTTTGGAGTAAAACGTACCTCAGGCGACCAAGTGTACGCTCATGGCGCGTCTAGTTCTACGAGACTTTAGATTTGGATTTCTATACTAGCTTATACTGCTGTGAGATAATTTTTGTCCAAGAAAATAGTTTGTCTTGTCTTTTACTTTCTTGGTGTTGATTTTGTCAGCAGTAATGTGAATGTGACCATATGGCCTCACGCTTTAGCGTCAATTTAATTCTAGTCTCGACCGATATGTTTATCTGTGGTCGAAGAGAGTGATTTTCTGCTTTGAAAGGTTTGGCCCGGGCCCAGGATCATTTTGTGTTTGAACGCCGGTTACGTTGTGCCATGAATCAATGAGGTGGTTTTTAAAGGCTTTGCTTGCCTATCTTAGCAGATCTTTATGCTCTTTGGAGGCGTTTTTCCTGTTTCACTCATTCTTCTGACTTCTTTAGTGTGTTTTTGGTGTGTGGCCATGGTCAGTCTCTATCTTTCTCGTCAATGCTCTTTTGATATTTGATGTCGATGTCTTTTGTTCCTTTGTCGAGGCATTTAGATAACCCGACTCAAGCTGGAGGTTCTCTGACATATCATTTGGTCGGGCAAGACCGCGGTTTCGATCCTATCATGTGGATCTCAGTTGCCAATAGTTGGATTTGACGTGTAGAGCTCCGTCTGAAAAAATCAAGTTTTGTATCTGATCTGATTTGGTTATATATAGATAAAAAATAGTCTTAAACCGAATTTTTGGTTGCAACTGCAGCCTTCTTCAGAGTAAAATATGCAGTTCTGAGTGTGAGTTTGTCATTAAAATAAAATCATTCGGTTCCCCCTGGGGTTTCATCAAGGTTTTTTTAAACAGAAAGCAATCAGAAGCCGTACATTGCTCTATTGTTATTGGTGTCTCTAGAGGTTGGTTGAAAACGTCCTATATGCCACTACCTGGCTGTTTTCTTTCTTTCGGTGAACAAAAGGGCCCTGGTTTTTACTACTTGGTGCTTGTGAAAGTCTCAGTGGCTTGTTGACCGTTAGGTTGTCGTGTCAGCGAGACTGGCCTATAGGGGTGAACAAGCTTCGACTTCAGTAATGAGCATGGCAAAATACAATTGAAGCAGGCTATGCATCTCTCTTATCAAGGTTTTGCAAAATTGGTTACGATTAAGTGAAATTATTTCACAGAGTCCAAGGAAGGGCAATATTACTTTCATGCTGTATCTGACAAATGCTGATCTATTTTGTCACTTTCAGGACCGAGTCAGTGGAAGTGGAGCAGCCAGACGGCTCAGTTGTGGTTTATCCGGTTTGTCATTGTTTTTCGTTCTGAAAGAAAACAACCTGATAAGATCTAGTCCTTTGATGAGTGTGACCCTACAGGTTGTCATGATGCTAAACTGAGATCAGCTTTAGTCTTACTAAAGAATCCGGCCGTTCCAGTTGGAAGCTAGTAATATGCCTGCTGCTATCCCCATCTGCTTATGAAACATTTAAAATGTATGGATTTCTCACAGCGGTGGTCATTATTTGCATTGTTATTTTCTATGCGTGGACCCACAAGCTGCATGCGTTAAATATCATAGTCAGTGAAAAGAATCTTCACTGTACTCGATATTTGTGCTTTTCGAAAAAATTCGATTTTTGAAACTGGAATTCGTTGCAAGGAAATATTTTCATGTGGATTGCAGGTAATAAAGTCACGCGCTGGTAATTTACTAAGTAACACCCAATATTGCGTAAAAGATCCGCAAATGATGAAGGCTCTAAAAAAATGATATCATAAGCTTAAATACCTATTAACTATTATAGGACATACGCATACAGTAGCTGATGTCATCAGCAAAAACGTATATAAAACAAATAGATTCCATGTTGCCATGTTTCTGATCGGTAATAGAAACTTTAAGAGCTACGACGCGGTCATCAACGAGATCGCTATTTTAACACATATTCCTGCCGTACTCTGCACAACAGCGACGTCAAATTACCAAATTTGTGGTTTTGACGACAACGCGGGCGTACAAATGTGAATCTTTCATTCTATATTTTTACTCTGAAACCGCTCGTAGCAATTTATTTTTAAAATGCTTCCGTCCGACATTGTACGACGTGAACGAGATGGACAAATCGCGATAGTGCAAAGTTGTAGTTTGAGGTGACGTTTTCGTCGCCGTCGTAGATCTTAAAGAACATCGTCTTGTATGCCACTTTCTCTTTGTTCTTTCAACATTTTGACGTCATCTGTGATCTGTTACTGAATAGACGCACGGCAACATGGAATCCACTTGTTAAACTTGTATCGATAATGTTATCAACGAATTTCGCTGGCTGCTTTTCCCCCGATTTTATGGATTTCCAGGATAGTTAGCGTATATGTAGTTTTACATTTTAATTTTAACTTTTTTTCCTCAAAAGGAACTCAAGTACCGTCATGAAGTGGTCAGCGTGGAACAGATAAACAAGAAAATTGGCATTAAGTAAGATGTTTTTGCTGATTACATGTACTTTGGAAAAAGGAAGTCATTCACTTGGCTGTTGGGAGTAAAAGAGAACAAATCACTGTCATGCTTAACTCTGTTAGCGCAGACAAGAGTCAACTGAGAATAGGCATGCTGTTTTAATTGACATTGTTTACAGTTTTTTATTACTTAGTTTTTATTTTTCTCATTACCTTTGCCTTGCAAATATTTTGTCCCAATAAGACCCATTTTTTATCGATATAATTTACATTAGTCAGCAAATAGTGGTAGGTGTGATCCATACAAAACGGAAAAGAAATGTTGCAGTTTTGTTACTGAGATGTGCCGGTGACTACACTGTTAATGCCCCATTAATTTTTTCTCCTCAGTGACAAGTTCTTCTAGACCATCTAGTTAAATGATTGTGGCAACGCAACTGTATTTTCCACACGTTAAAGCCATCATGAAATAAAAAGGCATACATTTGTTTCTCTACATGATAAAAATGCATGACGTTTGGGCAATTAAGTTACCACTGCTATTAACTCTTGTTTTTCAACAGGGAGTCGCCAGAACGAATAGCAGATCTGTTGACTCGAATGTGCCTTTTAAGTGAAGTCACTGATGATGGAACAAGTGTCAGAGTGGAAATTCCCCCAACAAGAGCGGATATCCTTTATAAAGAACAACGCCATATCTAGCTATATCTTATAAGCTCAGAGGCCTAGGCTTCGCTTTCCATTACCATTACCTCTTTATTTTAATAATGTATTGCAAAAGGAATCAAGTACTGTACAGAATTCGGCCTCATTGTGTGTGAGTGAAAGGTTTCGTCGTGTATCTTTCCCTCTGCATATCTTTTGATCACCCTTCACACAATCAGTGATTTTTCGATTTCCTTAACACAAAACAAACATTATTCATGAATGTGACATCATTGAGGACGTAGCAATTTCTCACGGATTTAACAACATCGTCAAGACTATACCACCTACGAACACTATTGCTAATCAGGTCAGAGTTAAGCTTTCTTTACACACAAATGGTTGAACTAAATTCATCCTCGTTTTATTTGCAAGTCGTTAATTGTCAATTGAAAGCAAAGAAAATGTCAGATCAAACGAAGTTGAGGTAGTTTTCTCGCTAACATTAACACGAATTGGGAAAACTCTCCAGGTTGCAAGATTTTTTTGGTTATCCCCTCACCGGTTTAGAATTCAGACGTTGAGCGATGTTTTTCAAAAGATCATAGTTATGCATTCTGGACACGCTTCAAAAGGCAAATATTCTGAGTATTCCCGTTTTAGGTTAGCAAACTCCATAGATGCCGCATATACGTTGTAACGAAAAGAGGCGCAAACGAATTTACCCATCAATTCATTTCAGTAGTTTCGAAAGAGAGATCAGTCGAGTGCAGCACAACACTTAAAACGATTCAATCTTATCGGAAAGGCTGTCGAAAACGATTTCATCAATTTTGCAGTTCAAACTGAACACCCTGTGCGATCTGCTAAGACAAGAAATAGCTCAAGCGGGATTTACTGAGGTCCTCACTTTTGCACTGGTAAGAAAATGTTATTTTTCATTTAAAGTTGTACCTAAAGTATATTTGAAATTTAAGCTTGCTTCAGATTCTGCTAGAAATCAGTTTCATAATTACATTTCTTGGTTACTTGTTTTCATGTTTGAAAGCAAATTAGTAATTTTTAGCCATAGTTATCCAAGAAGACCTTTTCTTTGCAAATTTACAATCTCTTTATTTTTCCCTTTGCAGTGTTCCCGTGATGACGTATCTGAGAAGCTCAAGAAACCATTATCTTCGTCCAAAGCAGTCCACATAGCCAATCCTAAAACACTCGAATTCCAGGTAAAACTGAGTGTATTCGAAAACAGAAGGTTGACAACAGTGCGATTCGTGAGTTAGACTGCTAGCAGTTCCTTCTGAGTTAGTCGAACCGCCCGCTTTGGTCACGCAAGCGAGCCGAGGCGGGATTGGTGATTCTCCGAGGGGATCTGGGGCGGATCCAGGTTTTTAGCAGAGGGGTTCGATGAAAGGGGGCAGCCTCAAGTCCTCGGAAACCTAATTTCCGTCGGCTTGTTTTAATATCTCATTTTTAAACGTCAAAATGCCAATCTGTTTTTTTCAACTTTTTATTTATTTATAATTTTATTTCACACACACACAAAATACAAACAACTTACTTACAAGAAAAACATATTTACATATTTACAGTAAAAACAGTGTACATTACCCCCTATACCTTGTCGGTTGCAAGGCTGTTGCGAAAAGGCATATTGGTCAAGGGACTTATCAAAATAAAAGAAGCAAGAAAAAAAGAGGGGTTTTCTAAATTAAAGTTTTCAGTGATTCCCACTTCGTTTGTAAGGTGCCCGCAGCCTTTTGTTCAAATAGATAGCTCGACTTAAGATATCTGAAAAAGTCTTCTACTGTGACCTTTGGTAGCGTTTTATTGTTTTTACAAATTGAGATATATGTCTTGCTAAAAGGAGGCAAAAATTCATTTGTCAATGATTTTTGGAGGAATCTGGCATCAAACCTAATGCTATAAGAAGATTGAATTGGTAGTTTTTTGGAATAATCTGAGATGAAATAAAGCGTTGTATTAAGAAGGTCCAAAAAGCGGTGGCTTTGGGACAGGACCAAAAGAGGTAACTATGTTGTTCTGGTTCATCTTTGCAAAAGGAGCAGCTTGGGTCGTCTTGTAGGCCGATTTAAACTAAGAATTCTTGTGCTTGTACTGCACTTAAAAGCTAGTTGGTAAGTTTCATGCCACTTAATACATTTTTCGTCTTCTATGCCACATTCCGTTACCCATTTCTGCTGAGCCTGCCTGGGAGGTACAGTTTTCCTTGATATAAGTTTTGTGTAAACTAATTTGTTGCTTTTTGAGGTTTCAGTAGTTTAGTTGAAAAACTGTCATACTTGTTTTTAGTATCATTGGTTGCAAAGCTGTTTTTCCATAATAGTTTAATTGTAGACAAAGTTCCGCAGAACTTGAGAGGGCAAACTGTTATTCCATACCTAGTCTGCAATTCTGTGCGAGAAAGAAAATTATTGGAATCGTCCTTCAAATGTTTCACCATTGTAATACCTGCACAATGCCACTCAGGGTAGTAAACGGGACGGTTGTCAATTCTAATCAGCGAATTATACCACAAGCTTTGGTTGAATAAGTGATTCTCTGAAACTATTCGGTCTTCGAAATTAATTTCTGCCCAAATTTTCAGAACTTTACTAATGAAACTATCTTTAGATTGAAGAATATTGTTTGAGTCATTTACATTAAGGTTGCCAGTAACAGCTGTTTTTCCGCCGAAGGCCTTTAAATCAAGATCAAAGAAAAGTTTCCATTTGCCTCAATTTTATGCATCCAAATATTTTTTAATCCAGGTGGTTTCAAGGATTTACTAAAAGAGACAATATCTATCATTTGAAGGCCCCCGTTTGGATAGTCATTAATGAGAGTGTTTCGCTTGATTTTGTCTCCTTTTCCATTCCAGAGGAAGGCGAAAAAAAGTTTGTTTACTTCTTTAATAGCCTTTACATTTAAAAGTAGTGGTGATAAGACATAAACAAGTTGCGAGACAACAAGGCTTTTAAGTACTGCTATTTTACTCATGAGTGTCAAGCTACTGTAGTTCCAGCTGCTTAATATATTCCTGACCTTTTCAAGATTTTCGTCATAATTTAAATTAGTGGTTTCCTCCGGGTGAACTGAAAGCCAGACTCCTAGAGTTTTCACTTTGTATTTTGGCCATTTAAAATTCCTCTCAGGAAAAGGAACATCGCTGCTCCCATATTTTGATCCAATCCATAGTGCCTCTATTTTTTATCATTCAATTTCAAACCCGAAACTTTGCAAAGTCGTCCAAAGTTTGAAGGCAAGCTTTTAGAGAATCCCTTGATTCATCTTGTACTAACGTTGTATCATCAGCATATTGACTTAACTTTATTTTTTCATTATTTATCAGAAAACCATTAATTTTTATATTTCTGCGGATTTCCTTGGCTAACATTTCAACCGCTAAAAGGAACAAATAGGGTGAGAGAAGACAGCCCTGCCTAACACCTCTTTGGATTTCAAAAAAATCGCTCGTCCAACCGTTATTTAAAATGCAGCTCTCTGGACAGCAGTAAAAAACTAGTGCCAAAGCCAAAATAGTTAAGAGTTTTTTTAAAAATGAAAATCCATGATATTGTGTCAAAAGCTTTTTGAAAATCAAAGTTTCCTTTGCATAACAAATGATTCTTTGTAATAGTCCGATGTTTTCACCAATGAATCTGCCTTTTATAAAGCCAGCTTGGTCGCTATTTATTAGATTAGGAAGGAAAAATTTTTAATCGGCCAGCAATTGCCTTGCTGTTATTTTATAGTCGTAATTAAGCAGTGTTAAAGGTCTCCAGTTCTTATTAAAGTACGGCTCGGCGTCTCTCTTTGGAATAAGCTTAATAATTCCTCTTCTCTGGGTAATTGAAAGTTGTCCTGTTTCGTAGGCGTTGATTAAAGTAGAAGATATGTCTCTCCAAAAGACTTATAGAATTCAGCTGGTAAGCCATCGGTGCCTGGAGTTTTTTTAGGTTCCATAGTTTTCAAAGCATCTATAGCCTCTTTTTCGTTAAGTTTTCCTTCACATGAGTTTCTTTCGTAATCCTTAAGGGCCGCATCGTTTTCACCGTCAAAGAAAGCTGACGTGTCAAGAAAGTTGGTGACCGTGACTTTAGATTCATAGAGGTTCTTATAAAAAGACGTGCACTCACATAGAATATCTTCATCGGAGTTGATGAAAGCGTTATCACTAACCTTAATGTGACTTGTTGTTCTCTGTTTAAAATGCCTTTCATCTAGACTTAAAAAGAACTTTGTATTTGGTTGATGTAATCGAATTCAGTCAAAAAAGATGTTTTTAATTTCCAAAGTCCCGGTCCCCTAGAATTCGAGTGCAGAGATAATTTTAATGTTATCATGTAATATCATCATCATGTAATATTAGCAACACTTTGGTGAATCAAGAAAGAGTCGAGCCTGCACTGTACTTTAGGGCTGCGTCGTCTCCACGTAAACCTACTAGTTTCCTTTAGCTGTTGCTCAAGTTGTGCGATGTGCTCTGTCAAAGTTGCCATAGCTTTTTCATGTTGCTCCGTAGTTTTGACGTCTTTTTTAGATAGTCTGTTAAATTCTTCTTGGTTATAGGTTAAACTTGACTCAAGTTCCCTAATGTCAGAGTGAATTGTCGCAAAACCTTCAGTGCCTACTTTGGTCAGAGAGTCAATTGAGTCTTTCAAATCTTGATAGTTCGTGTCGGCCATGTTCTCTCCAACCGAGGAGTCAGAACCGCGTTTCGAGCGTTTTCTTTCCATATAAATTCGTGGTAACGTTTAAAATGACAAAAAGCTTGTCTCTCTTCATACAAACAACAGTACTGTCAGAAGTGCCCCGGTAAAATCAAAGGATTTTGGGCTAGAAGTTGACCAATTTTTGTGGGAGCGTTAAAATCAGCGTCCGCACGCCATGCCGTCGGGTCCAGTCTGTTTGCATCAAAATACAACAAAGCTGCATAAAGACGATGTAAAAAATTTGCATTTATAAAGCTATGATAAAAACATACTGGATTTTTATCTTTTTTCAATTTTTTGTTCTGTCAAAGACTGAATCAACAAGAAGCTTTCTTCGGGGGTGTCTTTCCGCAAAAAGCTGAACCACAGCATCGTAGTCAACGGGCTTTCGTAGTGAATGTTCATCAGAGCCAAGCCTGACAGTCTTAACTTGAAAAGTTATGAATTTGTTGCATTTAACATTGATTGTATTTACTTTATATTTTTAAGGGTTTTTGACATTAGCTGTTTTAATTTAGGGGGTTAGATCGAACCCTCCGAAGCTCCCTCGATCAAACTGTGTTTGTCTCACAGGTGGCAAGAACAACGCTGATTCCAGGAATCTTGAAAACTGTCAGTTGTAACAAGAAGATGCCATTGCCCATGAAGCTGTTTGAAATCTCTGATGTTGTACACAGTGATGAGCTTAAAGGTAGAGGCAGTAATGATGAATTTTGTAGCGCTACTTTTACTTATGAGAGGCAGGTTACTTACTGACTAGTTAAAATTTAAAAAACGATCTCTGGCTAAAATGATTAAAAAACTACGAGTTTTCGACTGCCCGAACTGCAGTCGTCGACGGGTAAAATGAATGATAAGAAATCGATGAGAAAATTTAAATAAAAACGTACATTGCAAAATGATGAGAATGTAGAAAATTTATGAATATTTGTTAAAAAGAATGTTGTATTGTCCAGGTAAAGGGTGTCACTGTGGTATGCCACGCTTCTAATGTTTTTCTCGTTCTAAAAGTGCCTTTGTCAATAACTGTCGCATTCTCGAAATCAATGGCGTGGTTATTGGACCAAGCGTGATTGGCAATTCTAGAACCTTTGGCCGCAGTTTTGGTGTTCCTTAAATGTTCTTTTTTTCGCGTATTGAAAGCTCTGCCGGTTTCCCCAATATAACACCACGAACAATTTGTACAGGGAATTTTATATACGACGTTGGTCTGCGATTCCATCGAAGGTCGGAATTTCGGTACTGGGAACTGTTGTTGTAGAGTGGTAAATGGTTTGTTTACAACCCTGACATCGTGTTTTTTGAGGATGCGTGTCAAAGGCTCAGTTACTCCTTTGATGTAAGGGAGAGAAGCGAAAGACTTGCGTGACTCGGTTGGTTCAACCATCTTGAAAAACATTCCAACGAGTTCCTCCGGGGATACATCTGTTGTAGAAGCTCGAGTCTTTCTAGCGTGTATACTTTTGATAAAGCTAGATGGATAACCGTTGGACTCCAGAGCTGCCTGGACGTAATTAAGTTCCTGTTTTTTTCCTTCAGAAGAATTGGGTAGATTTAGAGCCCTGTGCAGGAGGCTTGATGTTGTGCTGACCTTGTGTTGCCTGCTGTGATGGGAATAAAAATCTAAGTATCTGTCTGTATGGGTGGGCTTTCTTATCATTCATTTTACCCGTCGAAGACTGCAGTTCGGGCAGTCGAAAGCTCGTAGTTTTTTAATCATTTTAGCCAGAGATCGTTTTTTAAATTTTAACTATGTTCCATCCTGGCTGCGGCCCTTCAATATTTACTGACTAGTGTTTCTAAGAGAGGTTTCCGTATACCAAGGAACGGATACCAATTCTAAGTGACCCACTATGCTCAGTGCTAAAATCACGTATTGCCATCCGCAGGTCACCGTTCATGAGTAAGTGTCCCTGTTCTTTCTTTGTTTTCCCTATTCTTGAAACAATGGCAGCTTTGTGAAATAGTTATTGCTTGCCACGTGCACGTGATAATAGGTGCGGTTACACACACCATGCTAATGCCATTTCCCATGGTAAATTATCCCGCGGTGCCTCCCACTTGGGTTTTAGTATACCGTGTTAACCAGCGGTCACACGCATTACAAAGATTACCGAGGTGAAAAGAAATCTCACTTAATTCATTGGTGGGAAATTTAATCACAACATCATAAGCATCGTGATAGGCTCTTGTACGTCGGGCATCAAAACGCCCTTCCAACTTACCACGTTAAATGTCGTGGGCGCTTCGTCTGATCTTTTTGACGTAGCCATGGAAATTTACCACGGAAAATTTACTTTGGAAAATGTCGGTCACACGCACTAAATGCAGTTTCCCGTGGTAAAGGGTCATTTACCGTGGTAACAGTACCCCGTGTAACCGCACCTAAATAATACAAGTAATACTGGTACTCATTTTACCCACCACAAATGGATGGAAAACTAAGTGCTCTTTGGAGCGTATGAGCTGGGATTGGAACTCGGAGCGCTGCGATGCAGTCCGCGAGCGATATCCATTCACTTCGTGCGCTCGTCGAGCGATACTTGAATATTCAAAGTGTTTCTTTGAAACCTTGCTTCAAATTTTGAAAATGGGCGTACAATGTCAATGCTCCGTTTTACGAGTATTCAAAGCTGCAGCTACATGCACGGTTCAGAGGAATGTCGCAACAGACGTTGATGGAACTGGCGGCCTCCAGCTCACAAGGCCGCGGACTAACCGTCTGAGCTGAGTGTTAGAATGATGAAAAGCATTCTTAAGTGGGATCGGGTGCTGGTGTTGTAAGTCGGTGGAGTTTTAAGATTGCTATGGTTGTGTTATTTCCTTCTTATCGAGGCGAAAAGCGTGTTTGCAATATTAAAACTCCTAAAGCGTAGTCATTTTTTATTATGTCTGCCACACCAACTTTTGACAGAGTTAGAACAGCACTTTTAAGGGCTTGTGGAACCTCACCTGAACATTAAGTGTCACATGATTTTTTTAGATGTCGGCGCTCGAAATCATCGGCGTTTTTGTGCCGTGAATTACAACAAGACGCCTGGCTTTGAGGTGAGTTAAGGCATCTTTTGTAGTCAGGGGTTGCGAGTTGGTCAGTTTGTATGAAGGGCATCCACCCTGCGGTGCCCGCTAACAGGTTTTTCCAATAATGCCGTGTTCAACATTTTTTGATAGCCCGGTCAGGATTTTATCCAATGTTGCGTTTATCTGTAGGTTATTCATGGGTTGTTGGATCGCACCATGCAGCTTCTTGAGGTAGCTTACACCGAAGATAAAACGTCAACACGCGGATATTACCTAAAGGCACACGAAGGTAATAGGAAGTCTTACTGAGTTACTGTTTTTGTAGACTTAAGAATTGGAGTCACGGTCATTGGGGCACTGAGTCGTCGAGGGCAAGGGTTACACTTTGTGACGTTGTCGCGATGACTCATCTCTTACTGATGTTTCGACAATCCGGGACATATCTTTTTCATAATTTACACTTTTGTCTCGAGGAACGTACGCTTGATCATTGTCAAGGAAATCTTTATTCTGTAACAAATAGTATCACAGAGAATGAAAAAATGCTCCTTTCTTATATTTTTGTTTCATTGGGAACGTATATTTAATACTAGCATGGTACTTACGGCTCTTATGTTCCTTTTTAGATAAAACTTTTTTTCCTGGTCGTTGTGCGCAGGTCCTTGTCAATGGAAGATCGATTGGTCTAATGGGTGTTTTGCACCCGGACGTCGTCCATAACTTTGATTTGAATCTGCCGTGTGCCGTGCTTGAATTAGACGTGGAAGAATTTCTCTGAAGTTGGAAATTGCGTTTTACTTAATTACCAAAATTCTGTTGTATTGCACACTTAAATACCTTAGGTCTATCAATGCAGTGCTAGGTTTTGCTAACTTGAAAATTTTTAGAAAAAAATGCCCAGAGTCCGGTTCATTGTTCAAAACTAATTACCAAAGGATAAAGTTGTCTGTCTGTCACTTTGAGGTTACGAAGCTGAAGTAAAAAAATACCATTTCCCTTGAAATTCAAATCAATCGATGAATAAAATTATCAGAAATCTTATGGATATGTTTCCCTCTACTCATTATCATTTGGGTGGGGCAGATCAGTTCAAACTAGTATTTCGCAATGTAACTCACACCCTTGTCCTTGTTCCCAGGGTCTTTCATCTCCCCCTCCCCCCCCCCCCCCCCCTCCAGAGAGAGGGCGAGGGAAGAAAGACCCTGTTCAGGCTCATGACGTGTCTCCCTAAAAGTGGGAGATGACAAAAACAACCAGCGGGACGGGCAGCCAAGTCGTAAATTTGTCCTTCCTGGGCTCACTCTGGAAGGGGAAAATTTTACCAAAGACCAGCGCTGGCGATAGGTGAAAAGAAATATATTTTCCGTACCAAAATAAATTACTTCCAAGCGCTTTACTTATTACCCAAAATTCATCAAATATACCCAAAATTAATGAAAGCATTGTATACTGTAAACCTGAAATTCAAAGAAAGTGATATACCGAATACCCGTATTTAAGCTGCAATATACCGTATACCCGATGTAAAAAGCTTCTGTATACCGTATACCCAAAAACCCTGGCCGACCCTGTATAATGCAGTTAAGCGGGCGTAAAAACGCGCAAAGCATAACAAACTATAGTAGCTTGAACCTAAATCAACAAAAAAACATATCAGGCATCTTAAAGCCGAGTATCATCTCAAACACAAACTACTGCAACTAATGAAACTTCCGCTGCACTAGTAAAACCCCCATGGGTTTTTCCAGGGAGCAGTAATAAGTGGAGGACAATTTACGATTTCCATTAATGGACTTACTACCTTGCCGATCAGGAGTTCCGTCACCGAAACCAGACAGACAGACCGTGTGTTTATTAAGAAAAACATTGCAGTTAAAGAAAAAAACTGAATTGCGGTTCTTTACAAGTAAGAAATATAAGAAATGATTTAAAACTACTACTATTATAAAATTACAAAGCGACTACTCTCAGAAATTACTTAAATGCTTCCCTCGCACTCTTAACTATGAATGAATTTGCAAATCTATTTGTCTTTACAAGAGGCGTGGCAAACCTCCTCTGCCTTCTCAGCTCATATGAGATAGAAACTGAGGGAGCCAGGAGGCTGGTAATCTTACTCCGTGGATCATTAACAATAGACTTAAACAGGTGTTCTGGTAACTTTTCCTGGTGGGCCCTGATGGACCCAAGCCCTGCTAACTGAAGGGCGTCCGAGTAGTGCTCTCTGGGAAAAATGCATGATAGGGCCCTCCTTTGCACTCTTTCGAGCACGACTTGTAGATAGACTGTAATGGAAAACAGGACAAGCGTAATCTAGTGAAGACCTGATACATGCGCAAAAATATGTTACAAGAAGTCACCAAGGGCAGGCCTTATTGGTGTATAGTACGGAGGAAGTCAGTTCAAGAGTCATGAACGGGCCTCTTGAACCTAGGCTCTTTGAAGATGGATCGTCAGGACCTATCCCTGTCAGAGGTCTGTCCCACGGAGTCATGTAGGGACTTCTCAGTCACAGGTTGACTGCCACTATTTACAGGAAATTTCTCATATTGTAACTTGTCTCTGTCCTCTGTGAAGTTACTTCATATAAGTGTGTAGACAACAGGCAAGAATTCAGCTAAAATCAAACAACTTTCTTTGACTTTTGGCAAAATGCAAATTTTAGCCTGACATTTGCCGTAAACACGATAATAAATCTCGCCATTGAAAAGGACAGTCGTATTACATGTTCAACTGAGTAAATGCAAACCAATGTTCGAAAAATCAAGCGAATTTAAGAGGTCTTGGAGAGTTCATTTGTACGCAACAAAAGCAGTACCCACGTCCAGACTGCCACTGTGCTAATGGTGATGGTCGGTAAACGTTGAGAAGAGGTTGATGGTAAGATGCTGCTGTTAAAATCTGCACAAAATGAGAGCATGCAGTAAAATCATTAACAAAAGCTAGTGACAAGTGCTATAATGCTACTTAGAATTAAGTTACTGCAAAAGATAGGATAAGTTACAGCCCAAAACTTGAAAAGAAAAAAGCTATTAATTGGACCTTACTGGACAAAACAATAAAATCATCTGCCATATTCTGGTGAGAGTCACAAAACTCCTTCACTGATGCCACTTGTCATTCGAGATGCAAAGTGTGAAGGAGCTCCATTAAGTGAACACTAAATGCCAACTCAGGTTTTGTAGGTGTTGCACCCCAAAGATGAATATGTAGAAGCCGCAGAAAGTCAGGTTCACAACCACTAAATTGGACCTGCACCTCTTTTTTAAGCCGTAAAATATATTACATAAACATCATAATTATCTTTAAGCCACAAAACTACAGAAAACTTCCCATTGAATGTAAAAGGTTGTTGTTATATGATCCTGACTTGTCTCGTTAAATCACACTAAATTACAGTTGTTTGCTCATTATAAATTGGAAGGTCATTTGCATGTAATTTTATAGCATTTATGGAATTAAGATAACCAATTATTTTGATTTATTATTTACTTTACAGAACCCAAACCAAAAATAAAAGTAAAGCAGCCATAAGACTAATATCACAAGGATACGACAAATGTTATGATGCGTTGAAATTATGGGTATCTATGTAGTTATGTTCTGTAACTAAGGCGAAGCAGAAGCAATCAACAGGAAATGAATTTCTATTTGAAGGAATCTCATATCTCTTGCATCTACAATCATCACTGGACGGAAATGGACGTCACAGTGAATGATACCGGACGAGAAGCGCGCAAGACCGAACCTGGACGTGGATCTCGACGATCTCCCAGTAGAAAGAACACTAGGAGTCAAGTGGGATGTAGAAAGGGATGTCTTCCTATTCAAGGTTCTTGAGCCTAACCAACCACTAACAAAGCGTGGAATTCTGTTAGCAGTAAGCTCTCTGTGTGACCCTATGGGATTTGTGTGCCCAATTGTACTGGAAGCTAAGAAGATCTTACGGAAACTTTGGAAACTGAATCTGGGATGGGATGATGAAATTCCTGAAGACCTGCAGTGCCACTGGAATAAGTGGAAGAATGAGTTGCCTGCCTTGTCACAAGTTCAGATACCGCGGTGCCATCTTGCTGATCAGACAGAAGTACTTGATGTATCTCTGCATTTTTTCTCAGATGCTTCTGAGGACGGTTATGGCATGTGCTCTTACCTCAGATTTGTTCATGCAAGTGGAGCTATCAAATGTTCATTCCTGTTTGGAAAGTCCAGAAGTTCGCCAGTGAGACAAATCTCGGTCCCGAGGCTTGAACTGCAACCAGCTACATTGTCTGTAAAGATGTAGAGTGTTAATGGATGAGCTGACGTACAAGATTCTCAAACCACTTTGCAGTATATCA
>NC_090871.1:33293392-33310892 GCF_036669935.1 Montipora foliosa | reverse complement strand
TGTGCGACTTTTGACGGTTACAAAGTACGTAAACAAATTCTTGAGATTCATCCCGGTAAACCGGGCGGGAATAGTGGGATTCGTCCATTCTAACAATTTCAGGCCTTTTACCGGGCTGATTATCCATATATAAACAGGCCTTAAGTACACACATCAGACATTGTTGACCATATTTCATCCACGGGACATAAAATCAACACATCAAGGCTGCGTGAGGTTTCAATTCACGTGTGGAAGGTGATAAAATGATGTATCATGAGTACTGTGTAGCATATAATTGAAACGTTTAGAAAGAAAAGAACGTTAATTTTGAAAATCTCTATCGTTTCCAGTCAGTTTCTCGCTGTATGAACATCATTTTCACTGGCTTGCCGACTGTCTTCCACACGAGGTATGGAAGCTTCTGTCGACGTTAAACATGCTTTTCCCCCAATCAGACCTTTTAGTAGAAAGGTGATAGGCAAACATATCTGACTTCCGGTATCGAGAGAGAAACACTTGGATGTAGACAGTTGTTAAACAGGATATCAATTTCAGCTGGTTAAGGGAGAAGTTTCCCTTTCCTCTATCTACAAAGTCGTGGAGATTGAAGATAGATATATATTTGTACATGACTGCTGCTCCTCAGGCCAGGCCAATCAAAATGCTATGTGTTTTTGGCGTACTCCTTTTCTCGCTCCTGGTTTTTGGTAGACCTTTGGAGGTAAGCTTGTCTCTACGTTCAGTGTCCTGTGCCTTGTTGCCACTCGTATTCTACAGCACGATTTTAAATACATTTTCAGCAAGTTTTGCAGTCATTTGAGGCCTTGAAGATCACGTTGCAAATTTGTTTATTTTTCTTATGAGCATTTTTCTGGGTGTAATCAAAACCTTTCCCTGATTATGGCAGAGCCGCCTTTCATAGAGAGTGAAACACGCTTAGAATATTAAACGAACCACAGCACAATTTTCGTAACTAATGCAAGGGTGGAATCCACATTCAATGTTACTCTTCAAAAGCGTAAAAGTAAACATTCTTTTAATTTCATACAAGTTAAGTAAATATGAAAACATTTCAAGTCTCCTATAAATGTATTTGAATTTCGGGTGACAAACCCACCTCAATTAAGATGCCTTGATCGTTTACTTATTAAGAATAGGATTTATCTCAGATTGTGTTCTGCGAATTTTTCTGGTTTGAAATGTAAAGTAAATATCGCCTCTTCGTGATTAGATTCGCTAACGGTAAACTCGTTGATTTCCGTTTGCAAAATGGAGAATTTGATGTGGCATCTGGTTGTATGAAGCCCGGCATGAGGTATTGTTATCAAATAATTAAGATTACAGGGTTCATAGCAGTATTACACACATATTACGCTATGCATCAGTACAACGAGGCGAGCCTTGTGGTGCGACGGATAAGAAGCTTAATTTTGTTATCAACGCATTATCCACATTTGAAATTGTCAATTCCGCTTATCTAGGGTAAAGATAACCCATCTGACGGAGAGAATTTGCCGGAGGACAGCAGAGTCTTTCGACCAGCAGATAATGTGTTGGCAGTCAAACCACCAAGTAAGCACATGTACTGTAATTAAGTCCTTGGTTTGTTGATTTCTGTGGGAGGGGTGGGGAGAGGCTGCATTATACATATGCTCACTGTACTCACCCTACCGGTACTCATCCTACCGGGGGGGACAGCCATTCGACTTAAACACAAAAAAACGTATGCCCACTGTACCTTTCAAGCTGCATAGAGATTTTGATTTTTTTGACCCTTCTTCACGCAAAAAAATACCTTCTGTCTTGTAACGGGTAAACAAGACGTGAAGGCTTGTTTTCATTAGCCACCAGATGTCAGTCGAGCCGCCCGCTAGTCACGCAAGCGAACCGAAGAGCTGAGGGGAGAATTGGGAGAGAACTACAACTGTAGAAATTAAACAAGGGCGGCTCACTGACTTGCTAGCAGTCTATGTCTGTTTTGTCCCAAGAAAAGCTACTACTAACGCTTATGAGTTTTCGTCCGTTGCTTATGCGTATGCTTGCGTCGTTAGTGAATACCAGCCCTAACAAGCTGCATTGAAAGTTATTGGTATAAAAAACGAAACATCTGCAACATGCAACATGCCTTCTTCGCTGTCCCTCTCCTCAACTCCAAAACGCAATACGCCACTTTCAAAAATACCGTAATACTCTTTGTTTGTCCTCCAAAATTTTGCATATACTGGAAACAATGCTTATGCAAATATTTGGAGGTCAAACAAAGCGTATTATGGTATTTATGAAGTGTCCCTTTCAATCTTCCTTTATTTGAATAAACACCTGCGGTTTTCCGGTAACAACACATGACCCGAATTATTTCGTTATCGCAGGCATCAAACACATCTCATTTTCCGTGAGAGATTGACACCCCACATCTCTACGAAAAGATGCGTAAATTCAAGACTTGAAAGTCTCCGTTAAAAAGGAGTAGGAAAGGCAAAATAAGTGAAGCGACTTCCAATTTAGTACTCAGAAGTGTTTTAGACAAAATTTTTGCGGATCGTATCCCGCTGTTATCTTCTTGATTTACGCAACGCAAGGAATGAAAGAAATGTATCTTTGAAGTGCGTTTTCTGAATAGAAGTTATTAGTGATCCTTGCACTCAACTGGACAATGCCAGCAATTGTCACTTTATAAACACCTGAAAAATTCAGACGGCTTCAACGGGATTCTATCCCGGTGAAATGCTATTGTCTAAAACCCGCACTGCGAATATACATTTCTTTCATTCATCAGTCCTTCCACCGGAACAACAAATTGACCCACTCCAAACTGTGTACCTGCATTGCAGAGGTCATGGGTTGAAGCCCGTTGAATTTTTCATGTGTCTATAAAAAGTGACAAGTACTTAAATTCTCCAGTTACGTGCGAGGATTACTCAGTTCTCTCGTCTAGAGCCCGCTTTTCAAATATGCATCGTTTATTACTGGGTTGCCAGTATGGCAATCCCACTCGGAAAGTGGGTGGGATTTGTTTGTTTTATTTTTATTTTTATTTTATTTTTCTTTCCGTGTCGGTTAAAGTCTTGCCTGTCACTCCCCTGCTAAGTGGTATCTTTGTGCATAGAGCCTTCTGCTCGTGTTTTCTTAGGATAGAGAGGGTAGTGGAAATGCGTAGATCTCCCTGGTGGACACAGTAGAATGATAAACTTAACTGGCAATGGCGTTTTCGTGGATCTTTGAACGTGGATTTTTGATTCAATTTTATCTGGTAAGGTGTTTCTAAAAAAATGCATCATCTGTCCTTCAGGGCTCTTGCGAACGATGTAAACAGCACCGTAAGCCAGCCAAATGTCCTCTATTTAATTGTATAAACAAAATGGCGAGAGACAAGCGATGACAAACTAAATTCTCAGGCTTTGTATCGCGTTGAAAACAATTTCTTTCATTGAAAAACTACCGTTTTGTCCGTATTTGCTCTGTTCTACACCGGTCAAATCGGGAGACTACAGTGTATTACCGTCTCATATTTTGAGTGTTCTTTTGACCAAATGTGGTAAAGTGGCGTAGTAGTGGAATAATAAGTTTTCATTATTTCGATATTCCGTATCTTTTATAAAGTGTCTCAGTGTGAAGTTTACCTGATGAAAATTGGTTTTCATTGGTTTGAACTCCCTTATCAGAAATTTCGCTTTTTACCTCGCTTTGAAATAGAGGCTGATAGAAATGGCGCCAATGATATCGTGGCGAAACTGTGCGTGGGAACCACGCAAAGTTGGGCTAAATGTACTTACCGTATCAGACGTGTCGTTATTCCACGTTGGTTACGTTTTACATTTGAATCGCATGCAAATCGTTTTCGAATTATCTCATTTGACTGTTGTTTTTGCTTTCTTTACCTCGGTCCTATGATTCATTGACTAAATTCTTCACTTTAATTCTTTAATTCTATCTTGATGAAAGTTTTCTGCTAGTGAGTTGTAACCGACTGGAAGAGCGAACTGTAGCATAGATAGATTTCACAAAAATAGGTTAGTAGTGGCGGTAAAAATCCTATTGAGCTTGGCAATCCACACAGTGTATCACAAATGTCTGTTTTAATTTGAAAACAGGATGTTGCAAGCCAGAGGTATATCTTTCATTTGGCGACAAAACGGTTGACAAACAAAAGGTACATGAACGCATTTCCCAATTTCCAGGAAAGAGCAGTGGACCATGTGGTAGCTATGTGAACCTGAATGCAGAACAGGTACAGTTCAAGAGTGCAACATTTGCAGCTGTAACTGATGCAATAACTATTGCTGTTTGGGTCAAATTGCAATCAACGTACGGAATTCATCCGATTCTGGCCCTTGTGGACGAGGCTGGGGAACTTAGATTTGAACTTTTTGAAGGATACCTGAACTGGGCATACACCGCGGTCCGTCCGTCACGTGCAACATTTAAATTGATAAGCGAGACGCCAGTTGTGTCGGGAAATATCTGGACTCATCTCCTCGTTCAATATGACTCTTATTCTCGGCGGTGCGCGGTGTTCTTGAATGGAGAGAAAATTCTGAATGGCTTTTCAAATGGTGGATTGATGGAGATAGCATGGGGGGATCTAACCACTCTTGGAGAATATTCTGTCAACGAGCTTATCGCGCTGCAGTTTAATGGCTTCATGGACGAGTTTTACATTTACTTTTGCAGTATTTCGGAAACTCATATACCTAGCCTTGCCCAGGGGTGTGATGTGAAAGAAAAATGTTTATTTCCAGCACCAGGTAGCTATAATCATGATGCATGCTTGTGTAAATGCACGCAATCGACGCTCTTATGTTATAGCACAGAAATGGGTTTATGAACTGAGTTGATACGAATCATATATTGAACTGCGGATATGAAATCAAGTGAAGCTATAATCCTCGCAGTTATGAACGCAATTTTAACAATTGCATAGAGATTAGCCAAAAAATAGAGGACTTCAACAGGGTTTCCGCCCGTGATGTTGGGTCATGTGTGGGTCCAAATGTTTGAAACAACAAATGTTTCAAACATTCAAACAAGTCCTAATTTTTTCAGACTTCTCTAAGCAATTGCTAAAATTGCGTGCATAGCTTTACTTGATGATACGATATGGTAAATTGACCATGACCGTAAATAAATTCGAACTTTCTGGTTTATAGAAGCTCACTTAAACCTGACTATCAACCGGATACTAATAAGTGCGCCCAAACTCCATGCGAACAAAATAACAGGACCGAAGCATTCTGTTTAAAGCACCGACCGCTTTACATGTACATCTGCAATTGGTATCTATTGCATAACATGCACACTATGGAAAAAGATATACATTGCATGGCGAAACAGGGAAGTGGACTAGGAGACCGCCTTTGCAAACATCTCGCAGTGAGTGTACGTGTGGCCCAGTGGTCAGAGCGCTGGTTATGAGATTTGGACATCCTGGGTTCAAGACGCGCTCTAACCGCTAGATTTGATCCTGGTAGTCCTAGGTTCAACTTCTCGGCTGCCCTTAATTGTAAAACGTCCACTAGTTTACCCCCTGCCATTCGGGATTTTAAATAGTTGTACTTGTTGTTCTGTTCTGTTGTGTGCCATTTACTAACATATGTTAGCCACTAAGGTACTCTGCAATTCGAGGTAAATAAAGTATATATGTGAATTTTTTAGATGCGCAAATAAAACGGCAAGGAAGAATCGAAAGCAGTCACTCGACTCTTCAACCTTCCCAATCATTCTAGCGAACACATGCTGATCAGCGACCTTTCGCTTTGCCAGGGCTACCCGGAAAGCCGAATGCTGAACAAAGATTCATTTTTCAAATAGACTCCCTCACGCCCCACGGAATTAAAATTATCAAACTTTGCCTACAGAGTGTTTTCACGTGACGTCACGGCAGCCATGTTAGTGTACCCAACTATCCTCTGGAAATTGAGCTCTATTGTCATGCAAACGTTTTCCTTTGTTTCGGTGGAAAAACAAGGTTACTGATCACGTGAGTGAAAACACTCTTTTGTTATGGTTGACATTTTTTGAGACAAAGAGCCTTGGGGATGTATATATTCGGAAACACGAAATTTCAATCGGTCACAGTCGGCAAAGCGTTTGGTGAACGCTTTTTCAACTCATTTATTCTTTTTATCCACGTTGCTATTCTCCCAGCCGTAGCAACATCTTTTCACTTTATAGACCGCTAACAACGCATAATTCCGTAATTCCCTCCGACAAATGGGCTAACGCTCAAAACTTCAGCTTTCGAATTCTTTACGGTGGTCAATTTACAATATCATCTCAGTTGATCAGAAACCCATTTCTGTGTTTCACTTCCCCACCATCACAGCATGACAGTTTCTTTGGAAACTACATCCCTTTATCAAAATTACTGACAAATGCTGACCAGGAATATGGAGATCCGATCACATATCTTGTTCTGAGATTAGAACATTAAACGAGCCTTACCTGTAAGGTGAAGTTTGATTGTGGTTCTGCCAAATCCCTGGTGACTCAGTGAGGGTTAACATGGGATGCACACGTGCCGCCGTCGATAATCAGACTTTCAAAGGTTGTGGACACGGTTATCAAGATACAAATGAATACAGAGGAAAATGGAAGAACAAGGGGTGGCAAGTAGAAAAACTGTGAGGGAGGGCATGTTAACCCTCACCGAGTCACCCGGGATTTGTCAGAATCACAATCAAACTTCACCTTACAGGTAAGGCTCGTTTAATTTCCTAATTCTACCAAATCCCGGTGACGTTACTTCCGGTTAACATGAGATTTTACAGCAATAAACGTGGACACAACTATTTCAATCCACAAAGCGAACTTATCGACCTGGCACAGCTCCAGCAAAGCTGTTTCCAGCAATAACGGGTTGGTTATAGAACTTCTGAAAAGCAGATTCTCGAGACCATCCGATGTGTTTCAGGATTTCATCAGTGGGAATCACCTGACTGCTCTCAATATAGCTGCTGATTTGGCGCGGCGAGCCTTAACCTTGCTGTATCTCCTCCACTTGCTTCCATAACAGCTTTAGTTCATCGCCCATTTGCATTCCTACCAGTGTGCCGATAAGGCATGACATATCAAAGGAGCAGACGGCCATTGCCTTGGTCATGAAACAAGCTGGGTTCTAGAGTAGAGTAAGTGGTTCTTTAGGGTACTTTAGGGTTCTTCCCAACAAAAAATGAGATGAGGATTTTTCCCAAGTCTGTCCTGCTTGACATGATCCTGTATGTAGAACATAAATAATAATCAGGAGTTTTCTCCATAGCATTAATCCTCAGAAATGACAGTGTTTGACAACGCTGCCCATATGTTAAAGCTAGCGGTTTAAGGGTCAGTTCTTCGAGACAGAGCTTGCTCAGAGGATACAATAGTCCTACATATTCTAGGACAGGAATAAGATCCCATGTTACATGATTTCGAGGAGTAAGCTTGCAACAGTTGAACACACCCTACAGATAGCGCATTATAAAAGGATGGTCAGTCAGCGTAGTGACAACCACGAAATTCAATCCCCTTAAACAGCTTGCGAGTGCTGAGTAAGCTGTATTAATCGTCCAGTATGACAGTCGGTTAATATGAAAGGCTCCGAGAAACGTTAACACGTTGTTCACACTCGGATGTAGTGGATCAGTTTTCTCTTGTAGACCGGATGCACACCATGCATTTGCGAAAGTGAACATCTTACTTCTTTGCTGCCGCTAATTATTCAAGAGGACATGAGCAAGTTGGCAACCTCGCCCGGAACCTTTCCCTTAATTAATTGTCGCCTGACACCTTGCATGTCAGGGGTTGCCGTTCTGGGCACAGATGGTGAGCACCCCCGTGAGAAAATGTAACTGTTAGTGAACTGTGACCAATTCACAAGGAAAGCATCCACATATGATGCATTCGTATCTTGCTTCCAGGAAGCATATATAGGCACTAGTTGATGGTTGATTCTACTTGCAAACAGATCAATCTGGGGAACAAAGAAAACCCATATATAAATAAATGTAAATACCGCGATTCAGTTCCTATTATGATGCCATCTTCAAAACGGCGCGAAAGAGAATCTGCACTTACATTAAACCGCACCGGTTGACGCGCAGCAGAAACGCCAACTATGCTTCTAAAAGGGCCTATAATCAAATTTCCTTAGCAATGGTATTGCATTCCTTGTTCATGCATCCCCGATGCCATTGACGTAAGAAATAGCAGTCATGTTGTAAAACATATTTTGATTCGCAGAATGGACACTGACCCGAATAAGGACATATTCCCCTGCCCCACAAAGAGCGGCTAAAGAATACTGAGTTTGGGTTTCGTGCATTGTGGCACCCCAACCCATGCGTGATGCATCTATTTGGGGAACAATGGTCAATAACCCGGAAAGCTGTGGAGACTGAGATGACCCACCACTCTAACAGCACCCAATGCTGTCAGTTTACAACGAAAAAACTTTCAGAGATGTGTGCCAATTCTTTGTCCCATTCCAAGTGTCCATACCATAAAGGACCAATCTCCACCCCATGGAAAGTAGATACTAAAGTTCCTATCAATATGGCAACTTCATGGATTGAGAACTGCTGGGCGCACAGAGCTTTATGGCACAAAACAACGACCTTGTCAGCCTCCGTTAAGGTTAAGCAAATGTGAATATTTTTACAGGAATCTTGAGAACTCAAGGCACTGCGTAGGTAAAAAACAGACTACGTCGGGTGAATCACAAAATCCAAGCGCGTAAATAATTGGGCAGTATGTAAGATAGCCTCAAGGCAGGCCTCCTCAAAATCCTCGGTGTAAAAAGAATGATCAATATACCCAAACAATTAAGTCCGTACAGGGTGCGTAGGGTGGGAAACTGATTTTATTACCGTGGTAAAGATGCAACAACTACCTATCAGTCCCAGGGGTAGGGCCCAAAAACAGAACAGAAGACCCCTCCATGCAAATTTGAGATATTTTCTGAAGGTAGGTAATATAGGGATGGCATTGAAGGCATTGGATAGGTCTATAGAGGACATAAAACACCCAGGTTTCATCAACCTTATAGTAGATCCTAGAGTAACCATCTTGAACAGTAGGTCACTGCTTGATTTAAAGACTTCAAATTGAGAATAACACTATGAACCCCAGGTTTCTCTTTTGGTCATAGGAATATCGGAGAAACAATTTCCCCTGTTTCCGACTGGCAACGTTCATAGATCATTAATTCCTTCATCAATAGCTTCTTGCTCAATAACAGAAATTTGAATTCTGCAGGCCAGGGACTTGGCGGTGTAGAAAGATAATCAAATTCAAGTTCACAGCTAGATACACACTGCAAGGTGTGCCAGCTTGCAATGGTGCAACTGACCTAATAGGGATATCAACGCTACTCATGTAACCAACCTGAGAATTACAGTTTAGCGGTTTCTCGCCTTATTGACCTGAAATCATAGTTGACGGCCTTGCTTCTTCTTGGTTGTGGTAGGAGCCCCTTCTCCCCTAACAAAGGCATTGCAGGATAAGACTTGCCACCTCTGGAGAAGCAAACTGGGCGTTCAAGTCTGGCTTTAGAGATTCTCGGCCACGAAGATTCAGTTCCCGGTTTCCTGCCAATACTAGAACAAGGGAATGTGGGAGAGTAGCCTAGAACTCGCCTGATGCTTTACCACAGGCATTGATGGTGGCACAAAATGAGAAAACAAAAAACTGTCGAGCTTTCTGAAGAGCCCTGTCTGTGGATTTGGTATAGCGAATATAACGTTGACGTCATCTATTGTAATTAATATGCCAACCAGAGCCTCATTGGCTGTCACAAAGGGTCTCTTTTTACCTGTGGTTGGCACACTTGAATAACAAAAACAATGTTTGTAAAAGAGATCATCCCTACTTGGAGACAACCGATTACAAATAGCTCTGTTCACTTTTGAGGAGACTAGCAATTAGCAATTTTCTGGTCTTAGGTATTTTTTCACCAGCCCTCTAGCCTTGTTTTAGGGGGATCGCCTTTGATAAGGTCTTCTAGCACAGTGACCAGCTTGGCGTTAACTGGCACACCTGTTTTGTCAGTTGCCGAGAACTCCTCTGCTAAGTTGTCAAAACTTGACCTAGGGGAATCCCCTAAGTAATTTGCAAAACAACCAGTGAGCAGAGGTGAAACCTCTGAGCGTTAGTCATCACCGTTAGAGGGCTTCCTGATCACTTTCAGAGCCCATTCGGAGCTCTAAATTTGGCTTTAATCTCTTACTAAGCTCTTGTTTCAGGGAAGCGAACATCCCTGTAGCTCTGCTTTCCTCGAGGAAGGAAGCGGTGGGGAGGCCCCTCATCCTAGTTCTCTGTGGTTGCTAAAATGTAAACAACCGAAAAATATTGAGCTCTAAAGGACCAAGAACCTCAAATTCGGGAAAGAATATTTATGTTTTCCTTTATATAGCCATTTTGCTAAACTAGAAGCGGCTCCGGACCAGGAGAAGCGATTGCCAAGCACAGCTCTCCGGCATCCATGTGTCCGTTGTAGTCCACTTCAACTCGCGAGGTAAACTATAACTTTCTTTCCCTCAAATGTTGAAAATGTTAGGACTCGAAAGGAAACTATAACTTTCTTTACCTTAATAGGCGCCTCCACATTGGATAGGACGGCGAAAAGCGAGGCACATAAAGCTCTCTACACAGCTTTAACAGCTTTTAAACGACAACTTGTGAAACGTCAAAATTTCCTCGTTGCAGTTTCGTTGCACTGACGTTGGGAGCTGGTCATTTGTGGGTTCTAATGTTCCCGTGTGGAATGAATCATCGGTGAAATTATGTATGAAATGGATCATATATGAACTGCGGATATGAAATCATGTGAAGCTATGGTCCTCGCAGTTATGAAGGCAATTTTTGCAATTGCGTAAAGAAGCCTGAAAAATTCAGGACTTCAACGGGGTTTGAACCCGCGAGGTCACGGCTGCCGCCGTTTTTACTTCTACTTCTATAATCATTATTGAGACACCCACTTCCGTTTTCGCAATATAAAAGTTCTGTTTCGGATTAAAGTCGGTGTCAAATGATACAAAGCAGCAACAACATAAAGTTTTTAACCTAAAATTTATCATTTGGAAAAATGATTGAACTGAGCCAGACGAGTAAAGGGAATGAATGACCAATTAGATTCAAAAGACTTGATGCCGACATCTTGTTCTATTTAAGGTGTCAGTCTCGTCTGGGGCATGGATTCGAATCCCACCGCTGCCAATCCTATTTCAGTGGATTAATGAGGTCTTAAACGTGTTATATTAGCAGTAGCGGGCATCAGCAATAAATAGGATCTGGAGACACTCCGATCCCAAAAAAATTGGGGTATGAAAATACTAGCCATTTATCTCTGCTGTCACTCCAAATTTTACAAAGGGCAATGCTTCAAGAATGAGACCAGAATTTTTAGCGTACCCTTGATGTACGTGTCAGACTGAAAGCAGAATAAACGTAGGTACCTTATTTATAGCCTAAATCTAGAATTTGGGATGGGACTTAGGGGGCAAAACGCCGTCCATTACTGTGCGGGAAGCCTTAATGTACTAATGGAATAAAGTGAGGTTTCCGAGCTTTAACTGAAAGTGGTAAAACATTCATCTTACGATCTACTTGAGCATCACTGGCTACTTTAACTGAACTTCAGATCCCGAGATGTCTCTTAAAAGAGTAAAAGGGAAAGGCATATCTGTGAACCTTGAATGTCAAACGATTTCTCGAGAAAAAGATCAACTTAAGCAATATCAATGAGGCCTTAGTGAAAACAAAGTTCATATAGATGGACTGGTTTTGAAACCCCGAAAGCTTCAAAAGTCAGAACGGTACTGTTGCATATCTTTCGGTTAACTTGACCGTGACCATGCACAAGCTTTTGTCCTTGAGTAATAGCTTCCGGTTGTGCCTACCAGGAGATTGGAACAGAGCAGTGGTCAGTCCCATCTATAGGGTGACAAATCTTATCCTGAAAATTACAGACCCATCTCGTTGACCTGCATCTCATGTAAAGTTATGGAACATATTGTTTTAAGCTTTACGTCGAAGCATTTCTCCAATAATGACATCATAACACCTTATCAGCATGGATTTCGCAAAAGCTTTTCTACCGTAACACAATTGATAACCGCTCTGGATGACTGGTTCTTCTCTCTTGACAACTGTACAAAAACTGATGTCCTTCTGCTTGACTTTGCAAAAGCCTTTGTTAGTGTCCCTCATCAGAGGTTACTGCATAAGTTCCATTACTATGGTGTCCGAAATAAGACCTTGGAATGGATTAAATCATTCCTTCTTAGCCGCTCTCAACGTGTTCAAGTAAATGGTGAAAAATCAGGTTGGGCTGATGTCATATCTGGTGTTTCACAAGGCACAGAGCTTGGCCCCTTTTTGTTCATCATTTACATAAATGACATTGCGTGTAACTTAAATCCCAAGATAAAGCTATTTGCTGATGATGGTGTAATGTATCGTGAAATCCTGAGCTCTAAGGATGAAGTCATCTTTCAAAATGACATTGACTCTACTACTGACTGGGCCAAAACCTGGCAAATGAGCCTTGATTTTGACAAATTCAATGTTTTGTCTATAACTAGATCCAACCCAGAATCGACCATTAGCTATCAGAATAAAACCCTAGGGATAGTATCATGCCATTCATAAGTACCTGGGTATATGTTTATACAAGATGATTTGAAGTGGGATACACAAGTTAGAGAGGTCAAATCTAAAGCCTCAAAGATCCTTGGCCTTTTACGTAGAAATCTACCTAGCTGCAGCAATTATGTTAAAGAACAGGGACCGGTTGTTTGAAATCCGTTTAACTTAATCCAGGATTAGCGTAAAATGTGGTTCTATTTTTTCAACGTTTTGGTAAACTTTCTTTTGCTTTTGTTTGATTTTCAAGATTGACTTCCTCTAATGGAAATTTTGCCGAATATCAGCGTTGAACCACATTTGGGAATAGAGAAATAAACTCCGTGGTTAATTTTTAATCTGGGATTAGCGTAAATCGGCTTTCTAACAACCGGGTCCAGGGCTATAATTCATTTGTTAGTTCATGTGTTGAATATGCGTCACCCTGTTGGTCTCCTTTTGAAAAGCAGCAAATTAGCATCTGTAGAATAAATTCAACGTGCTGCTGCTAGGTTTGTTTCCTCTGATTATCCTAGTTATTCTAGTGTGACAGGTATGACACACTCACAGGGCTGGGATAGTGTAGAAAAACGTAGATATGTAGACTCAGTGACTATGACGTATAAAGTTACTTACCACTTAGTCCATATACCTATTCCAAATTCAGTTCAGTCTTCATATTCTAGAACTCGAGCAACTCATCCTTATAAGTTTAGCACATATTTACAAATTCAAATGCATACAAGCATTCTTTTTTCCTAAGGGTAATTCCCCTCTGGAACAGCCTATCTAGGGATGCTGTCTGTGCAGAATCAGTTAGGTCTTTCCAAGCTAAGTTAATGAATTAAACCTCATGTAGAAACTGCATTAATTTATTTAAGTATTTTGCAATGACGATGATGATAGTTAACCTGAGTATTTTCCAATAAGGTAGCCTTTAAATGTATTCCCGTCGGACCCGTCTGACCTTTTAGCATCCTGTATAGTGTCTCTCACTTGAAGGATTAATAAATATGTATGTAAGAATGTGTTATCATCCGATTTTGTCGAGAAGATTCTTCAATTACTGCCAACGGATTTTAATGTAATGTTTTGCATTAGGTCCGTCGCAAGCATTGAGATATTACGTAACAAGCCTAACTTCTCTTCTGTACAACCCGTGACCAAAAAGGGTTTTTTCTTTCCCTCAATAAATGCTGTTGTTTTTCTCATCAGATGAATTTTGTGCTCCAGGAGAGCAAAGCTCTGCACTTCAAGGACAGCAAGGACAGTGTGTATCCTGCTTTTGTGCTGGGCGTTCGCAGAACTGCAGTCGTGCAAACGTCTACCGAGACAGGGTAAGTGGGGCGTTTAGTGAGGTGTCTGAACGCCCACTTAGATCGTATCCTTACAGTCTTATTACCCTAGTGGATATTGTGAACATTGTAACGTATTAAATTGAAAATTACTCGGAAATACACGCATTTAGAGCTTAATCAAATTGCAGGATATTTTTGTTTTGCTAATAGTTATTGAACTTGCTTCATAACGATCCTCGCAGACGCAGCTTTAACGAAAAAAATCTGGAACAGACTTGATTGGGAATTAAACCAAAACCAGAACCTTCTGATTGCCATATGCTATATGTTCTAACTTGACAAGAGTTCGAGGCCCGTTCAAGCCACAAGCGCCCAAGCTCAGTATAGGGAAATAATATATAAATTTAGCCAAGCCTAAAAGCGGAGCTCCCTGATAATTTATTCTTACTGCCTGTACGGTTTGTGAAATGTTTCCGGTTTCGGCTTTAATAATGAAATCATTTTCTTGGCTTTCTTCTGTAGAAAAATTCATTGCCTAACTAATGACTTCCACGGTAAATTTTACGCTAAAAACCAATATCGCATGAATCACGAAGCGATGAGTGCGACATCGGTTTTTCTAGTGAAATTTACTTTGCAATTCACCAGTTTGGAAATAATTTTTTCGTGAACCGAATGAGTTTTAAAAGAAAACAAGCATTTCAGAGTCAACTGTCAATAGCCAGCGAATAGGAATCATGCTAAAATTAGAAGCCATAAAAAAAACACTTTGTCAGTTCAAGGTCAAAGAAGAGTTTTACTGATGTACTTTATTCCACTTTATCTCTGAAGACAAGATCATTCACATTTTGATGTATTTCATTGAAACACGCCAGGTTGGCTTGGTACAAGAATCGGACCTGCAACCAAGAAAGGACCAACTTCAAAATTAAATAAACTTCTGAAAACACAAGCTACTGAGATTTCCCCTAATTTTACGAGAACTCATTGCGAATACGTGTTTTTTACAGAAGGGCAAAATTTTCTTGTCACTGTCGAGGCACAACGAAATTCAGTTGGGCAAACAAATTAAAAAAGCATTTGTTCGCTCGCATTTCAGAGGAAAACAAACAAACAAACAAACAAACAAACAAACAAATCAACTTTTTCTTTATGTCCAAAAGAGTACAGATAATTGTTATTTCATTCCAGTTGACTATAAAAATTCGATTTTCATTCCTGAAAAAAGGAAGAACCGATTAAACCACCTTTTAAAAATACCCATCCACTTTAAATAACGCATCCGTAAAAATAACAAACGGTTTAGTGCCCAAGGAAAGAATTTGTGTGCTAAGTATGAGCTATTACTGGTCTTCTGTTTTGTCATTGTCGTTCTCTTTCGCTCAGTCCTTTCGTTTCTGTTCTAGACATAGGTCCTCCAGGCATCATGTAACCTTATCAGAGCTTCTAAAGATATGCCAAAAATTGCAATACAGAGAAAAAAGCAGCTCTAAGCAAATTAAAAATAAACACTCAGCCTTAAGTTTACATCCCGCCGATGCTTGGCTTGAATAACTGCGGCCACCAGTGTGGACCACAGATATCACGATATGTCAAACTGGATTGAAACCAGCAAAAAATGCAGAAAGAAAACATCTTCCAAACCGTTTTCCACCTGAACACGAAAAGCGTTTGACTGTGTAAGAACTTTTGTTGATATATAGTATGGCCGTGTAGCCGCGTCGAGCCCCAGAAAGCGCACGAAAAATGAAGCCTCGCTTATGTTCAGGTGAGTTTACCTAGGTCCTAGGTTGAGCCTTCGAAAAACAGTACCTGGTCAGCGGTCAACTTCAAAAAACAGCTGCCCTCGGTGAGCTTAAGCTTGAGCCCGCGATATGGTCATGTGATACCTGTCTGTTCTGACAGGTGTCAATTAATCAAAAGATGGATGTCCAATATCAAAGATGTATGCATTGGCATACATGGAGGGGTCGACGGACGTACGTACGGACGTTCATGACGTCATGGCTATAAAACCAAATTTTCTCGCATCGATGGGTTACCATATTTTCTTAACAATGGTGCTCCGCGCGCGCGCGGAGCTCCGCTATAAGTGTCGCAAATCAGCTTCTAGCACGCAAACCAGCTATCTCAATCAACCTTAAGATCTTGGCTAATGAAATCAATACAGCTCTGCTAGAACCTCAACTTCGTTTGATCCACTTTTAGATAATATCGAAACTGCGAGCACTGAAGGTTTTAAAACCCCCATTATTCCACTGGAAGCAACCCTCAAAGGTCTTAGTGCGGTCGTCTCCTCGAAAGCTGGGGGCCCAGATAATATCCCAAACTGGGTCTTGCGTGACTTCGCTCCCGAGCTCGCTCAGCCCGTTTGTGTTGTATCATCAATTCCTCTTTTAGTCAAGGGACTTTACCGGATATTTGGAAATGTGCAAACATCACCCTTCTTCCCAAAACAAAGATTGTTGAGGATACGGCGAAGGACTTGAGACCTATTTCATTGACACCAACGTTATCCAAAATTGCCGAGCACTACGTCGTCCACGAAAATGTGAAACCAGCAGTTCTGAAACGTCTGGGACCAGATCAATTTGGGTGTATTCCAGGGTCGTCCACTGCGCACGCACTGATAAATCTGCTGCACAATTGGGCGCAAGCAACCGGAGAACGGGGAACACCGTGCGTATCTTTGCGTTGGACCATAGAAAAGCTTTCGATCTGATAGATCATAGCCTTTTGCAATCGAAACTCTCTACCTACAACACCATCCTTACGTCATTAATTGGATAACAGCTTTTCTTAAAGATAGGAAACAAAGGGTCAAACTTGCACATGATTGTCTCTCAGAGTGGGGATCGGTCCGAGCGGGAGTACCGCAGGGAACAAAATTGGGACCGTGGCTATTCTTGGTTATGATATATGATTTTAAAGTACCATCAGCTAGTGACTGTATAAAATATGTAGAGGACACGACAGTGTATGAAATCATAAGTAAGAATAGTCCTAGCAATGCTCAGTCTATGATAAACGAAGTAGCTACCTGGTCAACACTCAACTCTTTCAACTCCACCCGAAAAAATGTAATGAGCTAAGAGTTTCCTTTGTGCGCTCTCCCACTTCCTACGAACTTATAGAAATTAATGGCTCTAAGGTTAGCTCTGCTAGGGTCGTGAAATTAGTGGGTGTGTATTTCTAAGACAATCTTAAGTGGAACAATCACGTTTCTGAGACGATTAAAAAGTCCGTTAAGCGCCTTTACTTTTTAACTCAGTTAAAGCGAGCTAATGTACCATCATCAGAATTAGCAAAATTTTATGTTGCATGTATTCAATCTGTCTTACTTTATGGACGTCAGGTCTACCATTATAGTCTCCCCAATTATTTGAGCTTAAGTTTAGAACGTGTTCAAAAGAGAACCTTGAAAATTGTATACGGTTACAATAATCATTATAGAGGAGCGCTTCAGATGGCAGGGCTGAAAACTCTAAAGGACCGGAGAGAAGATCTTTGCTTAAAATTTTTTAACAGCATCGTCTCCAATTCTTTGGATTGTCTATATCAATTATTGCCTTTCGATAACCGAGATCAACTCATGGAATTACGACGACGCAGACCATTTAGAG
>NC_090871.1:33275892-33285892 GCF_036669935.1 Montipora foliosa | reverse complement strand
TTTCAAAATTCCTGGAGTTAAATATACAGTGGACAATCACTACGTTGCTCATAACGTGTCTAAAGGAACAGAATATTACTGGGCCCTGCCGAGGGCATTTTTAGGAAACAAGGTAAGGACTTAATGGTTAAAGGGATGTTAACAATTTCCCACACGTCTTTTGTCCAAAACGACCTAGATGAATATACTTTGTGTTTAAGAAAAAACGATGGCTTGTGGAACGAAGCTTGTTTTGCCGATGGGCTCTTTTGAGAGGCTAGAGCGTAATTGACAAGTTAGAATGATAGTTTTAGAACGGATCTTTGGTGTAATGTATTTTTCTAGTCCTCTTTACATGGCATACGCTTAAGTCCCACAAGAAGAAAAATTTCCCCTCCCTTTTTTTCTCCAAATTTTGATTGTCTAACGCGAGTTCATCCGATCGTGTGGTTATATTGCCTGAAACTGTGTGGCCTCAAGAAAAATTACTCCAGTACACTTACTCTGACTCACCTCCATGATAAAATCTCTCTTGCTTTGGATCGCGATGGATTTGCAATCGGTGTCTTCGTAGCTCTCTGGAAAGTGGGATACTACAGCATACAGGGATTGGCATTAAAATGGATAACAAGTTATTTCTCGAACATATTGAAGTTCAGTTGTAGGTTACAATGGTCATGTCTCCTCACGCTTCGGATGTCCGCAAGGTTCCATCTTGGGTCCTCTAGTTTTTCTGCAATGTATCAATGATTCCAAAATAAATTCAGGACTCCAAAGGGGTTTGAACCCGTGAACCTCGCGATACCGGCACTGTGCTCTAACCAACTGAGCTATGAAGCCACTGACTTTGGGACCTGGTCATTTGAATTTTTCAGGCTTCTCTACGCAATTGCTAAAATTGCGTCCATAACTGCGAGGATCATAGCTTTACTTGATTTCATATCCGCAGACAGTGCAGTATATGATTCATTTTATATATCATTTCGTTAATAGAAAGATCTATATTGGGATATACATTACTTGGGGAGAAAGATATGTATTGGGATGTATATTGCTTGGAGAGAAAGAAAATTCCAAATGCTTCCAAAAGCGACTAAAAACATATTTTAGGCAATGCGTTTTCACCTGCTAGTAAAGCAAAGCAAAGTATAGCAACCATATTTAACGTCGATAACTCGTAAAAGCAATTCAACTGACAAACCTGAGGTCAACGGTGCGCTCATTTTACTCCCCCCTCTCCGTCAGTGCTCCCTTTTACGGGTATTTAAAGCTACTGAGGCTCCATCCTTGCTCCTCAGTTGCAGTAATAAAAGAATATGAAAAAAAATGCGCCATTGCGCTTATGTGTATTTTTTCTGTTTCATGTTGTGTTTTCCTCTTTAGCTATCAAGTTATGGTGGAAAGCTTCGTTACTCGGTGAAGTACAATGATGACCATGGGTCAAAGGGAAATGAAGTAGGCAGTCTTTCAAGAGGCGCACGAGATTTAAGAGACGTCATATCCGAAATGGGTTTTGGAAACGACTATTCCGTTGATAATTACCTCGGGGAGGAGGAAGAAACTGATGGCTCAGGAATGAGTACCACGGATTCAGGTGTAACGACCACATCGGTGAAGATGAGCGCGAAAGAAAACGCAGCTGCCATTACTCAAGCGGATAAAGTCCCATCGAAGCCACCTTCACGTGTGGATTTTACCACAACTGAACCTCCCGAAACATTTCCGATGAGCTCTTTCTTACCGTCAGGTGCATCAACCGCTAGCAAGGAAAAAACGACCACTTCATTTGTCTCTCCTTTGAATATTAATACTGATACGCCGACCCCTGAATTAACCACAATTTTACGAGGCTCTCCTTCATCAGTCGCAAATACCTTCACTGATGGACAAGATGGAGAAGATGAAAGAAATGTTCCTTTTTCTTTATCAGCCTACACCACAAACGAGGCAGCCACTGATCAACTTTCTTTCGCAAAAACTCATGGTGAGATTGACGTGCAATCAGTGTATACTTCTGACAAAGATAGCGTGGAAACGCCAGCACCGACTTCCGGAACCATCTCACAAGAGACAACCGCTTTCGCTTTACCTTCAGTGAAAGTCACTAAGAAGCCCACCGGTAAAGCCTATACAACCAAACCTGATACAGCATTCACAGACTTTGACGTGGAAGAGCCAAACTTTACTGAGGGACAAATTGAAACGCGCTCTTCTCTCTCCGAATCCGCTTATACAACTGACAGATATACCACAAAAGTGTCCACAATAATACCAGCCCCTACCCCTCCGAAAAGAGTTGCATCAACAAACACTCAAGATTTTATAGCTACGCATATGGTAGCTAACACTAAGACTTATGACTCGGAATCGACGGAGGAACTTCCAAAAGATGGCCAAGATGAAACCACTCCTTCCGTACCTTCGTCTGCCTTTAGAACCGTCACATCAGATATGACAACAAGTGGTCCAAAATCCTCGACGGAAGCTTTCTCAGAGGAAGAAACAATTGTTACAGTAACCTCTACTTTTAGAGGCGATGGGTATGCGACAGAGGAGGCAATATCGATACCAGATACGCCTTTCACGAAAGCAGATCCGTCGACTGACAGAGATAGTAAAGAGGAAATCACAGAAATTCAAGGAACATTTCCCTTAACCAATTTGCCGTTGACAGAAACGGTAGACACCAAAGCCTCTGCAGATACACTCGGTCATGGACATCATGAAACAACCATTGCTGTCTACTCGCCTGAGAGCGTTGTAGAAAGTACTCTTCCACATGAAACAGAAGTTGTGCCAGAGGCGTTCTCCATTGCAACGGATATATCAACTAGGGAACCAGATGTGGTTGATTCCACAATCCGCCGGGGCACAAAAGAAACAATTTCCTTTGCGTCCCCTTCAGGCGAATTTGCAACAACATCAGAGACGTCTGTTGCCGACAACCCAATTTCCGAACCTTCTTTGTCCTACAGTACTGTCGATACTAATTCGGTGGAAACTACAACAATACCAAAAACCTATTTAATATTAACTTCTCAAACAGATCCATCCAGCTCTAACGTCAAAGATACGGCAATGGACACGACAGTAGTACCTAAAAGATCTTATACTGAAGAATATATTTCTAGAAATGGGCAAGATGCAACTATAGACGATAGCACTGAAAGACCAAAAACAAAAACCCAGAAAACAAAATCGGAAAACAGACCGTCAACATTTCAAGATAAAACACTTAGCTATGTGCTCGCGTCTACTTACAGTAAAGAAAACGTTGCTTTAGAAACAAAGAAATTGAAATTAGCAACGGAGACAGTTACATATGCATCGAAAAAGGGAGGAGAGGGTTCAAATGTAGCTGTATTTTCGGCTCCCTACAGTCCCAAAATGTCAACTGCAGAGTCACCCACAAAAATACCAGGCACCTCACATACAGTAACCAATTTATCGACGGAGAGAAAAGATATCGAGCCTCGTTCGTTTTACAGTACTGAAGGACCGAGAAAAGCTGCTAAGGCACCAGATGTGTATTTCACAAGAAAAGATACTACAACACTGGGTGAAGATAAAACAGCCCACAAAGTAATATCGGTGAAGGCTCCAATAGTCACAGACATATCAACCAGTGAAGCGTCCACTGTTGCCTCCTCTACGGCTTATAGTTCAGGCAAAGGGTTCACAAACGAGGCCGCATCAAGACCACCAACGCAGAACGCAGCAACGGATAAGTCAACGGATAAGGCAACGCAAAGTGCAGATGAAAAAACCACCCTTACTCGTACCTCATCTTACACTGCAGTCAAAACAATAGCAACAGACAACGAAGGGATTCTGGTCATGTCATCCACAGAGAAAGGGATAACAGCTACTGACCAAGAAGATTCAACTTCTGTTGAATATTCTCTAACTCCAACTTCGAAAGAGATGACAACCCTACCAGGTTTGTTTTGCTTTTATTGTCACGGCTAATCGCCGCCGCAACTCAACAAGGTCGAACCAAAATCATGCTATGGCGCCTCTGCACAGCTTTCAGCCAGCTGGAATCAGCTGCATGCTGGGTTTTGCTGAGGGGGGAAAATTGGAGGACCCGGAGAAAAACCCTCTGAGCAGAGTCGAAAACCGACACAAACTCAACCCACTTGTGGCGTCGGGTCCGGGAATCGAACCTGGTGGGAGGCGATTGCTCTCACCACTGCGCTTTTGTCAGAAATAGCTTTCTTTATACAACTCAGCTGTTAGAAAATCATCTGAATAAAGATAAGATATCGGCATTTCTTTATGTATCAGTAATGAGTGTTTCCCCTTCTTACTCAGCTGTTAACTTGAGTTAAAACCAACATAAAAAATGAATTTGAGACGCACGTGTGTGGGAAGAGGAACTTCCCTTGAAAAATGAAACTCCTGAGACACGTCTCAATGGAATTAATGCCTTGTGATCGCGTGTTTTTTTAATGCTTCGCTTGCAGACCGAACAACGCAAACAACAGCTAAAGTTACAAGCGCGTCAGTTGTTCCACCACGCCACGTTGCAGAAGCCGTTCGAATGGTGGTATGTACGTTCAGCTTTATCCACTTTGTTCGAGATTGTTTCGTGTTACTTCTCTTCCGTGCACCATGATGTTAAATAATAGCCCTCTTTATGCAGCTAAAAACAATGGAAGGCCATGCATTGAGTAGCTTTCCTGATATGCAGACAATTCTTCTACCCAGGGGAAGGACGGCACCACAGTATACTATGATGAGGCACAACCGGGCATTGCGAATTTCTCATCAAATGTGGAGGTCTCTTTCATTGAGGTTTGTGTTACTGACTGTAGATTCTTTCTCTGTTTTGAAAATAGATTTCTGCACTTTATTCTTTTGCTATGTTCCCAAATTACTATAACCGAACCTTGGTATTTGTATTTCGGTCCAAGAATTCATAATTGGAGCAGATATCCCGATGACTTGGTCAAAGTCGACTAATTCTTTTTTTCTTAAACCAAACTGAGGTAAAAGGGTGGCTTTTGTTTAAGGAATGCCTTGGTAGACTTCTCAAGACTTCTCATTAGTTTCAGTGCTGCTTTTCAACAATTCAATTAATGCCGTTTCACTAATCAGGGAAAGTGGCGTTCAGCTGACGGATCACGAATTTCAAGGGACACTTTGATGAGGGTGTTATCGGACGTCAGTGCTATTTACGTTAGAGCTTTTCATGGAAGCAAAGGATCAACTCCAGCGTCATTGAGGTACGAGTCAGTATTGCAGAATTCTCACCAAGTACCAATGCCTTGTCAAAGAAGTCAAGGATACTTAAGCTTTTTCTTTTTTTAACTGGCCTATTCTTTTTAGGGGTGCAGGGGTGGCGCGGTGGTGAGAGCACTCGCCTCCTACTAATGTGGCCCGGGTTCGATTCCCAGACTCGGCGTCATATGTGGGTTGAGGTTCTCTACTCTGCACCGAGAGGTTTTCTCCGGGTACTCCGGTTTCCCGTCTCCTCAAAAACCAACATTTGACTTGATTTGCTTTCATTGTTAATTTCAGTTTACAGTGTCCCCGATTAGTGCTCCAGCGCTAGAACGACTAGACAAAGTTCCTTTCCTTTCCTTTTCAATTAACAAAAAATATGGGGAGTTTTTTGCTAATTTTTTTTTCACAGTATCACGTGACCGTCACGCCATGTGGTCACAGATTGGTTCTTCAATGGGGCTTGCAAGTAGCCATATTGACACAGACAATAAAAGTGGAGTTGAAAACATAACATTGTCAATAGTGAAAATGCCTCCATAGGTAGACCCGGTATGAATGTTTTTTCTTCGTGTTTCTAAAGGATCACGGACGTGTCGATGGACGTGGCTAGTGAACGTGACGCCGGCTTTGGAAAGGCTTTGTTAATAGAACAGTGTGAATGCCCGAATGGGTACAGTGGACTATCATGTGAGGTAATAATGGTCGGTAGCAATTTCGGTGTACATACATTCAAACCATTTAAGAGCGTCAGAACAATGTAGAGGAGAGTGAAATCCTTACAAACATATCGTTAGAGCATTTTGCTTTTCCTTGAGACTTGGGCATTATCTGCACAGTGGTCAGTATTGCTGTCTCCCAGATTTCACGTTTTCTATTGCATTGCAAACTAAACAAAGTTCCTTTAGTCATTTTAGCCCCTAGCCATATAGAGATTGATTTCACGGAAAGCTTGATAATCTCATCTGTTTGCCTCCTGAATTTTTGCCGCCCAAACTGTAAACGTGATGAGACAAATACGACTTTCAGTAAGGATGCGTGAACCACACCTGAAAGTTCTGTCTGTTGTAAACTTGTTTGGTGAAAACACAACCATTGAGGTTCACAAAACACGGAAGCCACCTGGTTCTTCAGTCAGGGACTGACGATCCTTGAGGTCGTTGGTGATATTCCAACACTGCCTCTTTGTGTGACACAACGACTCAACCATTCAATAATGCCTCAATTAGTCCTTTTTGTCCCTCGGGGTTAGGGTGAAAAGTTGAGTTGCATTTTGGACTATCTAACAAGGCCTTAACAATTCCTAGTTAGTTGCAAGGTCATGACATGGATGTTCATTTTGTGGTATAGTTCTTGTAACGCACGTGCAAATTTCTGCCATTTAATGTCACATAATTACACTTTGTTTTCGCGGCAGTCTTGCAAACCTGGCTACTATCGATCTCGTGATGGCACGAACCCAGGCACATGCATCAAGTGTGTTTGCCACGGACATTCAGATGACTGCGATCCTCACACTGGTCACTGTAAGGTCAGCGTCTTAACTAATACTAACCTTGAGGTCTAGTCGATGTATGATCATAAATTTTACGATTCTTCCTTTTAGAATTGTAAGCACAACACTGAAGGCTTTCGATGTGAGAAGTGTCAGACTGATTTCTATGGAAACGCCTTGAATGGAACACCGTCAGATTGTAAGGCGTGCCCTTGTCCGATGACAGCATCAACCAATGGGTAAGGAAACAACTTTTTTTCATATCATAGGCTACATTATCAGCCGCCGTTTCAGGAGAGGAGCCGGACTCGTGAAATCGAGCCTACAGATCGCCAAGCCGCTAAGCCGCTTGTCGTTTGTTTCTATACCCTCCAGAAACAATATCAACTATGTCCTTACCGATAAAGATACGGAAAGCACGCCAATCTGATCTCGTTTCTTTTTTTTTTTTTTATTAACCACTTCACCAAATAAACGACTCTCCGCAAGTAGTTTGGCTTGTTTTGGGAAAGTTTAACGTTATGATTGTTGGAATTGACAATTGTCTGTGCAAAAGTTTCCATCAGTCACAGTCTTAAATTAACATCCTGATGATTGTATCACTGCTTTGTTTAACAATTAATTTTTTTTCTTTCGGTAGATTACGTGCCACATGTTTCATGGCAGATGATGGTGAGCCAACATGTGATGCATGTCCACAGGGCTACGGCGGAAGAACATGTGACAAGTTAGTGCATGGAAAATATAGTTAGATACGGTTTTTGCCGTGTATGTTGGGTTATTTACAGTGGCAGGAAGCATGAAGAAAAGAGATCTTCGCCATTTTTAGTACGATATTTCTTTGATTCTGGAGGTGGTTGCGTTATTTAGAGACAAGTGTCTCTTAGAGGCCCAGAAAAGCGTCGCAGAAAAAACTGAAACAAATTCAGCCAAGACTCAGCCCCTTTCAAGCCTGGATTTTTTGCGGGCTTCCTCGGCAACTGGTTAAGGTGCTCCCTCAACCGTACAGAGAGACAGGCGTCCGTTTAGTGCGCGGCCTTCTGAGCAGGAGGTCGCCAGTTTGATCCCCTTCAAATTCAATTCCATCGACGTCTGTTTCGACTTTCCTCTGATCCTTCTAGCTGTAGCTTTGAATACCCGCAAAACGGAGCATTGACGAAGGAAGGGGGGTAAAAGGTGCGCACCGAGGGCCACAACACAATACAAGTTCATCAGTAACTCCAGTTGACTGACGGACCTTTTTACTTTTGAATGGTTAGACTTAGGCCCCGTCTCACAACCTTAAAGGACACAAACACTGTTCACGAAGAGAAGAGGGGAGACCCCTGGTGTTGTGATCGATCTGTCTACCTTTCACGTACACGCGTGGGTGAGATCAAATATGGACTCATGATCGCGGTCAGAGTTGTAGACCGCCATGAGACTTGCGTTTAAAAGTAATTGAGGGGGAGAGAGGGAGTGTAGGGGCGTTGGGTGGGATATGTGAATTTCACAAAAGTTGATCTTAAATCTGAAATCTGTTTCCCTGGACGTCCGCGACCATTGTGTAATGGCGGCTGTTGGATATTCATTATGGTTTTCAGAGTAGTATTCTTCATCCAATAAGCCATTATGGAATCTCTCCCACTTCGGTTTTTGGGGCAAGATATAACCATTTCCTTGCTTCCGAAACTCGTTTTCGTCAACAAACGCCATGAATTATTTTGATTTTGCGGACGTCTCGGCAAACAGACCTCCGTATTCGTGTCAGCTAAAAATAACTTACCTGAAATGAATATATCCCTAGGCCTTCATTTAACTCTTGGTGCGGTATATGAATCCGAAACCATAAACCATAAAGATGATCACTCTCTCCGAGTTTGTTTACATTGCTTATGCTTACTTCCCTAGTGAAAAATAGCATTTACGCGTTCTCGTTTCATCTTTTGCTACGAGTAGCATACATGAAAACTAAATCAATACCGATCTTCCGAGGAATTGCCACGAAATCAGCCCGGCATAAGGTTAACACGAGACATAATGATTACCGCAGAAAATTAGAGCAATAACATCAGGGAATCTCATTTCGCTCCCAGAGATGGCTATCTTCTTGGTCAGCATCGGGGAATATTGTCCTTTGGCGGAATAGCTTCTAAAGTGCCTGAGGATGTTTGGCGTTGCCCTGAATATGATTGATTTGAAGAACGGCTCGAGTCAGTTGACGTCAGTGCTGACTGCTAGAAACGAAGAACTGGGCGAAGTGCAAATTAAAAGTGGAATCTTCCAAAGAGACAGTTTATTCCCATTGCTATTTGTGGTCTCGCTGATACCACTATCACTGGTGTTACGGAAATTTGAGGCCGCTATGACCTTGGTGATAAGATGGGAGTGGTCAATCATTTGCTTTTTATGGAAGACCTAAAGCTGTACGGGAAATATGAAAACCAAGTGAATTATCTAATTCAAACTGTTAGAGTGGTGACTAAGGACATTGGGATGTAGTTTGGAACATCCAAGTGTGCAACACTGCTTTTGATACGAGGTAAGGTCATCCAAAGTAAACGAATCTCCCTTCCCGGGGATAATGTGATAAGATCCTTGGATAGTGAGGATATTGAGGGTTATAGGTATCTTGGGTTTCTAGAGGCAGACGTGCATGGTGTCATGAAGGATAAGATCCGAAAGGAATATTTTCGTAGACTATGGACGGTACTCAAATCCTCGCTGAATAGGGCAAACACGATCAAAGCAATAAATTCATTGAATGAAATAAAGAAGAGCTACAGTCAATTGATCGTAAAAACTGTTGACCAACTTTCGAGTGTTACATACACCGGAGGATGTGGACCGATTATACATGGAAAGATGTGAGGGCGGTCGGGGAATGATTAGCATCGAGGACTGTGTGAATGTCGAAACAAAAAGCCTAAATAAATCTTGCAAGCTCTCAGGGAAGGATGCTAAAAGCGTGTTCAAGGAGGAAGTTCTGAAGGTGAAGGACCTCACATTTGAACGAGCATACCCAATAGTACCGCGATAAAACCGTCCATGGGCAATTCGTAAGAAACACCGATGAAATCAGGGATTCAAATTCATCAGAATGGCTTAAAAGAGGTAATATAAATAGAGAAACTGAAGGATTCCTAATGGTAGCTGTGGACCAGGCGTTACGCATAAATAGTATAAAGAGGGTAATCGAGAAGCAGAATATTTCTCCGTTATGCAAATTGTGTGGTGAGAGAGCGGAAACGGCTATCCATATTGCAGCAGAGTGCACTGCGCTTGCTCAAAAGCAATATAAGACGTAGAGACATGATAAAG
>NC_090871.1:33203392-33270892 GCF_036669935.1 Montipora foliosa | reverse complement strand
CACACGTAAACGGGAGAATATGTTTGTTTTAACCTGAAATGCTCCTTAGGCGTGTTTTTCTTGCAAAAATGATACTGATGGACTCGTTAGTGCTACATGAGTGATGGTTAATAAACATAGCTTCACCGACCAGCGCCGTGGTGGAACCTTGCCAAGAGGCCTTCTTATCTTTCATGCCATGAAGTTATATTTGTATTGTGTTCTTCGTGTTTTTGCATTCAGCCGGATGTTCTCGCGCGTCAAATGAAAGGTTGAAAAATGTTCAACGTACTTCCGTTGCGGGTGGTAGATTTCATAAACATAAACCTTTCTCTTCCTTTGCACAAATGAATAAGGTTTGTTTATTTTGTAAACCGTATTGCCTTTTTGTCATTTCAAGAGTGACCATTTGTCACTTTGAAAACGTTTTCCTTTACTACTCTGATTGTTTACCAGTTTACGCATGGATATGTGTTAAATGTAACATTCAAGGAAATTAGCCAGACTGATTTCTTAGATAAAAGGCTGGGGTGCGCCTTTGAATTTTCCCACGCCCTGTTTTTGTTTTTTCGGATGTTTGCTTGTGATAATAAACATTCACAGCACACACACTAAAAGACAAATTTCGTTACTGGTTGCGTGCTTTGAGGTTTATAAATACTCACTGTATAAACGACAAGGTTATTAGGCTATCGGTGATCGTTATTCATGGTAATTCAGCAGCTGATTTGTCGAGACACTGTTGAAATGATATTCTGTTTCCAAAGGAGTATCTTCAAATGCACTTTCTTAATTTTTCTTTGTCTTTAAGCGGAGTTTTGTCTTATTGACAGCTTCTTTCAAATATATATTGCACTACCTTGTCGTCCTCTAGCGCCACCCCGTTGTGAAAACGAGGTGTTAAAAAGTAACCAGATAACCACTTATCTTTGGAGACTTATGGATGAACTCGAAAGCCTGTAAACCCCGTGACATAAACCAGATTGCATTTCACGTAACAATCCCTTTATTTGTTATTTTCGTCAACTTTTTACAATTGGAGAATTTTGCAATGGATCAAGCTATATTTTACGATAAACCGTAGATTGACATATGAATTCTCCTAAAGGAACGATTTGATGTTGCGTTGGAGGATTTTTATCTCCAATGCTATCTTATTTAACTGTCTTAAAATGAACAGAAAGCTTGGGATATAGTTCCCTGAAAGCTTCTTATCCTCATTCCTCTGAAATGGATTCACATTTTGTGTTGATAATGTTAATGATCCTCTCTATAGCAATGGATTCACACAAGGTATGACTTATTAATGAAAATCCATACTAAAGGCTACGGGTATGTTCAAATTCTTCATGTGATCTGTTTATATATTGGTACCAGTAAATCCTGCTCAATTTTCAGCGTTTTTTGGTCATTTTTCTCGCCACTCTTTCTGAGTTGCATTTGCGTTATGATCACCAGATGTACAGTTGGTTGAAACTGATTGCGTTGAGACGCACTGAGTAACTGTTGTTATAGACAAAGACTGATATCGTTTTACTGATTAAAAAAATGCAGGGTACCTCTAAATTGAAAATGATTTCCCAAATACATGCAATGTGTTCCTGCAATGACAATCTCTCCTTCTTCACTGTTATGCATGGAAATGATAGTTTCTTTTCTTATATATGATATTGCTTCCGATTTCCTATTTTTTGACGTAATTCAACAGGAGCCGTAACCAGGGTAGTTCATAGTTAATTTTTTGTGGAAACGTTCTCTGGTTAAAAATTATTAGATTATTTTGATTGACCTACAGTCTTCAACGGGTGAAAGTAAAATTAAGAGCGACTAAATTTCAGGAACTAAATGTGTAAAATTTACAACCGAATTATAAATTTATGAAGAGACTGTGTTACTTTCAAGGGAGTAGACGCGAATATTGCCCGGATCGGTAAGAAATGCTTTAATAACATATAACATACCGTAAGATAAGGTGGGATACTAACGGACCGCCTCATCATAGTCGTCTTTGAACTATGGGGTGAACTCACTTCAGCGTATAAGGACTCGAGTCCTAGCACCGAAATCTTTTAAAAAGAACACTGAGGGCGTCCTCGTCACTTTTACGGGATGAATTTTTGAGAAATGACGCACAACGTCTTGCGAGCTGAGTCTACCTCGTTTAATGTCCTCTCCCACTGAGGACTGCTTTATCCATTTGCGATGGAAAAATTCTTCAGATTCCATACAGTATCGGAATGCCGTAAGGCTCATAAGCATTGTAACAGTGAGGGTTAACTTAATACAACGTCCAATGTATGAAAGGGTACCTCTCTTCGAACATGAACGACGGAAAGCGAATTACGGTCGGTCCCGCTCTGTGTGTTCGCGTGTTAAAGTGAGCGATTAAGATGTCGACCCTTGACCTTTCTTTTTAAGATAGGCAGATTTTTTCATTAAGACTACACGCTCGCTCTAGAAGCGTAAACTTTGATACCCTTAAACATATGAATATAAAGTAACGGCTCTTTTGTAACGGTTGCGATAAACTTGTCACGCATTACATGAAATATAACTCGTCACGCAATACGCCTATTGCTAGGAAACGATCATTGTCGAAGCCCTTCATACTACGATATTCAATGAGCTTGGGTTGAGGTCTAGTGGTCTTCTGCTTCCATATAGCAGAGATCAGATCATGATCACTAAGGGCCAGCTTCATTGTTCTACTTGTAGCAAATCGTTCCGGGTTGCTGTCAATAAGGACATCAGTGACGCAGAGCTGTTGAAATGACGACTTCGCCCAAGGCTGCCCTCGGTGATTGCCTCACTTTGCTCAAATCATCGAGACAATGACTCATTTATGTCCTTTTGATTACCTCTTTGCCTTTCCACTATGTTTTGGTATCTAAGACCATCAGCAAGACTTGATAGTCTGTCAACGAGGTCTCTGTGAGAGGCCATCTTGCTAATCCTGGGAACTCATCGCCTCGTTCTCGCGCTGTGGCGCGGTACTGGGTTCCAATAGGCGTATTGCGTGACAAGTTATATTTTTTATATAATGCGTGACAAGGTTATACATATTTAATGATAAGTTTTATATATGACATGACGTATTTTTGATACAAACGGCATTCCATAGTGTTGAAACCGCCAAGGAAGAGTAAGGAAGACAAGGAAGCGTAACAAACCAAACTAAGCCAACGGTCACAAAGATTGAACACCTTGTTAGTGGTGCTCTGATGCTCTGGTTTTTTTTTTTGGAAGTTGACCACTGACCAGGTACTGGTTTTCGATTTGATTGCAGGCCCAACCCAGGTTAATTCACGTAAACATAATTTTCGTGCGCTTTCTGTGGCTCGACGCGGCTACACGGCGATACTACATCAACGAAAGTTCTTACAAAGTCAACGCTTTTCGTGTTCAGGTGTTCAGGTGTTCGTGTTTGGAAGCGGATGTTTTTTTCGTTGGTTTGAATCCAGTTTGACATGTCATGTTATCTGTGGTTCACACTGGTGGCTACGCAGTTATTCAAGTCAAGCATCGGCGGGATGTAAACTTAAAGCTGAATGTTTATTTTTAATTTGCTTAGAGCTGCTTTTTTCTCTGTATTGCAATTTTTGGCATATCTTTAGAAGCTCTGCTAAGGTTACATGACGCCTGGAGGACCTATGTCTATAACAGAAACCAAAGGAGAGCGAAAGAGAACGATAACGACAAAACAGAATACCAGTAATAGCTCATACTTAGCGGAAGAAGTTACTCCACAAATTCTTTCCTAGGGCACTAAACCGATTGTTATTTTAAGGATGAGTTATTTGAAGTGGATACTTAATTTTAAAAGGTGGTTTAATCGGTTCTTCCTTTGTTCAGGAATGAAAATCGAATTTTTATTGTCAACTGGACTTATCTGTACTCTTTTGGACATAAAGAAAAAGTTGATTTGTTTGTTTGTTTTGCTCTAAAATGCGATGCTTTTTTAATCCATTTGCCCAACTGGTTTTCGTTGTGCCTCGACAGTGACAAGAAAATTTTGCCCTTATTTGATAAACACGTATTCGCAATGAGTTCTCGTAAAATTAGAGGGAAATCTCACTAGCTTGTGTTTTCAGAAGTTTGTGTAAAGCACCCAAACGTTATTTAAGTGTTGGAGCATATCGTGTTTGAAGTTCGTTCTTTCTTGGTTGTATTGCCGTATTTTGCCAATTTTTGTACCAAGCCAACCTGGCGTGTTTCAATGAAATACATCAAAATGTGAATGATCTTTTTTTCAGAGATAAAGGGGAATAAAGTACATTAGTAAACTCTTCTTTGACCTTGAACTGACAAAATTGTTTTTATGGCTTCTAATTTTTGCGTGATTCCTATTCGCTGGCTATTGACAGTTGACTCTGAAATGGCCTTTTTTCCTTTTCCATTCGCTCGCTGAGATTGTGCTTGTTTTCTTTTCAAACTCATTCGGTTCAAGGAAAAATTATTGCCAAACTGGTGAATTGCAAAGTAAATTTAACTGGAAAACCGATTCATGCGATATCGGTTTTTAACGTAAAATTTACCGTGGAATTTACTACCTAGTTAGGCAATGAATTTTTCTGTAGAAGAAAGCAAAGAAAATGATTCAATTATTAAAGCAGCAACCGGAAACATCAAAACGCGGACAATTCGAAACCTTTTATTTTCACAAACCCTACAGGCAGTAAGAATAAATGACCTGGGAGTTCCGCTTTTAGGCTTGGCTAAATCTATATATTAGGTCTTTCATCGCTTCAAGCAGGAATGGCGTCATGAATTTCAGCCATGATGTGTTGTGGGGAGACAAGGAGGACGCAAAAGGAAAAATTCTTGTCTGTTTAAACGTTTAGCAAAACTGTTCAGACATTTTGGTAGAAATGGTAAAAATGGTAGAAGCAATCCTTAGGTTACCAGAAGGTGGACCTTAAGAACCCGTTGGGAGAGGGGGGCGGGGCGTATGCACCCTTTGAGCCCCTTTGATCCCTAGCCTTTGGATAAACTATTGTTTGGCCTGTCTTTTTCAGAGATTTGAGTCGGATTTGAGTGTCGATGCCATTTGGTCTACCAGCTTTCAATATTATTTAAATTTAGAACATAGATCCCGTCAAAAAATGGCCAATCAGATTGGGCCTCGTAATCCCACGACTCCTCTGATTGGCCCGCAGCCGTCCTAAAAACAGACGACACCGTAAACTGATTGGCTATAATACCATCACATATCAAGACTTCAAGATTACGGACTTCTGGTCGCCCTTATTTTCTGTCAAGGTCATAAAGTAATACGAAAATAGAACGACTCTTACTTGTTGCATCTTTCTCATGTCTTGATAGAAACACGTGCAAGGTCGAAATTGCGACAAGTGTAAGCGGTCATTCTTCAACTTGCAGTCAGATGATCCAGATGGTTGTGTGGCGTGTTTCTGTTTTGGTGTGTCCAAAGACTGCAAATGCGCCAACCTTTATAAGGATATAGTAAGTAAACACAGTAAAAAGCATAATATAGTGGGCGTTGCAGCTAATGACAGTGACGTAAGATAGTACTTTCAACAGAGAGCATGCATCAAATCACAGATGGGGATTTTTTGAATAGTATCCTTTTTCTAGCTTTTCCATAATCACCAACGAAAAATATAACCACTTGAAAAAAATAAATAAAATATTCGATGCAGTTTCAGCGGATAAATATTTAGCTTTATTTTCATAACTTTACGTTTCAGGTTCATCTGCGTTTTGCACTGCTGGATGGTCCTGACTTCTTGCGACTCTCAGATTTGTCACGTAACACGATATTAAGGGCTGGCTTCCAGGTTCAAGGTGAACAGCAATATTTTGTGTTTGAAGACTTTGAAAAGATTCCTGCTGGTACGTATTACTGGTTCCTGGGCAAGGAGTTTCGAGGAGACATGGTAAGTTAGCCGTTTAGCTTATGGTTTCCAAATTATCCACAATTGTTTTTTCTCTTAAATGACTTCCCATCTCACCTGAACTGAGCTATACAGGTCTCTTGTTTTATCGCATTTTCTTAAGTTTGTAATATTTTGTTATACACGGACTTCTGAAAAGGGAGAGGCTCTGAACAAGCATATACTGGCATTTCTACCTAGAGATTACTACTTCCTGTCCAAACCGTAATTCCACTCTCTGTAAACTGCGCGTCTTGACAACTGACAACTAAATCACGATCCATTGGATAGCGCAATTGGTTTCGTTATGACTTATCCACTGGATAGTGCTTTATCCGCCAAATAATGCTATCCATGGTTTGGACAACTGGGGCATGATCTGTGTTTCACAATTTGATTCCGAAAAACCTGATGTCCCCTTTTATGGTCTTCGTGGTACTTCTTCTCCTTCCTCAATAGATCGAAACTGTACCAAACACGAGAGAATATGAGATAGGAGAGCGGATCCCCCTTATTTGACCCTATTTCGATAGAAATTATTTAAAATCTGTTATATCCTCTTGTTATACTGTTCTCTTGGCAAAAAAACAATGACCGTATACCCAAGATTCTTACGAGACTACTGATTTTGGCTCAAAGTCACCACTTTTTTCTCGAACTGGCTCGGTTTCGTAGTTGGTGAGTCGGTGTCGGGTACGCGGGCTTATTATAGTGTTGTGGGAATGGTGGAAAATAGGAGTCCTTTTTATTTGATCGAAGGTGTCCCCTTGGAAATATACTATGAAGCGTCTGGTCCTTTTATATTGCTGGTCAGTTCAATAAAGGTGCACAGTATAACAAGCCATAATCAGAAAAATATTTGACAGTTAAAGCTCTTCACATGTGTGATGAATGAACCGTGCAGGGAATTTGATCTTCAGTTAACTTTTAAATTGATATCCTCATTGTTTTTGGCTGATCTTTCGACGGATTGTTTTTTGGCACAGATTACGAGCTATGATGGAATCATGCGCTACAAGGTGTCACACGAGATGAGCCCAGGTGGAGAGCTGACCACAGACACAGATGTCCAAATTACCGTAAGTAGCTTGTTTGTCTGATGAATGGGAAAAGCGTCCCTATACATATTAGCTTTTTAAATAAACCGGGAATATAGATGTGTTACTGATATGTAAGCTCATTTTCCTGTAACTCAATTGAATGAAAAAAATGTATAATGATCTACCCCCCAAGTGACATTTTCCCTCATATTTCAAGACCGACTGTGGCTTTAAGCGTGCGAACTGTTACCTCTCGGGGACATCGAAGATCAGGGCGTCAATTCAGAGTCATTCATGTCGACGAGTTAAAACAGAGAAAGAGAGAATCCAATGATGATAAGGAAGAAAACAAAATAGTGCAATCATGAAGCAGAGGACAGATATTAGCTCCGGAAAATGAGTAGAGGAGATATAAGGCCCCTTTACTCTAGGGAAAATTGTTGGCACGGCAACCAGAAAATGCGGCACTTGTTCCTCGTTCACACAACCCTGTTTTTGGTAAGAGTGCCTGTCTCATGTTTTTGACCAGCATGCAGACATACACGAAAAACCCCAGTTCGCATGCGGAAGGGAAGCATTTGGAGTTTCTCCTTTTAAAAAGGTCGCCCATCTTGAGGGAAGTTTCAAACTTATGCATTCCCTTAGCATTTTCTGCTGACCAAAGAAGCCGAAGGCTCGTCAACAACAACAATAATAATAATAATAATAATAATAATAATAATAATAATAATAATAATAATAATCGTCCGATGTCATCGTCAGGCAAGGAATTTTAATCGGATGAAGCATAACTTATAGTACAAGAACAATAGAACAATAGAACAATATATACAATAGTACGCTAACAATAAATGTGAAATCTAAGTAAATAGTTTTGCCCTGACAGTCTGACTGCACATTAAGTGATGGTTTCAATTCTTTGATGTAGAACATCTCATGAATTAAGCAGTCAAATTTCGATGCGCATTTCTTTATGACACTAAAACTCGCCGCTGGGGGTGCTGTTGTTTGGCCATGATCTGCTAGGCGATGCCTCCCGATAGCTGAGTATCTATGTTCCTCAATTCGTTGATGCAAGTGCCGAGCTGTATAGCCAACATAGCTCGCATCACACGAGCCACATTGAAATTTATAATAATAATAATAATAATAATAATAATAATAATTAACAATTAACAATTAACAATTATTCCATGAGCCCACGTTGGATATGAGATGGTAAATAGCCAACGAGGCGCGTAGCGCCGAGTTGGCTATAACCAGTCTCATATCCAACAAGCGCGAATGGAATAATTGTTTTATTAAATTCCTTTAAACTCCAAAAGTTTAGAAAGTACGAAATACGAGCGAAAAAAGCGAGCAAATCCGAGCGAAATAAAAAAAACTTGATGAGAACCGATGCGATGTCGTGTAACACCTTGTGGTCAGACAGACGCAGGCTCGTCACAAAAACATTTCTTACCTTTTCGCGTACTTCTAAACGTCGGAATTTAACCCAGCTGTCCAGAAAAAATTTTGTTTTTGCTTTCTTCAGAGAGAAATTTCGCTTTCCGGCGAAAAAACTTTTAGCTTGGCAACACTTAGATCAATCATTTACCATATAAGGTCAAACCAAGGTATATGAGCTGATAAGCGAGATTGAGTGAACCAATCAGAGCACGAGAATTGCATTATCCCAGGTTGAGAAATTTAATCATAATAATAATAATTGCGGGCTCAAGCAGAGCCCGCAACCCTAATCGGAATGGCTGTTCAAAATTTATGGTGAAAAATCTTCTTCCAAAATTACCCAGAGTTCCCTGGGTGTAGGTGATCTTTGAAAGGTCAACACGTGCAAGCGGCAATGTGTTCACGTGATGGCTGTCAAAACATTAGCACAGCGGTGCACGTGCGGGATTTTGGTAGGTACTTGGTGTCCCTTTTTCTATTGTTTCAAATTTGTTTAAACAAGGTATAAAACGTTCAGTAATTATACAATTACCCTAACCTAACCCTAACGCTAATCCTAACGCTCATTCTTTAGCAGAAGCTGTGCCATGTGACAACAATAAATTTGTTCGGAAAAGGAAACAGTAGCTCCAGAGTAAACCTATAACGTTTAGACCTTGAGTAAAAGCAACTAGCTTGCAGAAGAGCATACCGAAATTTCATATCTCCATGGAAACGGAGACTACAAAGCATCAAAGATTGTGTAGTGAAAAAGTCCAACCGTCATACTTTTAAAGTTTCTACTATCTCTGCATTTTTTGCGGCGCTTGCCCACTAAATAAAATGGCGTCCAAAACCGTGATAATGCCTAGTGATTATCCATATACGTTATAGAATAGAAACCTCCAGTCAGAATGTTTACATTTATAGCGTTCCCATTGTTGTTATACCATTTGGTATATTTGCTTTATTGATTAAATCATGTTGTGTCCATTGTGTTCTCTTAATGCAACTCAATCTTTTCAGATATATTTCACTCATCTGAAAAATGCGATCCCGTCCAGATTTTCTACATAAGTTCTTAGGCCCAGTTCCTCAGCTTGGTAATAACAATTCTTAACAAGGGTGTGATGCAAGTGCTATACATCTGTAGGGTCAAAATTCTGTTGTATGCCGTAGTTTGAAACTGTCCAGCCCGCATTTCCTAAGCTTTAGTTACTCCTAGTAGTAATATTAGTGCTATTTCTTAAGGTAAAGGGAGGTGCAGCAACACTGAGCTCCCAGTTGCCATGTCTTACAAGGCGAGATTTCTCTTCTTGCATTCGATCTGAGTGACCATGTCACTAGTCTTAACTTGATCACTTCAGACAGATATGAAGGCGCTAAGCCATTAAGGCATTTCTAAACAAAAAGGAAAATTTTGAAATGAGGATCGGTTCGAAGGAATCGTTTACATTTGTCATTTTATCCTAGCCGGGTTCACTTTATCTGTGCTCGATTCTACGTTTTCACTACGTCGGTCCGAGCACGGGTAAATTTTGATTCGGCACCGATGAAGTTAGGTACAACCAGGTCAGTTACACCACGAAGTTTATCCGAGTTTGGTACGCTTCTATTTTTGTCCTACTTGCCGTGCCAAACATTCTCTGTAGCGACTAGCTTGCTCGATTACCAGACTTAAATTTAATGGAAACGATTTACTATCTTTTTATAGGGTAGAGGAATGATTCTTAAGTTCCGCCATGGAAGACGGCTTGAGGTTGGGAAGAACACGCTATATGGCCTTAAGTTATCTGAGGTTCGTACATGATAAATTAGAAAAGAATCCGCTCTTTTAATGTATAAGAAAGCAACTGTCCATTGTTAATGAAAAATCGTCTAAGCCGGACCTTAGCCTTCACCTTATCTTGGTTTTTTTTCAACAAAATATTATGCCCATTTCAGAAGAAAGAATCATTTTTATACTGTTCCGAAGAGTCTTTTTCTCGTGTTTGGAATTAAGAATTAATTTGTCGTAACGAAACAGCAGGAAGCTTACGCGACGACGACAACGCCTTTAACGAGAACGTCGACGAAAATATTATTTTTTGTTACTGTAATTATTTCGTTACAACCCAAAGTCGTTCCAAATGGAAAGTTAGAATCACCATTGCAGGAATAAAATTGGCATGAACGGTTGGTTGTTTGGGAAAAAAATTAAAATATTTCGTTAGATTCTCACGTCCTCTACACAACCTCAAATTTGGCCAATTCACATCGTTTTTGGAAGAGGACAGCAAAGCAATGTACCAAAATGCAAAACGCAAGTGCAGGACGTGCAGAGCTATTGTTAAAACTAATTAAACCTATTGTCTTGTGGCGTTATCGTAGCCGTCGTCGTCGTTCTCACGTAAGCTCTCTATTTTTCTCATACACTTGTTACCGATTCATTCCGTAAGCGATCATTTAGCTCTCTTCTTCCTTTGTTATGCGCAGCTCGACGGTGCTCGGCACCAAAAGTGACGAAGCTAAAAAGAAGGCTATGAGAGTTTTCGGGATCGTTCAAAGGAATCTCTCATCGTGGTGTCGATCTGTTAAGGAACGCTCACTACCTATCCTTATTACGTCCCATTGTCGAATACGCCACGATTGCTTGGTTTCCACATACAGAGAAAGGATTGACTGTATCGAATCCCTTCAACGCCGCGCAGAACGTTTTGTAAAAAACGATTACAGCCTCTATAGTAGCGTTTCATCTATGCTTACTGACTTGAACTGACCTTCACTGCAGTCAAGGCGCAGGATATGCGACCTCGGCATGTTTTATAGGGAAGATATCGTTGACGTCACCTATTGTCATTAATATGCCAACCACAGCGTGATTGGCTTTCGAAGCAAAGGATCTTTTGTTTTTGTGGTTGGCATATTTGAATAACAAAAGCAATGTTTGTAAACAGATATCTTCCCTATAAAATATAAAGAGGTCGAATTAACATCCTCCCTTCCCTACGACCTCCCCTCCGTGCCTGTGTATGGCCGTACAAGGGCGAGTCATGAATTTAAGATCAGGCTCCTATCCTCTTAAGTCGGTGCTTACAAACATTCTCTCCATGTAAGATCAATTCCTGTGTGGAACGCGTTATCAGCTGATGTTTTTAGATCGGCATCTTATCCAGAATTTATCCGAAGAGTGGCCACTACTTTAAAATATTAATTTAATCACTCACTGAAAATGTCCCATTAATCCATTTACCCCTAAATCGGCCTAAACCGGCCATACTTAGTATTTTACTCTGTCTAACGCCAGACGATTTTACTCGTCAATGGGGCACCCCAAGGATTCCTTATTTGCTTCATTTATCCTCACTGTGTAGTCTGTAATTTCATACCATGTAATTTTGATTGTAATTTATACCATGTAAATGTAATTGTAATGCCATATCATGTAAATTGAGCGACTGCTGGCGGCTCCATTGCCAGATTAGCATTAGTAAGCGCTCGAGGCAATTACCTTCATTAAAGATAAAGATTAAAGTTACATTGGTTAATCATTTAATGTTACCAGGACTGGCTGCGGTTCCCCGATGGTAGTCGAGTGACCAGAGATCATGTCATGACAGTTTTGTCTGCTGTGGATAGCATCTTAGTAAGAGCAACTTACGGCAACACAACAACGCGATCAATGTAAGAATTGCCTTGTCGTTGTGTGTAAAAAGCGGCCGAAACTTGGTTGTTATGTGTTAAATGTGCTACGGAAACTAATAGTTTGGAAGGTGCGCTGATTAGAACTTTCAAGAGAAAGCTAAATCGGTCATAAAGTGATAGACAACATCAGAAGCATTCGGCCATTCACATACCACATTTTCTCTGTTAAAGTACTTGACGAAATAAACCCGGGGAATAACCGTGACGAACTGCAACGTAGTTTACGCCTTATTTGCTACTCCGTGTAATTCAAACAGAACGTTTTTTGATTGAAAGCTCTCTTATTCTGCAGCTTATTCAACTAGTCCCCCTTTTCTCGAAGTGATCTTGCTTTAGAAGACAGGTAAAAAATGCTTTGCGTTTATCTAGTTGCATTTAACAAATACACTCGCTTTTATTTCCTAGTCTTTATGACGTAACTTTAGAAAAAGGTGTAACACAGTACACAAGATTTGGAAAAGCCAAGAACATTGAAGAATGTTCCTGTCCACCAGAATACAGTGGAACTTCCTGTCAAGTAAGCCTGAAAGCCACAGAAAAATAAAGGGTGACCTGATCTTGTGCTTTTTCCTCTCGGAGTCTTATTGCGAATGCTTGATTATGCCAGACACCAAGGGCTGTTTGTAGAGTCCGCGGAGTGAACTTGAGCAGGCAAAATAGAGTGACTTAAAAGGGGAATTTAATGATGTGCTCCCAGGGAAAATTCTCAGATACAAGTCTTAACCCTTTCACCGCAAAAAATGCAAATTGACACTTATAGATTTTACTTTGTCTAAGACCAGACGATTTTACTCGTCAGTGGGGAGCCCTCGGCAGTGACAGGGTTAAATTGCTGGAAATAAATCTAAATCGCAATTAATGGTCAATTCCATTTCAACCTCAACCACTGTTTTTTCAAATCATGTGTTTTAGTTTGCTTATCTCCAAGGGTGACCTGTGCTGAACTTTTATAACCTCTATCCGAGCATGCGTCCGCATTTGGCGATAAGTGCACAAAAGTTGGGTGGCCGTGGTGCCACGCAGAGTTTTCACTTAGACCACTCAGTTTGGATGCTATACCACAAAGCTAAACTTTTTGAAATCTAGGATCTCTGCAAACGTTTTCTGTAGCAGTTTGTGATGTAAAATTAGAAATCAACCATGCCTCTCGCTAGCTTGTTTGCGGCTCAAATGACAGCTAGTTTTGCTAACTTGCATGAAGTGCCTAGTACAGCACATAAACAGCAAAATGTCATGCGGAAATTGAAAAATAAATTTGTGTTAAATAAAAAAAACCAACATTTTTCTAAGCATCTTGCGGGCCGGAATCCTAAATCCTTGAATCTCAATCTAATCGCGCACTTGTAGGCGGTCCAGCTTTTACGATACGGACCGCGGTCCGAAATCTGTTCCGTGCTGAAACTTTCGTGGCTTATTGAAAATGTTTTTACTAAGGCGCGACGAAACGTTGGATTTTACCTCGTAAATTGCACGTAAATAATCGTTGCAAAGAAAAGGAAAACCATCAGCAATGAAATAAAAGACCTGGTTATTCTTCAAAAAGGCGAGTATTCACATGATTTTGCTGACAACACTTTACTGGTTTGCTGTTTTCGCGTTGTAACATCCGTTATCTTCTTTGGAGTTCTATTTCTAAACTCGTTTTATATTGCTTCATTTAAGAATATACGGATTCTTAGCTAAAATAGGCAAACAAACACATGGCGACACTGTGGTTTTTCGCGTTGTTGTTTTTCGTGAACTGTTGACATGCCGTTTAACTAAACGACTAACTGCAGAGAGGTCATCTGAACTCAGTTTTTCGGTTCATATCCGTTATTTTCTTTGGAGTTCTATTTTGTAATCTCGTTCTATTCTCGTTCATTTTGCTGTGGAGTTTGCATGAACTAATGTCAACAGGTTTTTCTTGTGTAGTTTTTCTTTGTGAAGGACTTGATGGAGAACAAAGATGAATCCTTGAAATAATAAGATATGAAGGCAGAGACAGATGTTTGAGTATTTTTCACTAAATTTTTTTCTCCAGTTTTAAGAACTTTCGTTTTCAGACAAATTATTTTAATACGTAGAACATTATTCGCCTGTTTGTACGAAATTTTCAAACATCATTGTTTAGTTTGTTTAGCTCATTTCTCTGTTCTTGCTATGAAATATAACTGCTTGTTTCTTATATTTATTGCACCAAGAGATATTTGAAGTTCGGTTTTATCGTTAATCTATCATTTCTTTCTGAACTTTGCGAAGGGAGCGCTTTTTTCAGTAAAAAGTTAATTTCAACTGTGACAGTGCGACGTGCGTAGAGCACGTAGAAAGACTTTTTGCAAATCAGTTTGCCATGTTCAGGGACATGCGGCCTCGGGCCGTACTCAAGACCTCAGGCACAGTTTTTCCCTATACGGACCTCCCAGCCGGTGAATAACATATACACATTTGTTATAAGGTTTATCTCAACAACGAAAAATATTTCAGGGCGTTTGAGTGCATTTGGAATCTTTGTCATCGATTGCGAATGGGATTGAAAAAGACCTCTCCGTCCAAGAAACACTTGCTTCGGGCGTTTTGATAACCGAATTCAGCTCAGCAACAAGCAACAGTTTCCCTGGAGCATTTCTGATTGAAACCAGCGTAGTTTGAAAAACAGTATTTTATGATCTTCTTGACAAAAAGGGTGGTACCTTTTTCAACTTTCCGAAAATAGTGAACATTTTAAGTTAGTTTGTAAGTTACTCTGTCGAAGGGTACTAATGGAAAAACATATTTATGCTTTCTTTTATTTGCTAAGAAATTGAATCTCTTTTTCGGAAAAGGATTTTTCAAAGCTTACTTGGGATGGCTGTCATGAAAAGTGGTGCTTGTTGCTCGATATCATGAACTTCTGTCGATATCGATTGTTTAATTATTTCGACTTCAATTAACTGCATGCAAGGCTGGTTCATAGGTCTAGAACCAATCTAACATCTGCAATTTCTATTTATTTGGTTGTATATTTAGGATTGTGCAAAAGGGTATACTCGTTCGTACCCAGGACCCGATTTTACTCCTTGTGTGACTTGCAACTGTAATCAGCATTCCAAGGAATGTGATCCAGAAAATGGGCAATGTATGGTGAGTATAAAGACCTTTGGCCTTTAATAGGTCCAGTTATCAATTATGTAGAAACATTTTTGCCTCCTTTCCTTTGCCGTGATTGCGAACAAACGCCTTAGCTTTGTTATAAGATTGCGGAAACAGTACCAGTGCTCAGTCATAAATAATATATAGATTTAGCCAAGCCTAAAAGCGGAGCCCCCGTTTCTAACCCCAGAAAGCAATATAGTGTTAATGGAAATAATTATGCTTCTGCATAAAGTACTCAGTTAATCGTCATTAGTCTATACAGTTTAAAGTGATCAAACACCTCTGAGCTGACAGCAGTAAACAAACAAGCCTTGCAAACAATAATCAACAATTTTAATCAACAACTAAATCTGAAATTACATGCACAGTAATCTCTTTTACAAAATTTCTCTTCAGTTTAGAACAACAGGGAAAATCTTACTAATTAAAAGGTCAAGCTAAAAAGTAGTAGATTCGCTTACTCGACTGCAATTTTACAGTCAAACAAAGCAGCTCACGACTGGACATCCATTTCACACAAAAAGCCTGTAAGTGTGACTGTTGCAATACACCAGAATCTCTGTCAACACGGAGTTGCAAACGTTTTGTTTTAGCGAGTTTTACAAAATATGTGAGGCAGCGAGGCTTATATTTAGAAGAAAAACATTACCTGAAAGCCAACCGTTGTAAATGTCGCTCTTTTTCTCTCAGCTGACGGTATTCTTCATTGAAATTTTCCCTTCTTTTTCCTTCCTTGACTTCTCTCGAGGCTTTCTTCGCTTAAGGACGGTGCCTATTATTGTTATTGCGCATACGTTCTGTGCATCTCGAGAAACTCTGATTTCCTATCGGTGATGCTTACTAATACAGTAATATTTTTGCGCGTTTTAAAACTGTCCAGAGAAAGTATATCTTAGTAAGTACTCTTGGTACTCAAAAAGAAAATTGGGGGTAACCATACATTTTTCAGAGATAATTAAGCTTTAATTTGAGAAAGAACGCCATACATTGCTTTGTATTATAAAGCTTTTTACAAATATATTCAACAATTATCTTTGAAAAATGCGTGGTTACCCCCAATTTTCTTTTTGGATTTCAATAACACTTGTTAAGATCTACAGTTCCTGCATAATCATAAACCGGGGCAAAAATACCTTTGAATTAGTAGGCACCGTCCTTAAATTTCTCAAATTTTGTCGCCTCTTCTCGACCTCGCGCTCTTCTGTGATGACGTCAGCGTACGCCCGCCCGCCCGATCGCCCGTACAAACTGTCGGGGTGGAGGCTCAGGCGCGGGAAGTGCGCCAGCGGAGCACCATGGGTAAGATTTTTTGGGAAATCTATCCATGCGAGAAATTTTGATTATGACGTCAGCGTACGCCAACCCGCCCTCCCGTACAGACTGTCGGGGTGGAGGTGGCTTTGGGTGCCTTTGGGGATGGGGGTGTTCGGTCAAGTTTCCTTGGCAGGAAATTGCATGGCCAACGTTGCATTTGGCAACCCGCGTTTTTCTGGCCGGAAATCACAGACTGTCATCGGTTTTCGTTAGTTTGAGAAAGTCTGAGATCTTCGTCCAAAGACTGCGAACAACAGTCGCCATCTAACTTCATTACGTCTTAGGTTTTTTGTTTGAATCGGTAATAATCAGCGTTTGGGTGTTACGAGCAGCGAAATGGATCGGCTGTCATTTCTAAATTACGGGTTACGCTGTGCGGGTCTGCAAGAGGAAAGCTGGATCTTATTGTTTATTTGGAAAGGTTGTAGTGGCATTGTCTTTGGCGTTGCTGCGTAATGAAAGTATGTATTGGCGCAAAGAATCCTTACTTGAAGAAGCAGTTCCTCTGTGAATCTGGGAAGAGACTGTAAAAAAATTATGAAGGCACCTTAGCATTTGTATGTGCTTAGCAAAGCAACGCTTTTGTGTGAAACGAGTACTAACCGTCACCAGGTTCGTTCTTCTTTGTTGTCTTTTATACGGACATTTACGTCAAATTGCTTAGCAATTACTTAGCAATTAGCTTAGCAATTACTTAGCAATTCCTTACCAATTGCTTAGCAATTACTGCGAGATACGTTTGTTACTTGGCTTATTTCTCCGACTCAAGTCGAAGAAAAACTCACATCTCTTCTTTGATTTCTTTCAAATGTTTTGAAAGACACACACCGTGAATTTGCTTTGCATCTGAAATTGGTTTGGACTCAAACAATTCTTTTACGTTTTATCCAAATGTTTGCTATCCAATAGTTTAGTTGGATGCTGAGACTCTTCGTTTTTCCTGCTGTCGCTTATTTTTTAAACTTATTGAAGAAAAAGGCAAGCGAAGTCCGGAGGGCTTACATCCTGACCGGCTCAGCTTTTATGAGTTTACGGTGAAGTTTACAAAAGATTAAGATTTCGAAAATTGTCGCGAAGAGCTTCAACTCCTTGCCAAACTAAACACGATTATAACAGATGAGCATTGGAAATCCTTTCCGTCAAAACAATTCTGTTCATCTTTTGTTCAATGTCTACGGCCGACGAATTTTTCAGAGAGACATTTGTATGTTGTTTGTTTGTTGTTATAGCCATGAGGTGCTATCATTATAAGTGATCTCAAGAGTAATGCCATTGACAACTTGTAGTCAAGGTTTGTAGTTCGCAATAATTATAACTGACCGAAGTCAAGAATAAAACGACTGAAACCATTCTCAGCTTTAAGAGATTTACTTGTCTTATGCTTTCGCTCTGTCAAGATCACTTTTCTCTATCTCAATGAAAAGTAAAGTCGAACTTGTGGAGTTTTTTCGATGTTATTCAAAGAAGGAAATCGGCTTTAGTTTCTGTTGTCTTTACTCTTATATATCACAAAAATGACACCGTGAAATGGTCACAATTAAGTGGACAAAGTCGTTTCTCCTTTTAATTAAGGGCCGTGTTCAGTGAACAGTATACACCCTTTGGGGTTTTACCGGGTTTTCTTTTGTTCTGGCTTATTTTGAAGTATCGAGTTTCCTTTGATAGTTTAAAATGTCACCGACACAGAACTCTGTGACTCAACCAAAGCACATAAACGGTTTTGCTGTTGAGATTTAAAAGTAGGTCTGTTAACTTATTGATTTATACCATTTACTTTTAAATGTAATACAACTGTAATGACGCAAACGTTTGTTTATCATTTATGCTCATAAATATATTTCTAAAATGCATGTTTGCACTTGATTGAATACTGGCTATGGTTGTGCAGCAAAAAAGTGAAAAAATTATAATCACAGTTGAGAAGACCTTACCGGGGTCCTGCCTCGATTCTTGGTTTTACATTAGTTTATCTCTTTAAATTCCGGTATTAAATAAAATAACTGTGGAGCTCCGCTTTTAGGCTTGGCTAATTATATTAATAAATTAATGATGTAATCATGTTAAACGTTAATATAGATCACTTTCATAAATGGCAACCACCTTTACATTCTTTTGTATTTATGTTAATTAGACCTGCTGGCCTCAATTTGAAACAAATATGCTTTTGAAATTTGCTCGTTGTAGCGAGGCTAGAAAGGCTTAAATTCATTGAAACAAAGGAATATTTTATTTGGCCGCCATTATCTTTGAGGTCTATAGAAAGGGAACACTAACAGTTTAAGCGACGAGTGATAGAGCGACGTTCGTATGACCTTCAAAAAGTGTTCGCAGTTTGTTTTAAGGACCAATGTTTGGCAAGATTAAAAAGAAAACTTCTCTTTATTTTCACCAAGAAGACTCCTAATATTCGATTGCCCAATGAATGAGTTGCCAGTAATAGCCCTTATTCACGATAGCCGCTATGTTGGTTTTCAAATTGTCATGCAAATTAGCCATGTGTTATCCTGGGGGGCAAACATTAGAATAAAGGCAAATTGCGGAAAATCTTTTCGTCGAAATATTGAATTAACATAGCTAAAAGTACATTTTAGAATTTAGAATTAAGTACCTTTTATAGTAATTTTATATCTTTTGATTGCCTCCGACATTTTGACTTTCTACTTCGTTATCTGCTAATTTTTCAGCAAGAAAAATCGAAGTAACTTGTGTAAGCATTCTATTTTACTACTTAGGTGATAAACATTCAATGAACATGAAACAAATCATCTGTGTGGCGAAGATGTTCGTTATAACCTCTCGAACTCGTGTTGTTTGCCCCCTCAGAAGCGTGTAGCTAATTTGCATGATAATAGCAAATCCAACATGGCGGCTATCGTGAATAAGGTCTATTGGATCCGTGCCTTATACGCAAAGGTTTCTGAGATCGCCGGGGGCAAACATAATCATTGCGAGTTCCTGTAAGAAAATGTATGGCAGAAAGTTATTCAACGTCCAAAAAAACTATTTTGGAAGGAGATTAACACTTTTTTCGACACAGTTTCATCAGAAATCGATCTGGGCAATGTTGACACGTGGCAAATGTAAGTTTTTGTGTGAATAACCGTGAAACATGAGACAAAATTTGCTGATTAATTCCCTTGCTTGCGTAAAATTTATTGTGAAATGGTCTCAAAATATTACTAAATTAGGAATAAATCTGGACGAAGTATTAAACTCAATAAAGCCTCTTCAGTTGTATTTAGTTGTATTTACGTATGTATGGGCTGGCTTTTGGCCTATTCATAAACTCAGCAATTGAAATAATATTGGAAACATGCCTAGTGGCGATAATTGTGCTGTGTGGGGTTGTGAAAACGATCGAAGGTACCCAGAGAAGCAAAAGATTCTTCCTCACGTTGGAATATTAAGAGGTTACTCGCCCAGGAATAACAATGATGTTGTGTCGTGGGCTAGAGCTATTAATCTTGACCAATTCAAGGTTCGATGAGTACAAAGGTCTGTTGAAATAATTTTCGACGAGGTTACAGAAACTCTGAATGTCCTACACCAACTTTGTACATACGAGAGTATGATTGTGGGAGTACTAAAACCTCAGAGACCTTCTCCAAAGATCAGATGTACAGAGAGCTAGTATGTGAAGATGACGCTTTTTTATTGGACGAAGTCATAGAGGAGCTTGACAAGTTTGGTTAGCTCCAGTGACTATAGTTATAATGCATGTAGTTCTACGTGTAGATGGTAGTTTGACAGAAGGAAAGTAACAGCTGGGGCATGTCAGATATGAATTCCCAGTGTTATTTAAATCCATCGGAACAGAGACTGCTGTATTCTATGGAAGAGGAGCATTAAAACAGCTGCCTCGAGGCAGAAGGAAATTGAAATGATCTGCTCGAGCAGAATCATCGTACTACTTTAAAGTGATTGGACTCTCACAGACTTTGTAGTAAATAGTAGCGGTTCGAAAACAGTTGGATTTTTCTCAATCAAACAAGAAATTAACCTATGCATTTCCTCATGTTTCTCATCGCTCATTTCATCCCTCCAAAGAGCACTAGCTCTGTAAAAACAATTTCCATCTCCTCTGACAAAAAACAACTACGAGAAAAAATTAATTCGAGAAGTGAAATTAGAAAATGGTGAGGTAATTTCCAACTATGCGCGGGTTAATAAAGAAATTGAGAATTTTTATGGCAAAATGTATACCTCTAAAATATCTGGCAACAATACCAGCGATCTATTTGAACACAACCACAACATTCGCAAATTTATCGAAGGTCTTAATATCCTACAATTAAATGTAGAAGAGCAAGAATCTCTAGAAAAGGATCTAACGCTCGAGGAACTAAAAGATGCTCTAACATCCTTTGCAGACAATAAATCGCCAGGAGAGGATGGATTCACAAAAGAATTCTATGAAGCATTTTTTGATCTCCTTGGGGAAGACCTGTTGAATTCCCATAACGAAGCGTTTAACAAAAGATCATTATCAGTCTCCCAGAAAAGAGGAACAATAACGCTTATTCCGAAAGGTTATCTTGAAATCTGTCGGATTTAAAAAACTGGCGCCCTGTATCTTTACTTAATATTGACTATAAGATTCTTTCAAGAGCATTGGCCAAACGAATGGAGCAACACTTACCTAAACAAATTCATTATGATCAAACAGGGTTTGTCAACGGAAGATGTATAGGCCGAAATATGACTACTCAGTGACAAAATGGAGTCTTCAGATAGCAAAAAATGCCAGGGAATGCTTCTGTTCGTAGACTTCGAAAAGGCATTCGACACTTTGGAATGGAGTTTCATATCAAAAACCTTAGAAGTTTTTAACTTTGGAAATAAGTTCAAAAAATGGTTTAATGTTCTTTACAACAGTGTTCAAAGCTCCGTGGTAAATGGCGGGTTTATGACAAACTATTTCGAAATAACAAGGGGAGTTCGTCAAGGCTGTCCACTCAGCCCGTCCTTATTTATTCTTGCAGTCGAGTTGTTAGCCCTTAAGATACGTCAAAACAGGAAATGCGAGGGCATATATTTACCAAACAACCAAGAAGTAAAAATTTTACAATTTGCAGACGATACAACTATAATAACTAACAACACGGACTCTCTTAAATCGCACCTCCAAACAATTGAATGGTTCGGCACGGTCTCAGGTTTACTGTTAAATAAAAAAAAAGACCAAGGCAATGTGGTTAGGTACAATGAAACATAGTAACTCCAATATACTAGAATTTAAAAGTACAAAGAACCCTATTAAAGTTCTAGGCACGTTTCTATCGTATAATCAAAATAAGAACATCGAAGAGAACTTTTTCAGAAGAATTCGAAGAATGAAAACCAAATTGCAGCTGTGGCTTTCCCGGGATTTGACGATATACGGAAGATCTTTATTAGCTAAATCATTAGGAGTTTCTCAGTTAGTCTATGCAGCGTCCATGCTGACGGTTCCATCTTTAGTTATAAAAAGTGTTCAAACAGAGCTTTTTTCATTCTTGTGGAAAGACAAAGAAGACAAAATAAAAAGAACGGTCATGTACCAATCTCTAGCGGAAGGAGGTCTTAACTTTGTAAACGTTTTTGCAGTAGTAAAATCACTCCGCCTAGCGTGGATAAGTCGGTTATTAAGTAGCACCACCGACTCGTGGAAAGCAATTCCAAATTATTATTTTAATACCTATGGTGGCTTGCAATTCCTTCTTAAGTGCAACTATAACGCGGCCTTCAAGAGTTTAAAGATAAGACTAATACATTTTCGTATGGTAAGTTCCTGCTACCATTGATAAAAAAACGCTTTTCTGGAAATCTTGATTCAAGAAGAACATCCTCTCTGTACAAGATATCCTAAATGCTGATGGAAACTTCCTAACATTCCAAGAATTTCAAGACAAGTTCAACATAAAAACAAATTATCTCCACTACTTCCAACTCACAGCAGCTATTCCAACCGACTTGAAGAAAAAAGCAAGGGGATGCGAAGCTCCCTCTCACGAACGCTAACTACTAAATACTACTACGGCATTTTTGTTTCCTGGAGGCAGTCTTGTAGATTTGGCAGACATGCGCTGCAAACACTATTGTAAAATTTTTAATAAAACCCCCTCAGTAGACCCAACTGGTATCAAAGCCTGGAAAGTCAATTATGCCGATACTTATACAGAATGGAAAAACAGATTTTCTTTTATATATCAATCAACAAGAGACAACAAGTTAAGACAGTTCTCTATCACTACACGTATGAACCATTGTGTTGAAGTTAGATTGCAAGTAATTCTTACTTGTTCTTTTCTTTTATTCAGTTAGTATTGTTCTTTTCTCCCAGTTGTATTGCGTCCTTTGGATTAGTCAATGTAATGTAAATTGTGTATGTAAAAATTAAAAAAAATTCCCTTGCACAACGACTTCTCTCCTTTGAGGAGGTATATTTCCAGAAGCCATAATTCATTTACGCAAGACGTAACGAATAAGAAAACAGGCTAGACAGACTTAAATACAACTAAAAAGGTTTTGTTGTGTTATTTCTCCAGATTTGTACCTAATTTTGTAATATCTCAAGACCATGAAGAGATCTCAATTTCACAATAAACCTCACGCGAGCAAGGACTTCATCTCATATTTCACGGTTATTCAAACGAAAACTTATACTTGCCAGGTATAAACATTGCCTAAATCGATTTCTGATAAATCTGTGTCGACAAAATCGTTGATCTCTCTCCAAAATCGTTTTTTGGACGTCGAAATACGTCTTCTCCATACATTTAAATTTTTCTTACAGCGACTTGCAATGTTTGCCCCCTGGCGATCCCAGAACTCTTTGCGTATAAACAGGGATCCGATTACTGGCAAGTCATTCATTCTTTGCCGTAAACCATAAACTCAGTCTTCAATATCTTCAATGAAAGCTTATTGGAGTAAAGCCAAGCAAATAATTTATCGAGATCATTGCTCATTTCGTCTTGAAGTGCAGGCAAATTTATGGCAGAAAACGTGAGGTTTGTGTCATCAGCAAAAGACCCCCCAATACTGAAATCTAAACACTTTGGCAAATCGTTTATATAATAAGAAAAAGCAGTGTTCCCAGTATAGACCCTTGCGGAACCCCACAAGATATGAGACTTTTGCCAGATGACACACCGTTTGCTACACAAAACTGTTGCCTACCCGTTAAATAAGATTTAAACCAAGCTAAGGTCGGACCTTGAACTCTATAATGCTTCAACTGATCATGGTCAACAGTGTCAAAGGCCCTCTTTAAATTAAGGAATATGATACCGCTAACCATTCCTCTATCTCTGTTGAAACACCAATGATTAGTCATTTCGAGGAGAGCAGTCACCGTTGATTGAAGTGATCTAAATCCAGACTGACGAGGCTCAATGAGCTTATTGACTATAAAATATGAGTACATTTCCTCGCACACAAGTCTTTCATTAATACGAGCTATGGTTGGCAGTACTGATATCGGTCTGAAGTTGCTTGGATCACTTCGTTCACCATTCTTATCATCTTAGCAATTTTCCAATCAGTGGGAAACGTATTCGACTCGATAGAGAAATTGAAAAAGTCAGCCAAGGCCTGAGAATGACAGAAGCCGCAAACTTTAGCAATTTTTTAGATATTTTGTCGTGGTCAGTTGCCTTCGCGATATTTACTCCTGTTAGTTTCATTAAAATAAAATAAAATATATGTATTAAAATATTAGAAAACATTTGGAGTTGATCCGTTTCAGAATATCCAATGGATCCACAGTGTTACCCATAGTAGGAATTTCTGAGGCAAGTCTAGATAGATAGATAGATAGATAGATAGATAGATAGATAGATAGATAGATAGATAGATAGATAGATAGATAGATAGATAGATACGTGTGGACGGAAGGCGCATCCGGAAAGAAAATTTTGCGGATTCAAAAAAATCCGGATACCTGTTGACGGGGCCTAAATGTTTTTGCATTTTTGTTTACGATCTATTTTCACGTTTATTTTTCGAGGTCATATGAAAGTCGCTCTATAGGTGGGCGTTTCTAACGACCATCTGCTTCCTTCAGAACTAGTAGCTTCCGAGTATCGAGTATCGCCATCAATCGGAAGGTCGTAGGTTCGACTTCTGGAAAGGGGCACTCGATTTTTTCCTAGTAACCCTGGGTCAATATCGATAAATAAATTTCTTCGTCGTCCCTTTTTTCCCGCTTTTCTTTACATTCCGTAAATTGTTTTACGACTATGCTTAGAGATGCACTCATAGGACCACGGGCCTGAAGTGTGAGAAATGTATGGTTGGATTCTATGGTGACCCGACGAAGGGAACGCCTGAAGATTGCCAAGAATGCCCATGTCCACTCACAAATTCTTCAAATCAGTGAGTACTACAGTCTGTTGTACCTTTAATAAAGTATTAAGCTGAACCACAGATGGTGTAATTTCGAACATTCATCGCCAGTGGGACTGCTTATCGTATGGTCCTTGATTTATAATTAGCGTGCAGTGTACAATCCGATTTTGACATGTAACGTATGTTCTTTATTTCTCTTTTCATTCATTTCTTGCACCTCACAAGTTGAGAGATTTTGTGCAAATTATTGTTACATCACAAACAAGATGATTCTGAGCAAAAAAGACCTTTATCCAGGCGATTTGCCATAAACTTGAAAAATGTCGGGCCGACTTTTTGCAAGATTACCCAAATGCAATCCGTTTTGATCTTGTCCATTTATGTCAATCCGTGCTGCGCTTTCCTATTGCTGTATTTTTTTTATGTTGTTCAACAGTTTTAAGTGGTTATTGCAATGTTTTATTCTACTTTTTGGGAATTTTGAGTGTCATGAAATTACATCATTTTGCGTGACATAGCCCCTTTAAGAATCATAAAGAAGTTTGTTTACTTTCTAACGGATAATGATGTTGAAGATGAATGTACTTTTTAAAAAATGTGGGCCAAACTGTTCAAATTGTCGCACCTCATTTTAAAGACTTGGTCAAAAGTTTACCATGGATAGCTAGGATGACTTCTTTAAAAACGTCTTAAGATGTTCTTTTTTAAAGCACATACATTTATTGTTCTTGGTATGAATAAATGTCACTTCAAAGTGATTCAGTTTCAGTTTCGGTGCCGTTTCGGTCGGGAAAGCTCCTGAGACATTGCGTTTTATTCCAGAGCCCAAGCGCTGATTTGAGTTTTACTCTTCCGTTTCAGCCGTCATTTGGGTTTTTGCTGAAAGGGACGATACGCTAAATAACATAATTTAGAATCCCACCCGATGGAAAGGGCCGGGCGAGGGGCTTGTCATTAGGACTAAAGATTACCCATAGCAACGTTAGCTTGTGGACAGAGCGGCCATTCACTCGGCCAAGCTGCCCCCTTTTTGAATGACGACTTCACTTCATTCCTTCTTATGTCACTGGACTGCATTTTAGTGATAAAACTGTTGTACCGGTGTAGGATAAGTGATCAAAACCTTCATTCTCATTACAGTGTGTCTTATAATTCCGGCTTTAGGTTTAGTCGGATTTGCAAGCTTGATTCAGATGATAAACCAACGTGTACTGCATGTCAAACCGGTTATACAGGAAGGAACTGTGAAAGGTAAAGGGCAACTGGTTTCATTACAGATTTCTCGTCGAATGTTTGAAGGTTTTATTGAGAATTGAGAAGCAAAATCCCTTAAAGTGAAGACGAAAGAAAAACTTGAAAGATGATTACTCAGTTTTGGAAGATTTTGAGACATACCTAACTAAGAGGAACGTTAAGTCGCTGAGCCTACTGCGTTGAAGTGTAAAGCACCTGCAAATTCCCAATATTTTTATACAGTAAGACGCGTGTGCGACAATGTCGCCAGCAAAGCAAATAAAACTGCTTATTGAAAATGTCAACAATTGAGACTGTTATGGCGTAACGAACGTGATCAACATCATTGCATGGCAATTTCTTAAAAAACGCCTTGCATTTCTTGCCTTGCCTTGATTTTTCTCCCATATGCGAGATGATAAAGCTGTCATGTTATATTTACAGTACGTTTAGTGGTGTCGTATAGTGCAGATTCATTTCCTCAGGAGATGACTGTCGAGGGTGGATTTTCGTCGCTTACTGGGTCTAGTTTTCGGAGGTCTGAGGGATGGTTCATTTCCCGAACTAATGATTTGTTTAATAATCGACGCTTTTATACACGTAATTCGCGAATTCGTTTAACAATCATTCTTGATATATTTCTTTCCTATGACAACCACAATGTAAGGTGACTGTCAGCAGTGGCTTATTTCATATTATAGATATCTTTGTATGTACTAAATACAATACGAGCGACCGTATTGTATCAGATTTACAATGTCGAGCCGAAGGCGAGACGTTTTATATCCGATACATTATGGGAGCGAATATTGTATTGTGGTTATGAAATGAAAAGTACGCTTTCATTTGCCCTTCGAAGGGAATTCGCTTGGGTGAAATGATCAGGGAATGCCAAACGCATTCGCTATTGATTGCGAGCATGGAAGGTTCTCGTTTGTGAAGGCCGAAAAATGCAGACGAAGAAGCAGCTTGGTTGGGACTAATCCCCAAAATACATGAAATAGTACAAAATGGAGCGTAAAGATATTCAAGGAGTGGCAAAGTGCTCGCTCAAATAAAATAGCTACAAATTAGTCGCTGGGCTTTGACTACGAGAAGGTCGACGAAGTTCAAGATTTAACTATTGACATCACGCAAATGTCTCCTCTGGTTTTTTAATTTCTGGATGACGAAGTTCGTGGGAGCACAGGCGCCCCAAGGTCAGTGTAAGATGTAAAGATTTGTATGGGAATCCAGATAAAAAGCTTAAGAAAGTAATTATATGAAAAAAAATCTCAATTAAAAAGCCTAAACTTATTGCTATTGTGGATAGTTTCCTTCCTGTGGGGTTATTTTCCAGATCCGACGCGTGCGATTTGAGCCATTTTTCAATTTCTGGGTTTTCAACGGTTATAATAAAATCCAAAGGCTGTAGACTAAAATTTGAGTCAAATATTCCTGGATAAAATGTCCCCACGGTCACAATTCCACATCGAGAATCAATTGACACAGATTGAACTTTCATCTCCAACCCGCCATCGACGCGATAGCAGTGCTGCGAGCAACGTCAGGCGGTGAATATTGCAACCGGTATCGGTATCGCGAGGTCACGGGTTCAAACCCCGTTGAAGTCCTGAATTTTTCAGGCTTCTTTACGCAATTGCAAAAATTGCGTTCATAACTGCGAGGATCATAGCTTCAGTTGAAAACAACTTTGGAAGGCGGTGCTTTATCACAAGAGTGGCCACCACCGTTGATAACAAACTGACCCTTACCGGGGATGACAGACCGTAGTTTGTCAACTGCAAATTTCTTTATTCCCTTGGGTCTCCCGACATGACTGCATTGTCTCAGTCGTCCAATCACAGTCACGCCTCCTTCGTGTTGACAAAGTTCAAACACATTCGCGAAGCCGGAAAGCGTTGAAAGATACGAGAATGAAAGCCGTAGTAAACAAACTTTTGCGCATTCATGTCGCTTTTATTAGTTAATAGGATTTTGATCGTAACTGTATTTATCAAGCGTTCAAGGAATTAACATTAATTATGCAAATAATTGAAAAATGGCTCAAATCGCATCGGACCTGGAAAATAACCCCACAGGAAGGAAGCTATCCACAATGGCTTACAAAAATTTGGTTTATCAACGGAGTTGATAATGTGAATTGGCCACCGTACAGAGATTCTAAAAGCTGACGTTTCGAGCGTTAGCCCTTCCTCTATCCACAATGGCGATAAGTTTAGGCTTTTTTTCATATAATTATCTTCTTAAGCTTTTCATCGGGATTCCCATACAAATCCTTATATTTTTGTCGGAATGATTTCCGTACAGGTCCCTATTTCATTATGCATGCAGAATGAATTAATAATTCATTCACGCTATTGTTTTGTAGAACAATACGTGTACCCAAGAGAACCGAATATATACATGGGTAATTTGTACTTACGGGATGAATAAAAACGGATCTCATTTTTTCTCTTCCTTCCTCTTTCTCTTCTTTCCCTTCAACGCCCACACCGTTACTCGTTTTCGTCCCAGCTTTCGTCTTTCTATACGTTCGTCTTGTTCTTATTTGCAGATCCCACTCGGCTTTTACTGCCATTTTATCCCACAATATGTCACCCGCAGCTTGCCTTGAACTTCGACCCACTGTAAACATCTGGATTACTTATCCCTGTTCTTCACCACTGAGCTAACGTGTCAAGTTGCTAATTCACACCTTGAAAATGATATTTATTTTGAATTCTGGCTGCCTATTTACATAACAATGATACGTAATTATATACACGTGCCGCGCCGAGCACCTACAATCGAACTTACTCTTGTAGGTTACCGTTAAGAGATCCCTGTTTTACTACTCTTGAAACAACCTATCCCTTTAATAATGCTAACCGTAACCCTAATTACGACTAAAGGCACTGTTTAGGCTTAAGGTTAGTCCCTGTGATAGTTTTCGGTTTTCCATTATTGCTGTGAACTGTGACCTGCTTTTCCTTCATGCCCCGTGCGTGCGGCACACTTATAAGTTCACTGCGTGGAAGAGTATACCATGGGAAACTTTAATGCACGAGTTCATTGAAGCAAACTTGTGTCTTCGTAATAACCAAGATGGCTACCGAAGTAAAAGCGTCACAGCAAAGGGAGATTTGAACATTTGGAAATTGTCCCTGCTTTATACCTTATCCCGAGCTGTGCATAGAGTGGTGCAAAGGAAACAATTTACTTTGGTCTTCCGTGTCCAAAACCTGTGTGAAAACGCAGTCAGTTGGCAAAGACAAAGTGCATCGGGAGATGGATCTGTTTCGGGATGCTCAGGAAAAAACTGCAATGGATATCCTTCAATCCGCCACAACACATAATTTTCTGACAGCAAACTTTCCTTGAAAAAATTTTAGCCTTAGCTACCTGTGGCCGGAAAGTTTACAATTGCCTACAAGACAGGGGCTAACATCATCTCACAGTCTTACTGTGTGGATAAGAAATTGAAAACAAATTGGTAATTGGTTCACCATCGCCTAAACTTCGGCTTTTACTTCGTCAACCCAGACAAACGAGCCCGAAGCAGGGCATTGAGAAGACATGATGGGGAGTGACGGGAACATCCATTGATCTCTACAAAAGTTATTTACTTGGAAGCATCATTGAACATATTGCCGATCTCTACAAAGAGCGATAAATCGCAAAATCCCACTAAATGCACCGTTCGTGATCCTGAATACAGGAAAGGAAGAAAACATACACTTTGCAGTGTCTCGGCGAATTCGTAAGCAGACAGAAAGAACAATTTCACGATAAAAAGAGCAACTAGCCATTAAATTTTTATGACAGTACTTTTATTTGGTTTGTTTGTTATGTTTGAGAATCTGAACCCTATTACAACGATTGCTTGAAACTCCACTTCTTGCGCTTATTCTAAAATTGAAAATTGGGTAAAATGGCAGGAAAAAATGTTGGATTTTCCGTATTTCAGTTAGAAGTTCGACCGGTTTTTCCAAAGTCCATATAGACTTAGAAAAAAAACCTCTAAGAAGAAAGAACAAAGCGCCACAGTCCCAAAGGACGTCTATTGCTATCGCTATTGGTTTCTTGAAACAAAGGAGTGTATGCATAATGAAGTGGGGACCTGCTCACACTGAGCTTGGGGCGCCTGTAGTGGGAGAAATTGGAAAACGTTCAGGTAATAAAACAATAGTGTGTCTGTCGTTTTTGTGTCCTTGTTTTGCTTTCATACGGAGGTTTTCAGTGGTATTTTGTATCAGCTGATACATAATGGTAATTAGTCTATTAGTATTCTGTATGAAGTGTATTAACCTAATTAGTAGAGCGAGTTTCAATTGAGTGTCGTAAAACCAAAACCAAAGTAATTACTTTGGCCAATCAAAAACGACTGAGACAATCCGGCAAACCAATCAAAACTCGAAGTAATTACACGTAGCCGACACAAAGCTTGGGAAAATGTGCACGCGTGAGCCACGATTGGTTTTGGTTTCACTTCTGATTGGTTGAGAAAATGGCGCGAGAACTTTGAACCAATCACTGAGTGAAGTAATCATAAACCAAAGTAATTATCTAATTGCTTTCGATACTCAATTGAAAACCACTCTATTCTGTATCAAATTGATACAGAATACTTATTTGAGAGCAATAATTCATTATGGCTTACTACTTCGTGAATTATTAATGAGGTTTATAATGTTATTCACAAGTACCTTACATCTTTTCAGGTGTGCTAAGGGATACATTGGAAATCCCAGTAACCCGGGCGAAAAATGTGTCAAAATACCAGGTAATAAAACATGGCATGCATTCATTTGCTTTAATGATAGATATATCCTTCGTTTACCAGACATTTGCTACTATTTTATCAAAGAAATCTCCAAATTTGCTTTGTAGCGACATCTGGTGTGTTCTCTTTAAATTAATTCTTTGACCCTTTTTGATGTGTCACTGAACTCTTCGGGCAATGGAGATTTTAACAGAAACACACATTTAACAATTATTCGCCGAAGGCGAAGTGATTATCGGGGAATATTCACCGATAATCACTGAGCCTGAGGCGAATAATTATTTTAGTATAAATAGACAGGTGATTATTTTCAAAAAAGAGAAAAAAAAAACATTTCAACGCGAAAATCATCTTCACTTACAGTGGCAAAACGACTACTGGCAGCCATTTTGTCCGTCGAGGTGATTATCGGCTGATAATCCGAGATAGCGAGCCAATGAGAGCGCGCGATTGTGTATAATCACCTGTGTATTTATACTAAACGAGTTTATTGAAAGGCTTCAAAAATATTCCTCAAAAGGCGTGTCTCTCAAAGTCTTTTTTTGGTTTGCTTTATATTCAACTTGTGTGGTCCAGACAATAGTGCAAATGTGAAAGGAAGATATTACCATACAAGAAAAACAAGACAGGTCTCATTACTGTTCTTTATATAAAGAATTCTTATTGGGGGTTTAAAGCTCATGCACGTGACGTTTTATCGGTGTTTTGATAGGCGCTTAGGCTCATGAATTATAAATGAGTTTTTGAAGGATTCTAATAAATCGGCGAAAAAAGTAACCCTAGGAAGTTAAATTGAAACGTTGACGCTCCAAATTTCGTTTTCTTGTACCTTAAAATGATAATAATAATGATGATGATGATTATTATTATTATTATTTAGTAAATGGGCTTTTTTGCTTTTCACAGTGGGTTTCCTGCCAACTGTAAGAGTCAGGCCAATGAAACGCATTAAAGAAGAAGGAAAAAACGCTCTGTTCTACTGCTTTACGGGAGGTCAACAAAAACCAACATTCGCTTGGTCGAGAAAAAGTGGAGAACCAATGTCTCGCCGCGTTTTGATAAAAGGAAGGAGACTTCAAATAAGGGGAGTGAAGAAGGGAGACGAAGGAACATATTTATGTACTGCAAGTAATATCTATGGCTCCGAAGTTTCCTCAGCGGAGCTGGTTGTTAAAGGTAAAATATGTTCTGTCTTACTGTATGGATAAGGAATTGAAAACAAATTGGTAATTGGTTCACTTCCCTGAGTTGATGAATTGTGGTAGCTCAAAAGTTCTCAACATTTCAGAAGACCTTCACCAAGTGAACAATATGGGGAATATGGGATTTTCACGTTTTACACCAATAAAACAACTTTCCGAAAAAATATTATTAATTAATTAATTAATTAATTATCATTGTTAATAATAATAATAATAATATCATGCAGGGAGAGCAACTGTGACAGAGTTTCAAAGATCTGCATGCGGGAATCTGCTCGAATCCTCAGAAAGGTGCTTTTTTTTATGCACAGGTAACCCAGGCTCACTGTGTGTAGGTAAATATAGAGAACATATGAGGCGAAGTTTAGGTCTGAAAATTTGCTAGAAAATGGAAATAAAAATCGATAAAACTTACCATGTGGTGAGCTGTTGTTGTCTTTAATACGTACACGAAGTGACAAGGTAGGAGACGGAAGCCAGCTTATGGACTCCGATCGACCCAAAACAAGCACGATTTTTTTCGCGAAAATCGAATCCAGTCGCTAAATAAACACGCCAGGCTCGTGGAAAATGAATTTCTCTAAACCATGAATCCACTGAAGCATCTCCAGGTAGCGACGCGAAGCCAACAGACTCCGTAAAACTTGTAAGTTAACCTGCTAAAATGGCGTCCAGAAAGCGTTGTACCCGCGAAGTGTCCAATTCAAAATGGCACTGAACTCTAGACGCCTGGTGACGAGTTTAATAAGTTCTGGAGGGAGGGGAGTCCCACATTGCTAAAAACAAAACTCACTGAGCAATCTGGGACTCCCCTCCCTCCATGCAGGGGGACTTATTATACTCGTCACCAGCGAATCGGACGAAGGGCTAACGCTCGAAACGTCAGCTTTTAGAATCTCTGTACGGTGGCCAATTTACGGTATCAACTCCGTTGATAAAACCAAATTTTTGTATACCACTTATTTACAACGGTTAGCTTTCATGTTTTCCTTGGTGTTTGTATTTTAAATGAAAGCAAGAAACAACGGTAAAGAAATGTAAATTAACCCACATACTTGCATATTTACTATAACAGAACGATAGTTTTCTTATTGAATGACACACGTCTCAGTTAAGGTAATTCCTCAGTATTGCACTGCGCATCATGTACTGCGCATATGGTGTGTCAATATTTATAAATTGGATCAAATTTGCAACATTGCAACTCTGGCATAAGTCGATCATGCACGCTGAAACAGTTCTGAAAGCACGTGAGAGAAGTTGTGAATGTCCCATAATTCTTTGCGAATACGCGCCCATTCAGAGAACATGGCGAATTTTGTTGTTTCGATCCACGATAATCGAGATAGACAGGTACGATGGTGTTTTGCTCTTTGAAACGTTTTGAGTCGACGTCGTTTTAGGTTGAGGGATTTTTCCGTGAACTATATAAGACAGTGTTCCATATGCTCTAGACTTTCTACCTATCAGGTGTTTTTTGATGTGTTACCTTAAAAACCGTCTCATTTAACTACCGCAAAATGTACCCTGAGTCGATGAAATAACGCGCGTGATCAGTATCAGTACAGGCATCAGTGGGGTAAGATTGGCCCATTATATCTCTTAAGCAATGAAAGCACAGTGACATATCTTTTTTTTATTGTAGCTCTCAAAACAGGAATTAGTAGGGAACATTTAGGGAAAGTTTCAAGGAAATCTGAAGAGAGTGTAGGGTAACGTGAAGTGCTAGATTTCCATCCCATATGAACCATGTGAGCGTTAGCCCTACTGATGGAACTGGGCCCACACAAGGACAGATAAAAACTCTGACCAGGGTGGGAATTGAACCCACGACCTTCGGGTTAGATCTCCGCCGCTCTACCGACTGAGCTACAAGGTCAGACGAGAGCAGGCTGTGGGAACGGAAGACGTTAAAGTCACGGCAATTGACATGTACAAGTATAAGCATTCCCACCCTGGTCAGAGTTTTTCTCTGTCCTTGTGTGGGCCCAGTTTCATCAGTACGGCTAACGCTCACATGGTTCATATGGGATGGAAATCTAGCACTTCACGTTACACTACACTCTCTTCAGTTAATTCTGTTTAAAAATATAAATGCTACACGGCCAACGTTTGTATAAACGTAACCATTGCTTTCAAGGAAATCGTTCGTCAACTTTTTTTTCTGAGGAATCACCTTAAAGAGCAGTTCTTATTTATAATCGCTACAAAATACTAAACTTCAACACCATCAAAACAAGCACTTTGATGCATATAATAAAGGATTTATTTTATGGGATAAAACACAAAAAATGATCTTTGATCTTGCGGGACAAAGAAATCTCGAGCGGGAAAGATAGCTCCATTTTGCAATAGTTGTAATTGAGACCGGGACACATAATTGTTAACGCCCTCTTCTGTATACGTTCCAGTTCATGCGTTAAATACTTTGGTAGCGGTTTTGAATAAGAGGCTGACGGTGATATAAGTTTGATTTATCAGCCCTTTGCTATTAGCGTACAACTTCGTGGGTCTCAAAGGTAATTTTTTTGTCATTTTCCCTTCAAATGCCCGCATATGTGACCAAATTGTGAGTGGTGTGAGAGAGAGCGGCAGAACGTCTGTATTAGTATGAAAGGAGATCCACTTACTCATCGCCCAGAATGCTATGACATATCCGGGACTTGTATGAAGCGCCCCCGAAATTGCCCAAAATGCATCTACCATCACTCACTCTTGGCGATTTTTTCGGCTATTTTTTGGCGCTTTACAAAAGTTAACGTATGGCTTAGTATAATTAGTATAATGATATAAAGTAAAAATTGTAGGAATTAAAAATGAGTAAGTCATGTTTAATAGTAATAGTAAGCATTTTAACTACTTCCATTGAAAAACCATTCAGGGTTACTTCCACGGTTTCAGGAGTGACCAATTTCATGTTTTCTTCCACTGTGTTATGAACAGGATTTTCATGGCTGCTTAGACAAAATGCTCACAATACTCGCAAAATTTAAAGTACAGGTGTCTATACGAATATGGAGGAATATTTGCACTCACTTTCACTCGTTAATCTTACAAAAACAGGTGTAGTGGTAATATTCGAATAGAAAAGAGGCAGTAAGGCTCCACTCTGTGTTTCTTATTCACTTTTCACCTTTTACTCTTTACGTAGACCGCCTTGAGGATCCGATTGTCGTAACTGTCTATCCAAAGGTTCTCCACGTTCCACTAAACCAGAGCGCCGAGTTTACATGCAAAGCAAAGAGTGCGACCGACTTCGAACTCAAATGGACTCGTGGCATGCATGGCCCACTTCCTCGTGGAGCTGTGAACTTGAATGGTGTTCTGAAAATTAAGAATACGCAGAGTATCCACGGAGGATCCTACACTTGCACTGGTAAAAATTCCTTCAGTGATGATATGGCCAGTGTGCAGCTTAGAGTTGGAGGTGAGAAACGCAGCTTAAATGTCAAGAATAGAAGCACTCCCGAGCTAGCAAACTTACCGCTCTAAGAGCATGAACACGAACATATTCTAAACGAGTATAATCTTTAAGTTTAGCCTTGAATGATCTTTCTATTTTACGATATGACTGTCATCACTTCAAGACTTTTAAAGTATTATCTCAAATGTCTGGGTAGTGATTTCGAGGAAAGGACGCCATGGAACTTCAAATCTTCAAATCTTTCAAAATTGTGTTCTCTGTTTTTTTTTTGTGCCTGTATTTTATCATTTGGTATTGACAATTAATCTGAAATGTGAATAAACACATTTTATTATATAAATACTGATGAAATAACAGAATTTCTGCTTTCACTAAAAATCATATCTTCATCGCGCGCAGTGAACATATCATTTTTATCTTTTACATGTGAGAATATAGATGTCGTCGCGGTAACGAACACGATTAGCCAATAAAACGTGAGCTTCCTCTTCATTGTAAGATGATTTTGTGCTTTAATATAATTGTTCTCTACTACATAAATATTTTTATTGCAAAATTTTACATTATCATGATTTGTTTTTCATAACTTTCATATAAATTATTGTTTCATGTTACACAACGTGCGTGTTTTAGCGGTTGGTGACCACTTTTTCATCATTTCGAAAATGAGTAAACAAGGTGTTTTAAATATGGACATTTCATCAATATCTATATAATAAACAGAACATTACATGGCCGCTTGCTGAAAGTATCTGTCAATCGTTCGCTTCGCTCACTCGTGAGAGATACTTTCAGCACTCGAAGATAAAATTCGTATCCCCGAGCGGCCATGTAATATCCTGTATAAATACTGAAATTTTCCAAATCCACTATACTTAGTCCTTGGAATGTGCAAAACCGGTCGTATTAATGAGGTATTACAGCAATTTAGACGTCTTTACTTTTCTTTTTTGCGCAAAACTTTTTGCGATCCTTACCTCTACTTTTCATTGGACCCCCCCTGCCTGTCTCTCTTTGTCTCGCATTGCCTTGCACGATACAAGACAATACGCAACTCGCAAGGCGACGTTGCAAAGCTGCCGCTCGATTTTTTTGCGTGTTAGCAACTGGTCACTGGATGACGCACTCCTCTTGCTGCCTGCTTCGTATTTGAAAACGTAACAGCTTCAACAGTCTACTCTGTCAATAGTGTCGTTTTCAAAACCGCCTCTTCTTCTTGTGATTTCCGGAATAGTTTATAAAGAGGAACTGAAGTCGGTACTTAAACAATGTCGTGGCTAAAGGTATTAAAAAGATTGGCTTTCTTCGAAGTATTTTTAATACACCCCTCTCGCTAGTAGTTAAGCGTACTCTTTTTGTAGCCCTATGGAGCTCATATCTGAGACATGCTAACCAGTTTAGGGTACCCAGCTACTGTGGCTCTATCTTCCTAATTCGTTGCATCTAGCGCGTGCAGAAAAGGGTCTCTCGCGTTATTTTGCGTGGCCTTCGTCGCCTACCAACTCTTTTTGTGCGCTTAAGCTTCTGCCTCCCTCCTACTCCCTCCAGGGTTAGATGCCTCTTGATGCTTTGCAGTTTGTCCAGTCTTCTTTTTTTTTATATTCTACGTGGCACGTAAAGCTCACACGTTCGCTTACATCCTACTCCGACGTCTACTTTCCGTGGATCGTACCGCATTTTTCCGCTATAGGTCTCCTCCTAAAAACCCGCTTTCGTCTATGTCTACATCTGCTTTTAGGTCCGGCCTGAAAGCCCTCATTTTGGTAGGATGCATAACATTATGATCTGGGCAACATCCTTTTATTTGGGAACTTTATAATTTTCCCTTTATGCCGTCGTCCAATCTGTCTGTTCTTCCTTCGTTCGGTATTTATCTCGTACTCAGTTGACATATTTGTTTGATGTTATGACTGCATGCTGTTCGTTATACTTTTGCGTACTCTGTCCCCCTGTTATGCACATTGACCATTGGGGGTTGACCCTTTAATTAAAGGACTCCGTGTCTTACTGTTGATCTGCATGGACTTTGTCCCTCAATGAGTAAATGAATGAACAAACGAATGAATGAATGATTGTGACAGGGTCCTTTACATTTTTTATTTAGTGTGTGTGAAAACATAACACTTCCGAATCCTTTGATCGCCGTATTGCTGGAGGTTTCTTAATTCCGGATTAGCGTGAAACTATATGTTTGTTTTCTTCCTTTATTTATAGTGACAAGTCCCCAGGTATACATATCTCCTGTTCGTCTTAGCGTGCGCGAGGGAGACTTAGCTCAATTCCGCTGCTCAGCATCTGGCTTTCCTGCCCCAGTTCTTCAGTGGCATGGCGGTCCTGGTGGTCGGGTTCCGCCGGAAGCATCTTCATCAAACGGCAATGGACTCTTGACATTTACCGCAGTAAAAAAGATTCATGAAGGAGAATACTTTTGCACGGCGTCTAACTTGGGTGGCATTTCCAGCACTAGCGCCATCTTGAACGTGTCAGGTGAGCATTGGTTGGTTCAGTGCTAGCGTGCTCGACTCTGGCCAGACCAACACGTCGGGTCTTTATAACTGAGGAGAAAGTGGTGCCTTTGTAATTACACCCACAAATGGTTAGAATTTTAAGTCTTTTCGGGTAAGGACTATAAACCGCAGGCCCTTTCTCACAACCGTTGTTCATAAACTCTGTGGGACGTTAAAGATCCCACACACCATTCGAAAAGGACTAGGGCATGGAGCTCCCGGTGTTGTGGTGTGGTTTTAATTTACATTGAGAGCTACAAGTTTATTAATTTTGTAACACTATAAGGTGCTACCCTCATTACATAAAGTTTTTAGTTACTTATTAATGTCAAACCTTCCTCTAAATATACGGCGGTCTTTCATTGGGGCTGTTTTAGACCTTTCTTTCCAACAACCCATAAGCAGTGTTAATTAACAACTTGTCAACATCGAAGACTTTGTGAAACAGAATTGGGCGTTTAGAATTTTAGAGCACCCGCGAATGTGGGTATTTTGATTACCTGACGGGAAATGGTTAATTCTATAACGTCACCATTATACTGCAAAAAGGTAACAAAAAAATTCAGGGGAACTGCAATGCAAACAAGAAATAGGTTGTATACTTATTCAGTTTATCGCGCTATAGATTTTTACAGAAACATATCTTGGGAAACTTTACTTGCAGACTTTCTCATAAAGTGGTCAGTGCAGTGAATTCTTAAGTATCACGTTCATCCTGATTTCTTTCTTCCTTTTCTAGCTGCCGGCAGTGTTCCTGTTATTTCAGTATCTCCCAGTTCACTTACGGTCACAGAAGGTGAGGAGGCCTTGTTTGAATGTACCGCTCGTGGGGAGCCAACTCCAACAACACGCTGGTCTCGCGAGAATGGGCAGTTTCCTCAGAGCTCTTCGTCTGTAAATGGCGTGTTACGCATATTCCCAACAAAGTCTGAAGACGAAGGTGATTACGTTTGCACTGCGGCTAATTCATTCGGAGCTAAAGCGTCCCTGGTTACTCTGAACGTCGAAAGAGGTAAGGAGAAAATTCTTCAAAGACCTAATCAATTTCCTTTTTAGATATGTACTTGGAAATTGTAATAACGGCGGTTTTAGATAAACAATTAAGAACAAAAGTCAGCGATGGTAGGTTAGAATGGCGTTTCGATGAGTCACTCATCATTTTGAAATTCGTGAAACCAGAGTCTGGTCTCGTTATATAGTAAAATTCTTGCGGAAAACGTGTTGCATATCATTAAAAAGAAATTCAATTCAACTTGCCTTTGATGATAAAAAAAGCATTTCATAAATTAGGCATTCCAGCGTCCCACGGCATTTCTTAAGAACGGTGAATTGATCTTGAAGATCTTTTTCCCTCTTACTGTGTGCGTCACGCAAGTGTTTTCCAATAGCAGAATACTTGAATTCACCAATGCGTTGAAAGAAGTGTAGGTCTGTATAACCAACATAATCTGCGATGCTTAATCTGACTTAATCGAGGCAAAACTACTTACCTGACACTCTGTACATTCAATAGACATTGCATTTCTTTTTATGGTATGTAACACGTTTTTCACAAGAATTCTACTATATGATTAGATCCGACTCAAGTTTCACGAATTTGAAAATGATGAGTGAGTCATCGAAACATCATTGTAACCTGCTGTCGCTGATTTTTATTCTTAATGAGCCATCTGCAGCTGGCGATCACGTGGTGCAAAAGCCGCCACACTGGAGAGCAAATTGCGCACCTAGACATCTAAACAAAGCAACTTAATTTAGATATTCTTTTTTTTTCGATGTCCCAGTGTGCAATTTGATCTCCAGTGTAGCGGTTTTTGTACCATGTGATCACTGGTTGCAAAAGGCCTATTACTTGGAAATGTAATCAAATTAAATCATATCATTGTCATCATCAATGCAATAATGCGTGTTTCCGGTAACGAAGTGATTCGACGAGGAAGTACCATAAAACTTCAACCCATTCCCTGCTATCATATTCTCAATCGAACATAAGAATAAGCAAAGAAGTTGGCAAATTTGCCACTGACTCGGGATGTAAAGTAATCGATAAGTCAACGACCAATATCGATTTTTTCAAGATATGCTAATTTGTAACTCACTTAGTTGAATTCAAATCGATATAATTCAGTCATTACTTCCTAACAAAATCAGAAAGCAACTGATCGCACAGAACTCCCATTTTTTAAGCAATGTATCCACGACTTCTGCACCGTTCTCCTTTGATTTCAGATACATCAGTGGCTCCCACAGCAATTGTCACACCAGCCAACCAAACTGTTGATGAAGGTGAATCCACTGTGCTCTTATGTCAGGTGACAGGAGATCCTTACCCTACAATACAATGGAATAAAGTTGGAAGCATCCTTACAGGCAATCATGTCGTCGAGGGAACGTTATTACGGATACAGGAAGTAACTAGAGATGACGAGGGAATGTACGTGTGTGTTGCACAGAACAAGAAAGGGGTTAAACAGGCCACAGGGATGGTGACTGTGAGAAGTGAGTAATAAAGCTGAAATCCACTGGGAATGGAATGGACCCATTACGTCAGACGGTTTGGAGAATCACCCACTGCTAAACCACGTGGAGAGGTCATTTATATTTCAATATCAAATCTATAAGGCATTGCAAAAACTTGCATCTATTATCCTGAAAGAAATTTCTATTGGTTAATGAGGCGTTCTACGGAGCCATGTTTTCCTGGGATGTTCGTCAGCGCAGAGAACTCATAATATAATCTCGATTAGTTATAAAGTAGGAGTGTAGTTCATATTGGAAAGAATCACGTAAGATAGCATGACCTAGCCTGCTTACACTGTATGGAAATCAATGACCATGATATACCATGGCCTAGTTTTCATTAGATCAAAACACCATGATATAGCATTGTGCACTAATCCCATTTTTCTTCAAATGAAAATATAGTCATTTGTCACTTACACAAAGAGCAATAAAGCTGTCAGTTGTACGGTCATGTTTTATCACAATGTTTCCAGAGTCGTCATGAATAATCGGGTTTTAGAATTGAAATAAATATTTTGTGTACATTTTAATTTGAAGTTCAGTGTGTCATGAATGCGCATATGCGATTTTTCATCTCTCGTTCATTTCTTTTAAACCCTAATGCCTCTTTCTTGATTAGCTTTTGTTAGTAGAAGAACTCTTGGAGTAACAACATTCGATATAGATTGTTCTGATTTATTATACGGCTAGTGCTTGTTGCCTATATGGTGAGAACTTTGATTGGCAATTTCTCGGCTAATTTTTGGGGAATTGTCCATAGGCAGATATATATAAGTTATAACATAACTACAATGTAGATGTATAAGTGGGAGGTTTTCGCCCTTCTCATCACGAATCTTGCGATGTCTGTGACATGAAACGAAGGCAGCAAAGAACTCGCTGTACTCACTTCACATTTGCTACCTGTGAATGGCTGTTTGAATTGAAATCACCTTCATAACGTAGAATAATTGCCATCTTCAAGAGTTCCTTCACGACTACCGTTGATTTAATTAGGTAAGCTCTAAGGAGGCTAGATCACGCTATTTTTGTGATTCTTTGCTATCTTGATTTTCTCTCTCATGAAATAAACCTAGATAACTGCCTTTCCCTTAGAGCGAAACTCACTCGGAAGCAAATTTATTTTAGTCAGTTTTTGAAATAAAAATATTATTCAGTTGGTCTTAATTTGAAGCAAAATATTGCGAAAATAGCACTATTAGGATGTAGCAATAATTCATCTTTTCATTGTTATCTCTGCTGAACGTTTTGCTTCACATTGAGACTGAAGTCTGCTGAACAGGTAAGGAGGAGAAAGTGAGATGTACGGTAGCAGACTTTGCTTGAAAGGAAATCTAGTGCGGATCGACATTGCACAGAAACAAGTGCAGTGTATGCTTGACAGTTGTAAACACAAGACTAGGATATAAATATACTTGTGTAAGAAGAGGTGAAATCTCTTTCTCGCCCCTATGCTTTCTCTTATTAATGCCAGTGAAGAAATAGTTTTGTTGCTTTCAACGCTTTTGCTTCATTGGAAACTAGACTACGATCGGCTATTCCACAATGATGATGATCGTGCCCCTTGTATTTTCGAGTTATCACCACCCCTTGATTTGTCCCTCACTCATTTTAAGCTGGATGCCAACATGCTGTATTTTTGAGTGGTGATATAACATTTATTGATGAGGCTCCGCCACGAAAAACCTCCAAATTATCTTATCCAGCGAGTTAAAGTTATACAAGACGTCAAAGAATCACGAAAACTAGCGTGTCAAGTACTCTTGAGTGCCAAAAACCTTTTACTTCTTCTTTGATCGAAATCCACTGGGTTAGATAATCTGTTTAGTTGCATCCAAACGCTTTCTCTACTCATGAAGTGAACCAATTTATTGGCATAATCCATTCTGTGAGGCGTTCTTATTTGATGGGTTTGAGGAAAAAAAGAAAAAAAAACTTAGAAGGGGGAAGGCATGATCTCTAAAAACGTGTTTAAAATATATATTTTTTGGACCCTAATGCCTACTGGTCCTCAATTTAACGTAAAGTAGAAGGGAACCTGTCGTTCCTCATCCGTTCTCAAACATTTTGGCGGCAAAAATCGTAAACCTTGCTTTGGAAAATCACAATTTTTACATGGATCCTATACGTTCCCTTTGATTATTCAGAGAGAGTCATGCCTAAAATAGACATCATGCCAGAAAGGATGCTAACAGTAACCGGAGGAGATACTGCTGTTTTCAGATGCGTGGTAAAGGCGGGCTATCCACCGCCGGCAGTGGCCTGGGAACGAGAGGAAAATAAACCTGTCGAAAACAGCAACGATGGCGTGTTAAGGATTTCTGAAGTCTCGGGTGACAGTCAAGGGAGATACATTTGTAAAGCAACAAATGCAATCGGATCAACAGAAGCTGACGCTTTTCTTATTGTACAAGGTAAGATTGTACTGTTCGCAAAGTAATTTTAAGTTGGTCGATGCCTATGCAATTTCAAACGAGTTCTATTTTGTTTTGCCGCTGGGAGCTCTGTTTGAAATTGAGCATGCTTAGCATGACTACCTAACTGTAACAATAACAGCTGGATCTTATTAAGTTAAGTTAAGAAATGAACGTTTCCGCGAACTTGTTAGATTGCTTAATGTCCTCACATTATTTTGGAACCGATGTATATTGAGCAGTGTTCAATATGAGATTTGAATATTTTTTTTAGTAGACTTGCAGGGAACAGAATACAAAAGTATGAGCACCCGTACGAATAGACATTTATTTTCGAAAATAGGTTGTTATTAGTCGTGGTTTGTTCGCTAATATTGAAGTATTAATCGTTTGTCTCACGATGTAGTCACTTCAGATGTCGATCGTGACGTTTCGACGGCATGTCTTTTTCAGACGACAAGGTCGACAGAATACGTGTCCCTATGAAGAATTACGCTCCACTGTAATAGGTGCATCTAAAAGATGTGTTCTCTCAGTGGATTGAAAACGTTCCCTCGGCTCTCCTGTTGTTATGTTTCTTGGTCGTGGGCATCCATGCTTCCGGAATTTTTATTGTACTGTTCGTGTTGATGTTTTTGGGGTGAAGTCTTATGAGATCGCCTCTTTAATCCTGCGTGTGTACGAATGAGGATCACGACCGATAAACCTTCGGCGGAGGTCTGTGTCCAAGCGAACCGGGAGTCTCTGTAATGCTCCTTGATTCATTCTTGCACAGGTCTTCCAGTCTCGCCGGTGTAAACATTGTCTCATTCACAGCCCGGTCAACAGCATCTTTCGGCCGCACTAACTATGAGCGCAGTGAAGTCTCTGACTTGAAAACGGCGTGTATTCCTTGTTGTTGTAGGCAGCGACGAAGTTGCTCGGACAGACCTATGACATAAGGAAAGACTGCAGTAGACTTGAACTCGATCAAACGTTTGAGCCATGGTGGTCGGTTTCTTGAGAGTGGGCTTCCTGTATATGCCGGTGGTGAGACGTCCCTATGGTTCTCTTGAAACTACTGATTTCTGTCTCCAGCTGGGTTAAACGGATCGAAGGCTGTTGGTTCTTAAGATGCTGTTGGAAGCTATTGACGCTTCCGCGATCCAAGACCACTAAAGTGTCGTCTACATATCGTTTCCAGATCCTTGACTTGTAGGGTGAAGTAGCTGTTGCTCGTTATTCAGAATTCGCCATGTATAGGTTGGCAATAACAGCGATAAACGAATAATAATTGACTATTAGCATTCATTTTCTTGTGTTTAGTGGCGCACTCATTCGCCGTTGTACATTACGTCTCTCCATATGTAAATATAGATCTTTATTAAGTGAAGTACAATCGTCCGGGTGTGTCATCCTGAGAAGGATTATTTAAAATGGGATTAGTCAGTACAGAAAATGGCATAAGAAACTACAAGCAAAACTGACCCAGAGGGAAGGAATCAGTTTTTGAGTACCGAAAAATGAACCGATGTGAACCTATTTGAAAGGCCTTTCTTCAACAGACAGGCTTTTCGGCCGTTTCGCATCGCTTATCGTAGCAATCTGATTGGATGAATTTCAGCTTTGGCTGGATTTTCATTCATGAAAATTGTTCCACTGCACGCAATGCATTTAGGGTGAACGTGGGCCTTTAATCCTCCGCTTTAAGTGGGACACTTGTATAGCCAATGGAGAAGACTTAATTGAATTGTTGTTGTTGTTATAATTATTCCTCCTGTTACACCGTTAATTCCTTAAAAACTGATACGTGCTGAAGACTATATTTCGGAACAATGCTGCTAATTGTACAGTAAATCACTGATCAGGGTTGCTTTCAATCTTCACCTTCTCCCGATTACTCGAGAACTTCGAAGATTTGGCAGAGTCGTTTCTATTAACTGATATGTTTCAACCTTCGAATCGTGGACACTTCCTCATTTGCGCGTTATTGATACTGAGTCCAACTGTTGCTGAAGTGCTTAAAAAGCTATTACACCGCTCGACTATCAGGCCAAAACCTGAATGTGAACTGATTTAAAGAGTCTCTTAATTACTCCTTCGTAGACAATAATTGTTTACTCTTACCTTTTTCTCTTGATTTTTGTGTTAAAAGGCGAACCCAAGGTTATTGTAAGTCCATCCAGCCCTGTTGTCGTAACATCAGGTAGCTCTGTTACACTGGAATGCGCAGCTACAGGGGACCCTTCACCAGCTGTTAATTGGATTACTCCAAAGCAACAACGATCTGCAAGTAATCTTAATGTAATCGAAAGTGGCCATGGAGTGTTAAAACTGGTTATTAAAGACACCAGGTTGAATGATCAGGGTAATTATACCTGTCAAGCGCAAAACCGTGTAGGAGTCATTCAAGAAAGCGTAGAGTTGATTGGTAAGTTATTTTGCAAGTTTAAAAACACTAAGACCACTTGACAACTTAATCGCGCTTTAATTAATACCAACATTTAGTCCTTGTTAGTTTGTTTGAAGTAAAAAGGGCTTAAAACTCGCGTATAAAGTGGGTATAAAAATCGTTTAAACTCCTTTTCTGAATAATTGAACTCCTTCAAAACAGAGTTCTTTGAGTTTTGATAAGTTTTGAATACACTCATCTCAGGGTTAAAGCTAATGGACTTATACCAAAAAAAGTAATTGCTTCAAGGCATGTAATGTCCACAACACGTTACCAACCTTTTGGTATTACCAGCCGTTCGTCAGAGCGAATCTAAGGATTGCAGGTTGTGAAAGGTTTTCATATTGGGTCGCGAGGCAATTTTATTGGTGGGAGCGTAGTTACAAAAGTGAATTTATTAAAAGAGAAACTTAAGTGAAGATTTTCGAAGATTTCCTGGGTATAGATCGTGCGGATTCGGAAAATGAATTTTGCGAAAAATTAAGCTATTCATAGCGAGCTGGTTGCATGGCGATGATACGGAACTCGGATTCAGTTTACAGGTGTCCATGTTTTTACCTCGTTTGGCGCTGAACCTGTTACAAGAAAATCTTCCTTGCTGTATTAAAAGATAAATTCGAATTTTGAGAAGAACATCAATCACATGAACTTACCTTTATCTACGGGCTATTGCTTGTCAGACTAAGTCTAAAAGTAAATCGGATTGCTCTCTGCAATAAGAAGGGGGAAACAGCAGTAAGATCGATGTTAAGATGACTGTTTTTTGATCGATTACTAATCTCACACTGCACTGAGAATAATGTGTGGTAAGGGATTCAATAATACATGATCATTCTGACGGTTTCTTTTTAGTTTTTGTGCCAAACGAGCCTCCTGAAATCGTTGTAGAACCTTCTTTTCGGGCCATAATCGAGGGAGAAAAGGTTCGATTTTGGTGCAACGCCTCTGGCATACCAAAGCCAAATATTATATGGGAAAGACTGGGCTCTAATCTCCCTGATGATGCACTTATTCAAGATGGACTGCTGACCATAGCCTCTGTGGGCTCAGATGATGCAGGAACTTATATATGCACAGCTGTTAACAGTGAAGGAAAAGGCAGCTTTAGCGTTCAGCTTGTGGTTATTGGTGAGCATGCGCCATTAATGTTCTTTACCAATTTTATAACTAAGCTTGTTATTCTATTCTTTTAACTTTGTCTAGGACCCAGTAGCAAAAATCTTTAAGTGTCACACACAACTCTTTTTTGCTGGAGCAAACAGACGAGCCAGTCGTTAGAGAAATTTGGCATTGAATACGCTTTCCCCATGCCAATTGAGTCACTACGCTAATCTACGGCGGTCAAACCTTCGCAAATTAATTTTGAAACGCACATGTACTCAGAAGAGTTTAGTTGCATAGAGAAATCTATTCACCGTACAAGTTAGACCGGATAGTTACCTAAACTTTCAGTCTCATCTCAGCTGTGAGATGTAAGGGTCAATTCCTGACTTAACTTCAGTAATTGCCTCTCCTTCCGGTATGAAATTAACTTTCGAATAGAAGACTTGAGGTACTCTTTCTCCAGGACTGAGTTCCAGCATCCCTGAGTCATAATCGAAACATACATCTCTTCACTAATTTACCAGGGTCAAAACATGCCATTTCCTTCAGTACATTTTCGGGAAGTTTTGCCTTTCTAAACAGTTTTTTGACGTCAAATCAGAAATAGAACCATGCCAGTATAACAAAAACTAAACGTCGAACAAGTGTTTTAGACAATTTGTAAATAGCCCTTTTCACGGTTAGTTTTTCTCATTTGCATTACAATGTAATCTAACGTGGGTGCGAGGCAATTTCGGGTTAAAACTACAAAATTGCCCGAAATTGCCTCACATACATGCTAGATTGAATTGTAATGCAAATGAGAAAAACTCACCGTAAAAAGGGCTATTCATTGATCATAGGATAGTTTAGCCTGCTCACATGCGGTTGGATGCCGGGTCAACCCGGCCCAGACCCAGCCGCGCGAATCCAAGATGGCGACCTCATTACGAATTCCGATTTTTTCGACCATCCAACCGCCTGCGAGCAGGCTAAGGATAGTTGTCATTAGACATTCAAGTCATCGAACATAAGGATCCCCATGGGAACATACTTCCCTTGTGTTGTCATGCGTAACGTAGGTACATTCTCCTTCTGTTTACTTTTCCTTAGAGCCACCTAAAGTTGATGTCACTCCGTCACAAATTTCTGTAAATGAAGGAAATTCCTTCTGTCTTGATTGCGTTGTTAATCCATCACTTCCTGTCACGTGGTCAAAGATAAATGGTAGTATCCCTATTCAACGTAATAACAAAACAGGGACATTGCTCATTGAAAAGGCAGAGGTAAAGCATGCTGGAATGTACCGCTGTAATTCTAGCAATGCCGCAGGCTCCAGTGAGGGTTTCGCACGTGTCAGAGTGTTTGGTAAGCAATTGAATACTCTAAATCCAGCTGACGTCGTTTCGGACACTTAATGTTATGTTTAACACTTAAGACTATTTAAAGTGGTCAGTACACTTAGTTGTACAACTAATTTTCAGGTACGCCACTGTAATAACGTAATTAGTATAAAATTATAAAATATAACATTATTTAAATCTATGGATCTATGGATTTCAATTGTTGTCTGAATATTTTGTAAACTTTAATGTTCCTTATCGGATCCGGTAAAGAGTTTCATAGCTTCGCTGCTCAATATCTCCTGGACTTAAGACCTTAAGCAGGTCCAGTTTCAAGGTACCTATGAGATTACAGCAGTTACACCTCAGGTTTAGTAGGTCACGCCGACTGGCCGGTCAAACATAATTTACTAAGAAATTAAAAACAGTGTGCGACGTTTCTCGCCAGTCGTTATTCACATAGACCTGGATGTCCAAAGGTGTTACAATTCTTCAAAGGGTAGCTACAACGTTGTGTCTAAAGTGTTTTTTGTCCCTTTTTTCAGCTGCACCAAGAGTAAACGTCTGGCCTGAGTCCATAGTGGCCTTGCCGAATTCCAATGTCAGTCTCCAGTGTAATGCAAGCGGCATACCCGAGCCTGAAATATCGTGGAAAAAGGACGGCGGGGACATTCCAAACCGGCACTCAGTTGTGCAAGGTGCGCTGAAGCTTTCGGGCCTTGTTAGCGAAGATGATGGACAGTACATTTGCACTGCTTCGAATGTAGCTGGTGGTTCCGCAATATCTGTAAATCTGATCGTCGAGGGTAGGTGATTTTGACCTATAGGCTTAAGACTTCCCTATGTTTTAATGGAGAACTTGTATTTATACAGAGAGGAATTCAGCATTTGCATCTTGAAGGGCCAAGTGCAGAAGGTATCAGTAACAAAAACCCAAGAATTAATGACCCTAACTTGCAATAACCCTCTAACCCACCCGCACAGTCACTCAGGAACTTATTATTGGAGCCTGACTTCTCTTTCGTACGTACTTCTGTTGTGATAATTTACTCTGTGCATTTGATCTCTGTGCAAGAGGTTGGTGTATATGTTACAGGTAAATTTGAAATTCAGGTTGAAATGATTTCAACCTAGGTAAATTTAATTTTAAACTAGGTTGAAATTGAAAGTAGGAAAAATCAACAAAAAGTCCATCAATTGTTAGCAAGTACGTGTATATTGGTAAGTAAATCAGTAACGAGATGTAGTTAGCGTACGTTTTTCATTCGTTAGTCTGTAAAAACGCCTTTGGTTGTTATTAATTCTAAGCACTGATTTTAAATGGTTAGCATTAAGGTCGGGGTTAGGCATACTGTGCATGATAACTAATTCTGCTTTTTTTATCTTACAGCAGAAGAAAAACAAAACCTTGTTTACTTGAAGAATTACCTTCATGTGACTTTGCTTTGTTTTATTTTTCTGGTTTTTGGTAGGAAAAAGACAATTGACTTTTTAGAAGGTAGATTATTGAATGATGTACAGTTACTTGTACGAATTATCATTCAGTATAAAACCCCTTTGTGGTTATAAGTACTTGAACAATCAAATTCAAAGTTTTTTTCCTGGTAGTCCACAAAGTTATTACTTGCATGTAGTTGAACAATGAGAAGTCATTTCCTAGTTTTTCACCTCTTGTACATGTGTTACTGGTCAAGTGGCTTTTTGCATGCGGCAGTGAAACGTATTGTTTTAGTTGTGTCTAATAACACATTCATGTCTTCAGTAATTTGTAGTCTGTTTGGTGCACATGCAATCCTAGTGTTAATAATTCCAAATTTGGTTACAACTTTCATAAATCCATGTTCTTTTTCAATTACTTTACCAAGAAGTGTGTTTGGTTGTAATGGACTTTTGTCCACTTAATTAATTTTCATTTTGACAAAGTTGTTGACTTGGAATGAAATAGTATTGGGTTTGCTTGTTGTCATTTTGTTGTTGTATTTTCTTTGTGTGTTTCTTGCTTTTTCCTGTTGAGGTGTCCTTATCTCCCTTGTTGACTTGATAAGTGAATAACACAGTAATAACAAGCACGTTTAGGTTCTTCTTCTTCTTCTTCTTCTTCTTCTTCTTCGTCTTCTTCTTCCTCTTCTTCTTCTTCTTCTTCTGAATATTTTGTGAAATGATCAATCATGTGGAGAATCCAATTGTGTTTGCAATGACATGAACATGTACATGGTAAGTTTCTAAGGTCTATTAGGTCCATTTGCAAATGTGTTTGGAATTCTCGTGCTTGAATAGGGGCTAGCACAGGTTGTTTTTGCCTGCTGGTGATCGACTTTTGTTCTTCGTGTATCGAGCAGAGTGACACAAAGAGTTGTATTACCTCTTGGGATGCTACTGATTCTTAGTTTCACTTGATATACTTGTCCATCGATCTTGTCTTTTCCTTTGTGCGCAATATTCGAATGGGTTTGCCAAACAACTTGGTGTAGTTGATATTTTTGAATAATTTCTTTTCCGTTCTTGGATAATATTTTGCCACCCTCCAGTTTCCATCCTTTTCTTTTGATGTTAAATTGCTACGTCTTGACTTGTCAGATTTGCTCTGTCCTTGCTGTCTTCATTACGTCCTTCTAACCACGTCACTGCAACGTTGTAAAAGTTAATTGTCCTCAATAAAAAAGGTTATTTTGCTTGTTTTTGTCTTTTTGGAAGCTTTAACTTCACCCAATTTTTGGTAGAATATCTCTGAATCAACACAACTTGTGTTAGCCATTTTACGAACCGTACAGGGCCACGCATTGCTCACGAGTAAACCTTTGCATAGAAGACCGAGAAGAGTCTGGGCCCTCTTGCACCAGGAGAAAAGTATTTGCTATTAAAATTAATGATGACTGCTTGTCCAAGTCCTGTGTGGTTTAGCGGTTAGTTACGGCGAAGGAAACAATACTAAGGGATGGCAGAGGTGCCCTGTTCAAGACTCGGTAAGTGCAGTTCAAAGCGTTTTCTTTCTCTCATGTACACATTGGAATCGAATGGGTCAAGGGTACATAAGGTAGTGGTAGGTGTGATGAATGGATCAGGGGGTGGAAGGTTAAGAGGGATAGGGACAGACAGAAAGAGAGTGAGAATAGAACGGAAGAGAGTAGATAGGAAAGTGGGAGGAGGGAAAAGCGATTTTTTGGTTTTTTGTTTTGTTTTCAAACCCCCTTAAAAACCATGCCCCTTTTTTTCAACCACACCCCATAAAGAAAATCCCTTTTCAAGCAGTTGATAAATAACCTAGGTTAATTAAATTCACCTAGTTTGATTTATTAAATGGAACTGAATTTAATTTCGACCTGTAACATATATTTCATCCGAAACATACACCAACGCCCTCTGCAGTATTCAAAACATCATTTGGAGAGATGTCACTCCTCGCGTAAGCGTTTCTATGGTAATATCTCTGCCGTATCCTTTCGACTGTCACAAAAACTTGCCAGGTTCGCTGGGGGCATTGTCCGTCCTCCTATGAAAGCCCTCTGGTAGGATCTTTTTCATGAAGTGAACCTGACAAGAATTCATCTCCCGGGACACAGGACTCAGATTAAAAGAGCTGCATACAGTAACGAACAACTACGAGTTATACAGGCCATTTGGAGTAACATAACCTGCTCGAAGAAAGCTAATGATGGTGATTCATCTTCCAGGGGAAGGGTTTAAAGACACCATACTTTGAAAGAAGTTAACGTTTTGTCCTGTCCCCCAAAAGGGTGCTCTCAACAGGATTAATGGTCTTTATCTTCCTTGCAATATCTGAGCCATATACGCTCATGTCACCGGGATCTTGTTATCTTTTAATGGTAGAAAAGGTCAACGCAACGATTTAAGTAATTGTTTATATATAAATGTCGTAAATGTCATATGTATTTTCAGCTCCACCCAGTCTCACCATAAGAGGTGGAACGTCAGTTCAGGCTGTTTCTTTGGCTGGAAATCTAACTCTTGAGTGTATTGGGAAGGGAGTCCCCCCACCCAAGATCCAATGGTCTCGCAATGTTGGTCCAATACCCCAAGGGGTAACTACCGAAGACGGAATCCTGATGATTCGGAATGCTCAGCATTCCCATGGTGGAGCGTACAAGTGTGAAGTCACAAACAGAGTGGGCTCTGTGCACTCTCAGATAGTCATCATTGTTCAAGGTTCTTTTCTTTTAATATTCACCAGACCATTTTTTTTTAGATTCAACAGTGTAAATGACATAATTATTGCAGGTAAAATCCGTTTCAACCTAGGCTAAATTCGTGATCCGCTTTCTACCTAGGTTGAATTATGCACTCAACCGATCTTAAGCCCCCTTCCCTCCTCAAACTCTGTCTTACGCATCTCAACACATCTTCTTAATCTTTGGTATCGTCTGATCGGTTTCTGTATTCATTCATTTATTTATTAATTCAGTCTCAACATTGCAACATAATAAGGGAACAAAGAACTGTACAATGCACTTACCGATATTCGAACTCGCACCCTCCAGATCTATAGCACTTTGTCTTCACCACTACACTGCAACGACGAATATGCTCAACCCAACACAGTTCTTTTCATTATTTACTTTTGTATAATAAATCAATTGATATCCATGTATAATAACCACAACTAATCGTAACCCGCTGACCCTAATTTTTCTCTAGGCTAAATTTAGGCTCCAAAAAAAGTTTAATCAATTCATCTGAGTGCGTATTCAACCTAAGTAAAACGAGGATCACCAATTTAACCTAAGTAAAAACGGATTCAACCTGAGAACGGATTTTACCGGCAACATATCCGCCATATTTGTGTATCTAAAATTGTGAAATTCATCACGTTGTCCAGGGCATATTACTGTAATCTTGTTCGAAGCTCTTTTTGATGACTTCAAAGTGATTGTTTAGCCACAAAAAAAAAAAAAAAACCAAAGAAATTGTCTGCATGGAAGCCCACGTAAAGGCACGATATCTTTGTGATAATTATTCCAAGCGAGCAGCTTCGCCACGAATGTTTACTATTTAGTGACAGAACAACGAAAAGTTTGGAAGCATGTTGTTGCTAATGCATCTGGACCAAATTTACGTCTGGTCTGCCCCAGTTGTTACGCGTTATGTGTAGCCGATGGACAGACGGGCTCTTGTTTTCAGTATGGACTTATGACTTGTAGAACGCACAGCATTTACTTAAGTCTAGTGTTCAGGTGGGAGACGTGAGATACATACATCTTATTCGATGGTTTAACACATAATAAAGAAGAAGTAATTTTGGAAAACATTTCACTATAAAAACTGTGATAAAACATATCTAAACATACTAAAAAAATACTAAGAACTTTGTTAAAAACTTTCTTAAGAAACGACGACGTTTCGACGTTAGCAAAACGTCATTATCACGCCAAAGTAATTTGCAAGCTTTAAATACGAAAAAAGAAGCCAGTATAGTGAAAGAAAGAAACAACGAAAATTAAGCAAAAAGTTTGGCGCGTATGGAGTCCGTCTGGATATTCAAATTAGGCTTGAGACTCTTAATGATTAGCATTTCGTAGACTAAGCAATCAAATTCAATAAACAACACATTGCCGGTTCACAACTGATTGATTTCTTTGGGTGTAAGATCTTTCCCCAATTTTTTTCTCACAAAAACCGGTTGTACTGTAACACCAATCTTATGACTAAGATCTCGTTGTTAAAGACAATGTTACATCGTGCCTATGCTCTATTATCTACAACTGTGGCTTTTAATAGAGAATGTGACAAATTACGTTTTCTTTTCAGTCACCTTGCCTAATTAATTCTACTATTAACAACTTCATTTACCATAATGCCTCAGAAAACAGGGCAATAAGCAAGACCAATGATAGTGGCACACTGAGAATTCTATTTCGTCATTGATCTACGTCACTAGTAAGTCACGTGAGATAGAGCGCGCGCAATCAGAGCTTCAAGACAAAGTCTTGAATTACGAAGATATTTTCGTATATTTTCTACCGTATGGCAGCCTATATGGAAAACAAAGAAGACGCCCTTTTGAGGAAAGATAAAGAGGGAACTCCTGAATCAGGAAGATTGAATGAAGAAGATTGGATGGTGGCCGGCATGAGCGAATCGCTCCTCGGCAAAGGCGTCATTTGCTCAGGGGAAACGCAGGATCCCAAAACGGTAGAATCTGCCAAACGAGAACATGAAAGCATGACTTCACATCTTGAAGAACTGCTAGGCGACGGTAGTAAGAAGCACAAGCTCGGTGAAAATGACCCTTTCCTAGATGCAAGAGCTAATGCATGGTGGGGAAAAGACTGACTCAGCAATAGCTGACAGTCTTGCAAGAATTATCCAGTTTTGCTGGTTAAACAAACTGAACGAAGAACGGCTGAAAAGTGCATCTGAAAATTATCTTAGGCTTGGCAACTGCAAAAAACTGATATCTCCAAGAGTAAATCCTGAGATCTGGAAGCGACTTCATCATATCGCTACACGTACGAGGCAAACACCTCAACCTCAACCTCAACCCTCAACCTCAACCCTACAGTCCACCGTGACCAAGGTGGCATATAATTGTGCAAAAACAACAGGTGTATTGTTGAAAGCTCGTGGGGAGAGCAAATCCCCTGACACCAAAGAACTTATAAGAATGAATACAGATGCCATTGCTCCGTTGGGTCTCATCAGTTTTAAAATATCACAGAGGCGAAGGGAAGCCATAAAACCGAACATGAACATGCCACGTTATGTGCGTCGCACGTCTCAGTCACCAAGCTCTTATTTGGGGACGGATTACACCCAACTTCAAATACGATCAGTGGTACAGCGAGTAGCTCAGCTACCAACAAAAGGCACAACTACAAGCCCCAACCCAACTGTCGAATGGGCAGTGAGAATCCTTTTTAGGGAAGAGCCATCCCTACACGAATCACTACTTCAGGAAGTACAGTCCGAACTACTCCAAGAAAAGAACGGGTCCATCGGATCGGAAATCGTAAATACCCTGTCAAAACGATTTGACGTGTTTGAGGTAAGGCAGGAATTTGATTCCATGGTGCTATTGTCAACATATTTGAATGAAAGAATTCAAACCTTCAGTGCAGGTAATACAGCTAACCATTATTTACAATGGCAAACTTCAGACCCAGATATTCTGAAAACAGTGTCTGGTCAAAAGACTGAATTTTATTGTTATCCCTGTCAGAATAGGGCTTTAATTCATGTTAACCTCTCAGAGGTTCAAACAGAGCCTGTTGAATGACTCAGAAATCACATTAAGCTACTGCATAAAAAGGTTATTGTGGCATGTGATCATGAAGATGGGGAGTATATTTCCCCATCTTTACCAGTTTCAAAAAAGGTGGAGCCCATCACAAGATTTTAAATCTTAAGTCAGTCAATGGAATGAATACTGATCACACTCCAGTTATTAAAAAAAAAACATTTTATGGAACCCTGTGTGCCTTATGAAACCAGGTTGTTATATGGCAACCTTGGTCTCAAGGATGCATATTACTCTATCCCAATACACCCATTTTACAAAAAACATATCTAAAATTGTGGTGGATGGGGCAGTAGTATGAGTTCATATGTTTTTGCTAATGGCTTTGCACAATGTCCAAGAAAATTTACCAAATTGTTGAAGTCTGTGTTTTCACACCTAAGGCAACAATGTCATGTCTCAATCGCATATCTAGATACCCATTTCACAAAAACAACTGCATCTCCTTACATGACACTTGACGGGTTTGAAGTTATTCCCGTTTTAGCTGCTGTAGAAAATGGTATTGATTTTTCTTTATACACTGCACAAGGATGGATGTTCTTATAGCACAATTAACACTGCGATGAGTGCGCTCTCTACTGTGGTTTGCTACAAGGAGGTCACTCATTTAGCCATCACCCTCTAGTAACAATTCATAGCCTTAAAATTAGTGGTATAAATGTGAGTGATGATCGTGGAGTTAAAACATCTAATCCTGGAAAGCACCAGGAACCACTTGTTTTTAAAGCATACTCTCCAGATAGTGCCTTCAATGTGTTGTATGATGCCTTAAACAATACCTTAAGAACAGAAGGTGTACGTAACGGTGGGGATAGGTTGTGGCTTAAATCGTTATGTTAATGTTAAACCGGTTAAACCAGTTCACAAGGACTCGGTTAGGAGATGGATAAAAGTTTTTTCTTTCAAGATCAGAGATAAATGTATCTGTTTATGGAGCACTTAGTACTCGTGCTGCATCTACATGAGCAGCATACGCTAACAACACGCCATTGTACTCTATAATGAACGCTACAGGATGGGCAAGAGAGTATACTTTTTGGACGTTTTACAACACACCCTTAAGTTGTAATGAGAATTTTGGCGAACAAGTTGTATCCCACAGTTTCTCAATTAAATGTTATATTTTGGCTTATAATTGTTTCATTGCTACATTACTTTAAAGCCTAACGTGACTTCTTAGTGACAGACCAGTCACGAAAATTAAATGAGGCTTACCTGTAAGGTGAAGTTTAATTAGAATTCTATGAATCATTGGTCAGGAACGTAGGAGTCACCTTCTCACCCTATAAAATCGGCTCACGGCTCGTGTACGACGACTTGACTGACGTCATTGAAGAAAAGGACATTGACCTAATTACATAATAAACACCTACCTTACTTTACGTTATGTAGGTACAACTCGCCTCGGCTAGCCTTTGCTAAATGCGAGTTGTGTACGTACTTAATACTTTATAAATAGGGGTTTTCAAAATCAATGAACTTGTAAATTAACTTGCGTGGCAATTTAAAGACTGCAAGCTCTGGTTTCGGGCGCTCTATCTCACGTGACTCCTACGTTCCCGACCAATGACCCTTAAAATTCTAATCACCGTACAGGTAATCCTCGTTTAAATTTGTAATTAGTGTTCCATTCAAAGATCAAGTGGCTGCCAAGGCGGTCCTTAAAGAATTACGCGATTTTAGTCATAAGATTGGTGTTATAGTACAACCGGTTTTTGTGAGAATAAAATTGGGGCAAGATCTTACACCCAAAGAAATAAAGCCATTAGTTGTGAACCGGCAATGTGTTGTTTATTATTTTAAATGTGACCTGTGCGATGCAGACTATGTTGGGTATACAGCACGACACCTTCACCAACACATTGCTGAACACAAAAATTCAGCATTTGCTCGATATTTTTTGCAAGCTCGCGGCAGTAAAGATCTTTTGAAAGAATACCAATTTAAGGTCTTAAGAAATTGCCAGGGCAAATTTAGTTGCTTAGGCTACGAAATGCTCCTCATTAAGAGTCTCAAGCCTAATTTGAATATCCAAACGGACTCCATACGTGCCAAAATTTTTGCTTAATTATCATTGTTCCTTTCTTTCACTTTACGGTCTTCTTCTTCTTATTGTCTTTTAGTATTTATAGATTGCAATTTTCAAATTACTTTGACGTGATAATGACGTTAAGCTAAAGTCAAAACGTCGTCGTTTCTTAACAAAATTCTTAACATAGTATTTAGTATTTTTTAGTATGTTTATGTTTAGATATGTTTTATCGCAGTTTTTTATAGTTAAATGCTAACATATAATAGGCGAGGATATTTTGCGAATTGCGTAGCAATTTTCGAGCCCCGCAGGGGCAAGGAAAAACACGAGCAGTGAGCTGCAAAATGTTCGTGAATGTTGAAAACAATTTCTTTCAATGGAAAATTCCCGTGTTCCATCCGTATTTGTTCTGTTCTTAGCCGGTCAAACCGGTACACTACAGTGTATTACCGTCTCATATTTTTCTCGTTCTCCTGACAAAGTATGGTAAAATGGCGTAATAGTGGAATAATAAGATACGATAACTTTATTTACAGAGTGAACCGCAATTAACCTTTGCACTTTTCTAGCTTGCGGCCCCCTGAGTATAAAACAGAGGACAGGCCTCAACACCGAGAACCCCATGCCATACAGAATGATATGCTTATTAAAGAGCAGTAATTCCTGTTTGGTCAGTTGTGCTGTCTTCGTCTGGCAGCTTCTGCAGTTACCGGAGCAGACATTACGTAAAACAAAAGAAACAAAAGACAGAAAACAAAACAACTCCAAATAAAGACTAATCCCAAGTGACCAAGAACACAATGCTTCCTGGTACCTGCAGAAAGACCCCGTTCGTCTTCAGATGGTTAAGGTTACAGGCTTTCTGTCGTTCCCGAGGGTCGACATCAGAAAGTTGAGTTCAGTTAGCATTAGTTAAATTAAACGAAAGAGGATGGTTTGAAAATTGAATTTTATTTAGACAAAGAGGACTTATACCAAGGCGCATTGAAGCTGTTATTTGAAGTCACTGAAAATTCTCATTTAACAATTATGTTCTCTCTTTTATTAGAGGCTCCTAAAATCACAGTCATTCCACAAAAATCTCAGATAAAGATTGGAGAGTCAACGGAATTCACTTGTATTGCTAGCGGTTCTCCAGTACCAGACTTAACTTGGCGAAAATTAAACGGCTCTCTTCCGGCAAACAGTACGGTACAGGGGGGAGTATTGACCATAACCAATGTCACTAAAAACGATGCAGGGCTCTATGAATGCAGTGCTTTGAATATCGAGGGGTCGACAAAACAAAGTTCACTTTTGGAAGTAAAAGGTAATCGTTGGAGCCCTCTCTAAGCTAGCTATGATAGAATATAATAATAAGCAAAGCTTATAATCACATCGATTACCTCACACTTATAATTGGGAGAAATAGATGTCTCGGCAATATTTGGAACAACCTTACAGAACGGGTTGGTCAGGACTGCTTCTACAATACCCCCAATTACCAGGCAATGAGCAAGTTGAGGAATTAGTTGGCTGCCGTACAATTTATCGAGTGGTTGTCAGTTTCTTATTCGCAGCATGTTGCTGTTTGTTTTTGTTTTCTAGTGCCTGTACCACGCTTCACGCAAAAACCACTGTCCTATTTGACCTTATCACCACTTACGAAGGAACCACTGAATGTCACCGTTGAAATTGTTTTCATACCAGAAATGGCCGACGGACTTATACTGTACAATGATCAGCGAACTAATGAATCTGTAGGGGACTTCATATCGTTCGGAATGTCAGACGGATTTGCTGAATTTAGGTATTAATGTATAATATAATATAATATAATATAATATAATATAATATAATTCATTCAAAATATTTCCCCGTTTCTGATTGGTTAAAACCACACGCATAGTGCACCATAACCGGCTGCTGTTCACCAAATTTGGAAAGAAACTTCGTCATATTGAATCAATGACGTCAAAAGTGCAGCCCGCTGCAGATTGTTGAACCAATGACGTCAAAAGTGCAGCCCGCTGCAAATTATTGAACCGTTGACCGAAAAAAGCTGGGGACGAGATTGTGTTATTTTTGTTGAACAGAAAAATGGCTGCGAGTAGGCTTAGAAGTTTGAGCGAAGAAAATATTTTGAATGAATAATAAAGCAATTATTGAATTCGGCTTCCGTAGAATATGAAGAATTCTGCAGATCTCGGAGGATGTTATCCACCTCGGCCTTCGGGCCTTGGTGGATAACACCCTCCTCGACCTGCAGAATTCTTCATATCTTACTCAGCCTCATTCAATAATTGCTAAATATAATATAATATAATATAATGGGTGTGGGCTAACCAGTAAAGTGAAACAACGTAGACTGTATTGGATACCTTGGCAAAAAACGTGCTATGTAAGATTCTAGAAAGTACTTCAAACTAATTAACGTTGGAAATAATACAGTTGTCTTTTTAGCTTATGTCTAAAAAAGTACTTTATCTTTCTTGTTAGGATTTTGGTGTTTGCCAATTATTGCTAAGCCGGACCAAAAATTTATACGGAAAAAACGGTTACTTTAAATGGGAATTCCGCAATGGCTAACTTGACCATGCTAAGATCGATGGCCTGAGGAGACTATATACTCAGTAGTTAATCGAAGGTGCACTTGCCACTTGCCAGGCAACTGATTTAGCATACAGTGCGGGAATTTCAACTATTTAGACCCTCAAACTCATATTTGAGACACCGAACGTTTCAGTTATAAACTGCAATTTTAACTGTAAGGAAATGATCTCCCCGATCTGGAGCATCAGCGCCCATACAAGATAAAGTAAATTATTTCTCAACATGCTTTTTAATGCCTCGGATCGCACGAGTACCAATATAAAATTATGCAAGGCTTAGAATTGGTTAGAAGGGTGTAGTTTGGCGAATCTCATAAAATTGTTCCATTTAAATGTATTGACACAAATTTGTCGAACTTGAACGTCCCTGGTCATTTGCTGTAAGCAAAAAATTACTTCAAGTTTTGATACTGAGTAGTGGAACTTTAATGCAAGGAAAAAAATTTCCGGTGTGCTCTTCCACTGAAAATGTGGAGGCTTAAAAATTTGTTATTTTGCCCCTTAGGCATTTGTTTCATCACTTGTAATGATAGTGTGGTGGATAAAAAGGCAACCTTACCTTTCTCACGATTCTTATGAATTTGATGTCTTAAAATCATAGATTTAACCTTGGCTTTGAGCCGGCAATCATTAGAAGCCAGCAACCCTTGGGCCTGTACGAGTGGCACACAGTCGTTTTAGCTCGTAATCAAAGAAAAGGAAATCTCATCATTGACGGCCAACCTCCTGCAACTGGGCTTTCTAAGGGAAGTAGTACGGGACTGAATTTGAATCAGGCTCTTTATGTAGGTGGAGTTCCTGACTTCTCTGCAATAAGCACCCTGGCAGGTTTTAATTCGGGGTTTATCGGCTGTTTGAGTTATTTGGCTGTCAATGGGAAAGTGACAAACCTCGGTAAGATTATGATTGTTTTATTTGAAGGACATTTTAAAAGTGTTGTAAACTTCCCCCGCATAAATTTTGTGTTAACGTTCATTGAATACCATGCAAAGGCAAAAAAGGTACGCAAGCAAAGGCACGAAAGCTTCTCCTTGATAGAAAACTCACAAGTAGCTATGAGAAGCCGTGGGTTGTTTTACATATATGCTCCTTTTGCGACCCCATATGTATTAATGTTTACTTTGACTTTCTCATATTTTGTTGCTTTCTTTGAAACTAAGACAATTCGCCCCACGGACAAATAGCCCCCACTTTCTGGACGATTAGCCCCCAATCTGAAAACATTAATAATCGCACAGGAAAGGTAGATTTTAACTTCTAACCAATAATCATACAGATAAGGTCGCAAACAATAGTCCTTCTCTGCTCTAACCAACTGAGCTATGAAGCCACTGACGTTGAGAGCTGGTCATTTGTGGGTTCTCATGTTCCCGTGAGGAATGAATCAACGATGAAATGATATATGAAATGGGTCATATATGAACTGCAGATATGAAATCAAGTGAAGCTATGATCCTCGCAGTTATGAACGCAATTTCCGCAATTGCAAAAATTGCGTTCATAACTGTGAGGATCATAGCTTCACTTGATAACTTATAATTATAGGTCTTAACGATACCGATTATACTAAGTATGATATAAACCCGGGGTATCCTTTTCTATGATTACAAATGGCTGTACTTAACTTAATTGCACTAAACTTACTTGATTTAATATTTTACCGAAGTTACGATTCCAAAAAGACTAATTTTGACTTAGTGTTAACGATTCTTATATTAACTTTAACTCGGTTAACTAAAAGGTGAGAACAGATTTTGACCAAATGTACGGCGAAGGTGCTTCTTTCATAGTCCTTCGAGTGGCGTCTCTCGTTTTAATCAACCAATAAGATGACAAGAATTTTCGATCCGTTTCGCGTCGCTTGGTTAATTGAACAATTAGAGCTAAGCCGTATGCAAATTTGAGAATCAAAAGGTATCAACTGTGGTGCAATTGCTAAAAACACTTATACGGTTAAAATTGCCGACCAAGATGAAGTTTCGGGACGTTGGATATTAAAAACCAGTTTTTCATAAGGATTGGATTAAAAGGCTTTAATTAATTCACTACTTGCACAATCCCATAATACACCTCTATTAGCCCCCAAAACGTTTGCAGAACCATTGTTTGCAATTTCTCCTGGGACATGAGACTATTTGTCCGTGGGGCGAATTGTCCAGCTACCGGGAATATAGACCACAGACTGTATGTGAAAATTCAGCACCCATGATACAACTCATTGAGTGCGGTAAATCCTCTTGTTTTGGCAGGAGATCCCCTAAATCGCGTGGGCGTAGAAGACTGTGAAGTATGCCAAACCAGACCTTGTAAAAACAGTGGCACCTGCGCAGAGGTCAGTAGAGATTGGGGTTTCGTGTGTAGTTGCAAGCCTGGCTACTCGGGAAAGACATGTCACTTCTCTGGTCAGCGGTGTTCTCCTGGAATTTGCAACGGAGGACGTTGTAAGAATATCGGGACTGACGGGTTCAGATGCGTCTGTCCTGCTGGTTTCTCTGGGGAAAGATGTGAGCAAGGTTTGTGTCATCTGTAAACTGGTATCTTTGGCGAGCCGTGAAACGGCATGTACCAGAAACTACCAGAGGAAAATTATAAAGAAATAATAAACGTAAGCCACGGGAAATACAATCGTTAAGATATTTTTACAACGCCACACGAAGGTTTGAAATAGTGCGATAATATAATTCCCGTAATGATTGCGTCCACCGAATTAGGTGCAACAGTTTATAGCGGAGCTCCGCGCGCCGAAGACGCGAGCGCGGAGCACCGTGAGTAAGAAACTATGGTAACCCCTCTGTGTGAGAAAATTCGGTTTTGTTCATCGCACGACCGTACGACTGTGCGGCCGCCCGTACGTCCACCCCTCCATGTATGCCAATGTGAAAGTCTGTGGTGCAACCCGTATTTTTTGTCGGCAACATCTCTGATATTGGACATCCATATTGTGGTTAATTGACAGCTGTCAAAACAAGGTATACGCTGGCCAGTATCACGTGACCATATCGTGGGCTCAAGTTTAAAGCTAATCGATTTCAGCTTTTTTTAAATGACCGCTGACCAGGTACTGGTTTTTCAATTAGATCGCAGGCTCAAGCCATTGGTAAAACAATGCCTAGGCTAGATGACCGGAAATCTGAACACTTCAAGGCGTTGTTAAGTAACAAAAACACGTCAGCTCTAGCTAATCACGTAATCTCAACTGGTCAAAACTTAAAATGGGACCACTTTGAAATTCTAGCCGCTGGGAGGTCCGACCGACATTGTACCATAAAAGAAACTTTTTATTCGTGATCTTCAGCCATCCTTAAATGACCACGTTAGCAGCGAAAAGTTGTATCTTTATGAATAAGTTTTACATGTGTGTTAGGTATTTGCATTTATACGGTATATATCCCCTAAGACTTTTGTTTTCATTGTTTCTTGTATATCTTTGTTTATCTTTTTATTGTTAAGTCCTTTTGTTACTATCAATTTTACTTCATTTATAAGCTACTCAAATTACTGTTATATATTTCAAGAATTTTAGCTAACGGTTACTTCTGAAGATATGTGTTGAGACATATGAAACGTTAAGTTATGCGCTTGTTTAGCCTCATGTTTGCCACCGTAGTTTGCGTTCTATTTCTAATAAAACCAGGTTAACTTATTGTAAGAATGAACAACACGGAAGCTCCGTTTTTAGGCTTGGCTAAATCTTTATATTACTCCGTCATAGTATTGGTGAGGATTGCAGCTTATCCTTTCTTCTCAGTGCTTTTTTGTCTCATTCCTAGGCATTCCTATCGATACACCTATGTTCGAGGGAAAGTCGTTTATGTCCTTCCCTGGAATCGAAGGTGCTGCTCGTCAACTGAAATTGTCTATGATGTTTATGATCCTAAAATCACAAAAAAACATGCTTCTGCTTTACAATGGTCAGAAATCCTACCCTGCTCGCGGAGACTTCATTTCACTCGCCATCAATGACGGAATAGTGGAGTTTAGGTTTGACATGGGAAGTGGTCCTGGTATTGTGCGCGCCGCGAGAAAGTTATCATTGGGGATTTGGCACACCGTCAGGATAGAAAGACAACTGGATGAGGCGGTCATGAAATTTGACAACGATTCTTCTGTCAAGGCGAACTCTAGGTGTTGTTCAGTTGGACTGAATCTGGGCCTAGACTTGTTCATCGGTGGCGTAGATAATTTTACTACAATCGACACCAATAAAATTGGCGTCAGCACTGGTCTGTTTGGCTGCATTTCGAGTGTTTCCGTAGATGGAAGGGAAATAAACTTGCTCAAGTCAAACCTTAATCAGCGTGGTATCAAGCAATGTACAGAGTGCTTGTTACCTTGTGAGATCAATCCGTGCCTGAACAATGCAACATGTATCACAGTTGGTAAGACCGGGTTTGTCTGTTCATGTGCACCTGGTTATACTGGAGAAAAGTGTGAAGTTAAACTGGTTGTACCAGGGGGTAACCAAACCTGTTTTCACGGTGGAGTAACGTCGACGTCTCAAGAAAGGATATGTAGCTGCCCCATTGGCTATGGTGGCAAACGTTGTGAGATTTGTAAGTATGTGGTGAATCTGTTGTCGGTAAAATCCGGGCTCAGATTGAATCCGCTTTTACTTAGGTTAAATTGGTGATTCTCATTTTACCTAGGTTGAATATGCACTCTACCTAGTTTAAAGCAGCTATCAACCCACTAAAAAGGATTGAAAACACCTATACCTTCCCTCAAGCTCTGTCTTACGCATCTCAACACATCTTCTCAATGTTTCGTATCATCTTATCGGCTTCTGTATTCATACACGTATTCATGCAGCCTCGACATTACAACACAGCAACGGGACAAGGAACTGTACTATGAACTTACCGGTACTCGAACTCGGACCCTCCAGATTTATGGATACACTACATGTGTACAACGAGCGTGCTCAACCTAACAAACTTCTTTTCATTATTTACTTTTCTATGATAAAAAGTCAATTAATATCCATGTGTAATAACCAAAACTTATACTAACCTGGCCATAAGTTTTCTCTAGGCTTAATTATTTTTATTTAATTAAGTTTCTTCAATCATCTGAGTGCGTATTCAATCCAGGCAAAATGAGGATCACCAATTTAACCTGAGACTGGATTTAACCGGCAACATATCCATCTGGGGCCAGTTGTTCGAATCCTGGTTAGTGCTAACCGTTGGTGAAAAGGTATCAAAACCTATAGGTTTCATGGCATTTAACGCTGGTTAGCGCTAACCATACTTCGAGCAACCCAGGCCAGGGAGGAGCAGGGGAGCAGGGCTGGCGCAGTGGTGAGAGCACTCGCGTTCCACAAATGTGGCCCAGGATCGATTCTCGGATTCTACACCATACGTGGGTTGAGTTTGTTGGTTCTCTACTCTGCTCCCAGAGGTTTTTCCCCGGCTACTCCGGTTTTCCCCTCTCCTCAAAAACCAATATTTGCAGGCGTAGCTCAGTTGGCTACTGCTCGGCTTTCGGAGCAAGGGGTCCGCAGTTCCATCCTCGGTAACTTCAACGTCTGTTTCCACTTTCCTCTAATCCTTGTAGCTCTAGCCTTAAATATCCGTGAAAAGGAGCACTGACAGAGGGAGGGAGGGGGGTAAAAGGCGCACCTTCGGCTTCCATTGATACTAGTTTCGTAACTGAAGGAACTACCGACGTTAAATAAATTGACTTTAATTTACTTTGCTTGTAATCAGCGTCTTTTAATATACGTAAGTCATTTTTTACATGGCTTGGTTTCCAGTTTTCTCTCAGGGATCGAATTGAATATTCCGCACTCATTGTAAACTGTCTTGCAGTAGGAGAGAGAGAGTAAAGTTAAATAAAAAGCTTAAGTTAAAAATAATGAACATACCCTCTCCTAACTCATTCCACGCGAACCAAGTTCCTTTCATGAATTTTCTTTCACAACCAGGTCCAATTCAGTTTAACAGTCGCACCCCTATGGTCTCTCACGGTGTGTGTTTTCTAAGTGAATAGCCCGTGTTTTCAGGGAGGAGAACTTTTAACCCACAAAGAGGGATCTTTTTGCGTTAGAAACTATGTGATCCTACAAGGACCTGAGAATCAAAATTGGAGATCCAGAGCATGCAAAGCTGGGAACACAGACCAAATCTTAGTTCAGGAGGCTTTCACACAACGTCACGAATGTACTATGCTTTAAATTTAAAGTACAGTCTAGTGAGTGTGTTAACTCGATAAGATTTTATTTAATGACGAGCTAATCAACTAACTTAATAATAAACTAGATAAAAAAATAAACAAATGAATAAATTAACGATTGCTTCATTTAAACGATGTATCTTTATAGCTCTTAATGTTGGCGACAGTGTCTCATTCAGCGGTGATGGTTTTTTAGAGTTCCCAGCATCTGCCATTCGTGGGCCAAGGTATGTTACACCATAAGATTTTCCTCCCGTGAGGCTTTCACTTCAGTTTCTAAACTTGCACAATTAAATGTCACGAGAACTTTCACAAAGCTTAAATTCTAGCTCCTAATATTAACAATGCGTCCTTTGTTTGCTTATAGAGTTTCGAAACCGGACTATGTGTCGTTAGAAATAAAGACTGAAGCTCGAGTTGGGGTAATCCTATGGCAAGGAAAGGTAAGAGTAGTCATATAACTACTGCGTTTCTTTTTTCAGTTTTCATACTTTTCCTAGCAAGTTACGAGTGCAAGTTATGGCTATTGAAAAGTAAATACAGTGTATATGTTATTTGCCAGCTGGGAAGTCCGTATAGTGAAAAAGCAAGTTATAGTCGCGTATAGCGAAAAAGCTGCCTTCGGCCTGCGGCCTCGGGCAGCATTTTCAAGACCTCAATCACAGTTTTTCGCTCTACGGACCGACCCTTAGCTGGTAAAAGAACTTATTTATTTTTATTTATTTCTCTCTCTCTCCCTTCCTCTCTGAAATCACTTTTTTAATTGTTCACTCGCACCGCGTTGATAATAAATGCAGTATTAAAGCGACTTACAAACTGAACGTTTCTAAGTGAAATATTCTTATTTGAAGTAATATATCTGCAACGAGTGCGAGTGTTTCATCATAGGTTCTAAATACCGAGAAACTAAATGAAACCACGAGGCTGACGACGGGGTGCTTTTATTGTTTCAAGGTGTTTGGAACCTATGATGAAACATGAGGCACGAGTTCTTTTTTGATATGGCTTTTCAAACAACGTTGTGCATTTTTGAATTCTGCTTCCTTTGCTAATTGTGATGTAAACATTGTTGTTAACAATGGAAAATGAGTTATTAAGAACGCTGTTCTTTCGTCTAATTTCTTTTGTTTGAATTCTTTTGTCTTGATATCCAATGAGGAATTAGATGAAAACAACTTGTGGTTTGGATACGATATCCAAAACACGCGTGGTTTTCATCCAGGTTTGAAGTCAGGCCCGTGACGAATTTGTCCATTTTTGATAGGCTTTTCAGTTCATGAATTATTAATGAGATTGAGAATTATATTTCCAAACTTCTGGTCTAATAAAACGTAACTTCTGTATGTAAACGGATTCGGTGTCAAAAAAGGTCATCATACAAGCTCACGCAATCAAGGCTAGGATTCCGCCCGCCGTGAGCGGGCCGGATGATAAAATTCCGCCCGCTCCCGGAACCAATCAAATTCCAGGATTTGTTGAATTCCGCCCGCTCACGCACTGAGAAAAAAATAATTAGGCATACCGAATATCATGAAAATTCAATTTAGCACCGTTATTAAACGATACAGTTTACTCCTTATGACGAATGAAGACCTCATATTGTAGGGTTACTTTGGCACATTGTTGATATCGGCGTAAACACATAGAATATACTTTATGAAAAATACAAAGGATAGCCTACTTACTGATGTGCTAATCAAATATACAAGAAGGGCCTACTGATGATTTGTGTTCTCCGA
>NC_090871.1:33193392-33198392 GCF_036669935.1 Montipora foliosa | reverse complement strand
GTGATCATTGACGAGTACCTATCACACACGGATGAATTCTGCCATGAATTTGTCGTTTACGCCTTATTAGCCCTTACTTAAAGAAGATTCAGAGAATCACTCTCTCTAATGAACAGTTTCTTTGGATGATCGGACCTCTTGGGGTTCACATTGACCTCATTTGTTACGCATTTAATGATGAAAACGCTTTCAGGCAATAAAAAAGATATATTTTCCTACATGTCTACTGTACATACGTATATGGAAGCAACACTCCTGGTAAGGCTTTGCCCCTTCGGAAAAGACCACAGATTTTTTCGTCTGGCAAGCTGCCTTTCTATCTTATTTTGATGTAGAAGGCTCGGCATGCATGTGGTTGCCACTTTTGAAAGTTTCAGCCCATTTTCTTTTGATCTCATCATATACTAACTATAATATTCGCTCTAGTCTTACTGTATAGTACGTTTGCCGACACATTATTTTGTGCATTAAGAGGATCTTTTTGTTATAGGATGCGTTTATTCCCTCTGCTGGTAAGTGAAAATAAAGGTAGTGTTGATCTATGACATTCAGACAAAGAACCGATTGCTTCATGATCATCACCGTACCATCTACCCCGCATCTACAAAAATATATAAAGTGAAACAGCGAACTGTGTAAGTTGCAAGATAAGCAGATATATAGAAAACAACGTTGCAACGTTAGTCGCAAGTCTGGAGATGTTGGCTCCAAGGTTTTTTCCGCGGCACGATAACATATAAAACAAGCAACAGCCGGAAATCGCAGGTCTATTTTAAATTGATCACAAAGGCTGGCATTGGTGATATGAAATTAAAGGAAGAACAGATTACAACCTTAAATTTCACTTCGTCGTTTTCTAAATCATAAAATAAATTTAATATGGAAAATTATTGAAATAAATATAAATAAAGAGGTTCTAACAGTTTCAATTTTTTAAATGATTCATTTGTTATTTTTGGCAAGACTATTGAATAAAAAAGCCTGTCGATGTCATCTTGATTGGAACCTTCCTGTCTAAGATTCACGTTTTATACAATCGCGGTTTTGATTTCTGTACTAGAAGAAATGGATTTACCACGGAATGTGTCAACTAAAGTTAAGCCCCTTCGGATGGTGTTGTTACTTAGATGGGGGACCACTGCGAAGTTCCCGCAACACCGAGAGCTATTTTTTTAAAGAAAATGTGACTTCCTTTTTTATTTTGTTTGGCCGTTGAAGGCTATTTTCTAATCTTCTTTCTACGTCTTTTTCTTATTCCTGTATGGATTTGATTTGTCGGTTTGATATAAAGCTTAATGTCATTGACGTAATCGATTTCCACTTAAAGCTCGTTCACGGAAGACCACTGCGTATTGTCTCCGCGGAAGCTTTTTGTTGTTCACGTTTTTATACTGTATTGGCAGGAATGGCGTTGGAATCCCCAAACATGGGGTGTTGACTCACAATGGCAAAATAAATACTTTGGTTGAATTGATAAATGCTTGGCACAAAGCCCGATTGAACACACTGCTTCGATTCGCAAAATGTTTGGCACAATGGCCAATTAAACGCACTGGTTCGAGTCAAAATCTTTTGGAACGACTGAATAATCTGGTTCGCAAGAAACAGGTCGATTGGAGTATATGTTACGATGTGAGGTTTAATACTGTGTCAACAATCGCGGGCGGAAAGGATTCCACACTTAATTCTTGCTCACATCGTCATAACAGAACTTCGTGGCCGAGTTGCTTAGCGGGCTCAGCATGCCAAAAAGCTGGGATAAGAGTGGATGTTCTAATCGCCGTAAGGGAGTTTGGAAATACTGAAGGAAGTCAATATCCACGGGACATGCACATTCGTGACTACGATGAAGAAAAAGGAATGGGCCTGAATTGTTACCGTGGCTGCCTTTGGCATCCCACGGAATAACAGTAAGTAAAATGATACTGAAGTTTGTTGACTTAAAATCTCTCCGTTTTTAAGAAACAAAGGGAATTGTCGCACCCGAAAAAACCCCGAATAGTTTCGGGACTTCCGAGAAACAGGCGCCAGGACCTTGAAATTATTATTCATGCACCTTCACTATCAAAAGATTATCAGTCAAACGGAAAATGTTGTGAAAGAGATAACTTGTGCATGTAACTTCAGTTTTTAGTTGTTCATTAAAATTGTTGGTTATTGCTTGCAAGGCTTGTTTGTTTACTGCTGTCAGCTCAGAGGTGTTTGATCTGTTTGATCACTGTACTGTACACACTAATGACGATTAATTTCGTACTTTATGCAGAAGCATAATTATTTCCATAAACACTACACACTCTTCGTTTTTTTAAGGACGTTCGCGCTAATTGTTTGTGCGCAACGTTACTGCGCAGGTAACGAGACTGTAATATGTCACGCATTACTTCGAGCATTAGTGAAGTTCATGTTTTAAAACCTTTGCAAAAACCGTGGACGATAAGTCTTGCACAGCGTTGGATCAGAAAAGATCGTGATCAGTCAAAATTGATTAAAAATATTTATGAAAGTCAAGTAGACTACTGCACGACTGATATTCGCGAGGTTTTATCAGTCGTGCACCAGTCTACTTGACTTTCATACAAATTTTTCAAGCATCAGTTAAAATACCATGGCGACAAAAACGCCGAGGAAAAAATTCCAGGTCGGCAAAAGAATGGCACATTTATTTCCGAATCATCATGAAACTTCAAAGAGAAGTGAGCGGGAGGATGGAAAAGCTCTGGAAAAGGTAGCTGATCGAGTAGACTAGTGGCTGAAAGTTTGGAAAACTCGAGGACGAACCGTTGCGTAAATTTAATGGGGCTGTGAATGCATGTTTTTAAAGTTCTTTTCCTTTACTTTCGTGAAAATTGAGCAGTATTTTCGTCCTCGTCCGCTTGAATAGTGCGGACGTGCGTGGAAACAATTAGCGATTGAATTTCACAAAAAACACACTCCAGAGGATGAGCATGACGGCAATGGAGAGATATTATACAAAACACCAACCAAATGAAGATGACCCCTGCTTAAAACTTCGTTGCTATGCTCGAGAAAGGTTTTTTTTCGGAATTCACTTGTTAGGCAATCAATTCTTCTACAGAAGAAAGAGAAGAAAATGATTTAATTAAGCAGTAACCGGAAACGCGGCCAATTAGAAAAACTTTTATTTTTACTAACCATACAGGCAGCGCGATAATAATAATAATAATAATAATAATAATAATAATAATAATAATAATAATAATAACATAAACAGCAACGAACCGCCATTCCCTTGAATTTACCATCGCTGCACTCAAATCGGGTGTGATAAATTATGCAATCCCTTTGGGATTTCAGTATTGTTATTTCGACCCGTTTAAGTATCTATACACAGATCATCAAGGCATGTGTTTTGATTCTTTTACGACTCTTTGATCTTATTTAGTGCAGCGCGTGCCTTCCATGCTTTCCTGTGTCAGCGAACTTGTAAGGAGCGTCAGTATTCAAAGGTAAGTGAGCTAGTCGCTCTGCTTGTTTAATAAGAACTAACAAGAATTTAAAAACTGAGTGGTCCATTTTGAGATCGTCAGTAAAGCCAGAATTAATCTGCATCGCCTTTACACGTGGTCGCTTACAATGGACTGTCGTTGTTCCCTTTCCTCAAGCCACCGCCTTTCAACATTTGTTTTTACAATACGTTCAATGTTGAATGCTCTAAAATGGTGAGGAATACTTTATATTTTGTCAATAACATGCAATTAAGCAGAAGGGCTCTGCAATTCTAATTTTGGACCCTGAAAATGAATATATAAAGTTGAGAAATTTCAAAAATTCGCATAACAAAATGTGCAGTTTGTGAATGTCTACTTAGGACAGTAAGACATGCAACCGGAAGGGGTTAGTTTACTGAAACATCGCAATTTAAGAAGGCCAGAATTTTGCGACGAGATGAAAAATTTAGAACATGCGATATGTCAACTGGGTGAGAGGAAGTAGCAGTGTTATAGTGTGGTGGTGGAATCACTCGCCTTCGAGTAATTTGGCATTTTTTTCAATTCTCGAGGACGATATATGTGGGTTGAAATTTATTGTTTTTTCCCTCTTCTCCGACACCGGATACTGCCGTTTGTCCGTCTCCTCGAAAAACAGCATTAAATGTAACCGACAGATTAATTTAACATCCGTCAGGCTAGGAATTATAGGCTGAAGAACAAAGCACATTTCTTGAACTGTGTTTTTTTGCCAGCGCGCTTTTCATTATTGGTACCAAGCCACAATTTTGGGGTGCTGTGCTTAGTTTTGTGCCTGTTTAAAAACGAACTCTAACATAATAAGAATCACCTTAGCTTGAATTTAGCTTTTTAGCTTGTTCTACACGTATTGGTCAAATGAAAAACCGACAGGAGGCAGTTCATAAAGAAAAAACCCAGCCAAATTTCCTTAGAGAATTTTTCCTTTCAATGAAATCCGACATACCGGTATGTCCTTAAAATGATATGTACACCTGTAGTGCGTCAGTAATTTCTGACTTAAAATTAAAGTTAGAACTAGGGGTAATCGAAGCTTAGCGAGTGCGTTCGATATTTGTAGGGGTACAGGTAGCAATTGAGGGGGAAGGGTGGATGGTTCGTGCGATAGGGAAATGTTATTACAGTGGAATCCCGATCCTCGATATAACGATATTCCCGGTATAACGATAAATATGCTATGTCCCGGCAAAAGTTACAGTAAAATGTATGGGCCAGAACCCCGATATAACGATCTTCACGATATAACGATGAGTTTTTAGCACACCGAGCGTAAAATCTTCCCCGATATAACGATATTACAGCATCAGTACATAGATACAACTTCAAATGTTTAAGTTTTGCTTTGTTTTGTTTCCCTTTTACGATTCATACCACAGACTTTGTTGTGTAACCTTGATAACGTCTAATGCTTTGCAAATTGAGTCATTTGATACTCATTACAGGTTTAATTAAACAATATGTACAGTAGTAAAAAAAGTACATGTTAATTTTACCCCGATATAACGATACTTT
>NC_090871.1:33183392-33185892 GCF_036669935.1 Montipora foliosa | reverse complement strand
AATTACATCTGTTCGTATTTTGATAGAAATCAAAATACAAAAATTTATAGGCCATTTCTGTTTTTATGCTATGGTAACTGTGCCATTGATGTAACAGAAAAAAAAATGACGTTCATGAACTTTTTTTAACTGGTTAATACAGGAATTATTAAAATCAATTTTAGAAATTTTGGCATTCCTGAAAATGGGTAGTGTATACAAATCTTATGCCGGGACAAGAAAAAGAACAACTGAAGGGCACGCACCTAGTGGTGAACCAATACTTAGTTTCAGACCTACAATATTAAGCGTCCATACTGCAATAAATTAAATAGCGACGTATAACGTAAACCTCGACTAATCTGATCGGGAGCTAGAATCTCCGTACTCACCTGATGAATTGCACTGATGTGGATCCCATCAGATTTTTTTTTCCTTGTCTTGACTTGTTACCAGTGATAATTCCGTTTTGTTTCATTTCGTCGAAAACTTAGCTTCGTATATATATGTGCTCTCTGTATTTCTGTATTTTCTATGCTTTGACAGGTATTGCGTATGAGCCAATCCAAGCTAGCAAAGATTACTTCTGGTCACGTAATCAACCTAGTATCTAACGATATTCAGCGACTTGACTTGGCAACCCAGAATCTCTTCGCGTCACTACGTTCCCCGTTTGATCTTGTCATACTGGGAATTCTTCTCTGGGTCTTGATTGGCTGGCAAGCTGTCGCAGGCTTGGCTTTTGCACTTATTCTTATCCCCTACGAAGCCGAGATGACAGGGTGGGTTGCTAAGCTAAGGATGCAGGCTGCGCGCGTTACAGATAAGAGATTAGCAGTGATGAATGAGATTGTCTCCGGGATACGAGCAGTCAAGATGTATGCCTGGGAGTGGCCTTACAGAGATGCTGTGCGCATGGTCAGAAAGTAAGTGATGTTAGAGTTTAGGCAGCGATAACATGATATACTTAGTGTCAAGTTACACAATGTTATCAATAACCAAGTGAGTGAAGGAACGCGTTTTCATGGCAAAGCAAATTTCAAAAGTTTCGATTGATTTCCGGCGGCCAGTAAAATATTGGTTCACCAAAATGGGGCCTCCATACAAAACTCTCAAAAGTTTCCTAAGACGTTTCTGCCAATAACTATAACTTGAAAATGGTGTACCACACAGACTTGAGACTTTGAGTAGTTGTTTATATATTAGCATTTTGTTTTCTTGGTCTTTTTCATTGAACGGCTTAGTATTTTTTGTTGAGTGACAGTGAAAACGATTTATACACCACACCAAGGAGTTTCCAAAAAAGCAGACGAACTCTCTAAAAGGAAAAAATGAGCAAGGCTGATATAACGGTACTGATTATGGTTTACACCGACGTTACAATATAAATAGTGTTATAGCGATAAGTAATTTAAGACTGGTTTCGATTCGGGCACAAAACACAAGAGCAACGCAAGTGAGAACATCAGAACACAAGCATAAAGACATACGCATGCTCAGTATCTACAAATTTCTCGATACCAGCTTTCTTCTACTGAAATAAAGATGACAGATAAAGAAGAAATCTCTCTTTTTGCGTTGGACCTAAAAGGTTTTGGTTTTGGGTTTGGTAAGGAAGATATATAGTCGCAGGCACGCTCAATGGGAGTTCAATAACTTGGTATCGAACCTTAGTGAGGCGACGGACAGTTGTACTCTCTGAAAAAAAAAAAGGAACGCAGCCAGAATGAGTCAATAAAAAACTTGAATGGGCGTTCTCTGGCTAAAAAAAAAGTAAAAATTGCAAGCTTTCGACCACTAGAGCTGTGGTCTTCAACGGGCAAAAAGACGAATGAAGTAAAAATTCGGAGAATATATAGTGAGATAAAAATGATATCAATTTAAGTGAAATTAGGGAAAAAAGGTGATTAAAAATTTATGTTAAAAAGTATGTGATATTGTCCTGGAAGTGGGCAAGAGTTATTGTCCCCGTCAGGCGTGGTAAAGGTGTGCCAAGATTCTAGAAATTTCCTGATGCGGAAATTTCCTTTGTCAATGATCGACGCATTGTTGAGGTCAATGACGTGGTTGTGAGACCAAGCATGATTGGCAACTCTGGAGCCTTTGGCCGCTGTCTTCACATTTGTAATATGTTCTTTTTTCCTCGTGGCAAAGGATCTACCTGTTTCGAAACAGGTAGATCCTTTGCCAGGAGAAAAAAAAAAGAAGAAGAAAATATTAGAAATGTGAAGACAGCGGCCATAGGATGGCTTGGCCACTTTTTTCCTAAGGTCTGGGCGTAGCACATCCAGTCGGGTGCGCATTCGGCGATTCATAAGTAATTCTGCTGGCGTACATCCGGTGGCAATGTGTATAGTGGTGCGGTAGCTTAAAAGGAATGAGCATATCTTCTGCGTCAAGGCACCAGAATCCCGCTTTGAAGATTTCATACCTTGTTTGAACGTTCTCACTGCTCTTTCTGCCTCCCCATTCGATGCAGGATGATGAGGCACACTCAAAAGTCTTGAGCAATGAATTGAGA
>NC_090871.1:33173392-33175892 GCF_036669935.1 Montipora foliosa | reverse complement strand
TTATGAGAGAGAACGAGAGCCCCTATAATTAATTGCGTAACTTAATTCGTTGTTTCCTTCTATTAGGCTTCTAACATAACATGTCATTGGAATGGCACCCATGAAACTGCAGTTCTCAATGACGTGAGCATCGAAGTAAAAGAAAACAAGCTACTTTTAGTGACTGGTCCTGTAGGCAGTGGAAAATCATCGCTTCTACTTGCATTCCTTGATGAGCTTCCTCCAAGCACCGGAAACATAACTTGCAATGGCAAAATCGTCTACGTCCCTCAGACAGCCTGGGTTTACAGCGGCACGCTACGAGACAACATCCTTTTCAACCAAGAGTTTGACCAAGAAAAATACGATCGTACAATTGAAGCTTGCGATTTGAAAAAGGACATCGCCATGTTGCCGGATGGTGACAAAACAATTCTTGGTGAACGCGGTGCGAGCTTGAGCGGTGGGCAGCGAGCTCGCGTAAATCTAGCTCGCGCAGTGTACAGCGATGCTGATATATATTTACTTGATGATCCACTTAGCGCTGTGGATGCTAAAGTTGGAAAGCACATCTTTGAGAATTGCATAAACGGGTTGTTAAGGAACAAGGTGCGGGTTCTTGTGACTCATCAGCTTCAGTATATGAAGAGTGCAGACTACATAGTGATCTTGGACAAAGGGAACGTCGTAAAGGAAGGCGAGTACGATAATATGAAGGAAGCTGGGCTTGATATTGAGTCGCTGGAGAAAGAATTTCATAATGGCCACGAGAAGTATCATGAACTGGAAGGAGGAAAAATGACCGTAACCACCGAGCAGGTATGAACAATGTCTCCTTTTTCTGTGGCTTATACCTTGCAACATCGAAATTCACAATGCATACCTAAATTTTCCAGTGTTCTTAATAAGTATAAACTGTAGTGTGTCTTCCAGGTTTCTTGGGCTTAACCAACTTATGTCTCTGTTTGATGTAGTAGTACCAATTTCTTATTTTCATATGGCATGAAAGAGATACTTCACACATAAGGAACTTTTATGAGAAGGAGCGCCAAAATGGAACGGAGTGGGTGAGAAGTAGAATGGTTCCGAGTACATCTTTTTTTTACTGACCACTGGACTCTTTCTCGTTTCGTGACGAAAAAATGTCACGGTAAAACGTCACGGCACAGGTGCTGAAGGCCCCGTCGCGGAACGGATAAATTGTAAAATTTTCAGAACCGTTCCGCTTCTTATCCCTTCCTGTCTTTTCTCAGTCGTTTGAAATCTCCCTTCCGATATCAGTTCAGTCTGTAAGTCTCATTCATGCAAATCTTAATTTTATCTGGCTGGCCAATTTCTTATTTCTTTTCTAATGTCATTGCAAAGCAGTAAAGCAGTCATCGAAGCAATACCCTCTACTTGCCAATAAATTGCTAGATTTAAGGCTTTTTTGCCAAACGCAACGTGAGGAAAATTCATGTAGTGAAATTAGAACCATACATCAAGCGGTAAGCATACCAACCAACTATTAGCATTCAATTTTACTGGTTTTTCAAAGAATCAACTCTGGCGTAGTTAGCCAGACTGAGAATTTAGAGATTTCAAGTTATACTGCTAGTAGCTCATAAATCATTTATTTTAAGGAAAACGTCAAACGCAAAGAGCGTCGAGAAAGTGATTGCTCTGAAGGGATGGCAGGCAAGGGTATGGCTGCTTCCCAAGAGGATCGGATGGTAGGAACTATATCAGCAGGTCTCTACTGGCGCTACTTCAGATCGGGCCTACATGGGGTCCTTTTACTGTTTCTCCTGCTCCTCTTCTTAATCGCTCAAGGTAATTGATTGGATAAATGGCTTAGTGCTGTTCGAGGTGGCTTACATCTTTTAGCTATTCTGATGATCCCGGAAAAAGTTAAAAAATAGATCAAATGCAAATACGGTGGTAAGTAAATTATTCTTTTATCTTTATGATAATTAGCCTGACAAGCTTCGTTGGCCCGTTCAAAATTGATAATGAATACTTACGCCAAAACGAGGTTAGTCAATCTAATTAGGAAACGCATACAAAAGAATAATAAATAGTTCGCCATGTTTCCATTCGGTATAAACTTTTAAAATTGATTTGCCCTAGCTTTGCCCATGGTAAGGAATCTAAGCAAAGATATCTGCGCAAACGTTTCCGACATCTTTCTTTTGGCAGCTTCCATAATATCTCCAAACCTTTGGCTGGTTCATTTGACCCGAATGAAATGGGTAGAACAGAAGCACAAGTTAAACCTCATTATTTATGGCAGCTTGGTTGGTGGTGCTCTCGCTCTTTCTGTCTTCCGATGTCTTCTTTATTACTGCACTACTCTAAGATGCTCGGAAAATCTTCATGATCAGATGGTCATTTCCATGCTGCAATCCCCTGTCTTCTTTTTCGACACCAATCCATCAGGGAGAATACTCAATAGGTTTTCTAAGGACATTGGGATCGTAGACGAATTCTTGCCGCCGACGTCACTGCTAGCTATCCAGTACATTCTGCAGACGCTGGCGTC
>NC_090871.1:33163392-33168392 GCF_036669935.1 Montipora foliosa | reverse complement strand
CCGCTTGTGTCGAGAAACTTGCATTTTTCACCCTTGAACAAACGCGTAAATTTGTCCATTTCAACTTGTTCGCGCTTCAATAGCCACTTTCCATATATTAAAATTCAGTCCTAAACAAAAGGCATCATCTCGAGGGGAACAGATATAAGTATGAGTTTATTCCCCAGAGCCTAGAGATGATTCCGTTTGTTTAAGACTGAATTCTAGTATATCGAAAGTGGGTTATAGCGCGTTTTCACCCACGTGACCAGCAGCCAAATTGGATTACTGAAACAAAAGAAAGTATTTGCTTAAAAATAGAGTTCAATTCCCTGAGGATTAATTTGGTACACCATCATGGCCCCCATTTCTTTGTTTTGGAACATCAACATGGCCGCCATGACGTCATGTGAAAACGCTCTCTTCTACTCTTTCTACTCATTTCAAAACGTCTCTGTCTGATATGAAATGTTTATTACAACTGCAGCGGCCGATTTAGGCATGACATCGCTCTTTCCTTGGTGAGAAATCGCCAGCAAGTGTACACAAAGTGCCGGTTACTGCCGGCAACCGGCTGCTATTTTGAACGCTAGGGTTTGATCCCGAACACTGTTGGGAAATTTCAGGAAAATTTAGTTAGTTGCGTGTGGTTTTTAACACGGCATGCGTTGCTTGTTTGAACGCACGCAATGAAATGGGATTATCTATGTTGTTTGTTTCAATAATCTTTTTGGCTGGAAAATGCTTTTGTGAGTTTTTTTGTTTTTGTGGATTGATCGGTCAACACTAATCTCCATCCCTCAAACTGACATTGGACATTTCGTAACAATTACACGATGCAATATCCCATGTTAATATTGACAAGCTTACCGCTCTAAAAAGAATGAAAACAGGCAGAATATCAGCTTTAGTTCAACACGAAATAGCGTTTCTAAGCTATGCCGCCCTGATCTACAGTATTTAGGTCTAAAAACCCCGTTGAAGATGGTTAACTTTCAATTGCTTTGCTGGGTACTACTATTTCAATACTCTAAAAAATTCGATTTTCCGGGAGGTTTTCTCGTTAAGTTCGTTAGTCTAGTGGAAATCGAAAACTGCAAGGTGAAGCCATCAATCCGGGTTCAACTCTTTGCCTCGCCTATTGTGAATCCTCTAAGCTTGTTTAAAATCTTTGTTTCGTTGAAGTAGATTTGAAGTCTAAATTAAACTGTACGTCGTATAAGTTGAATAAAAAGGGAGTGATGGAAAGAAGTGATGACCGGATTGATCATGTTCGAACTTAACTAATGTGCATATGTGGGTTGATATTTTATATGCGAGTTGCTTTCATAAGGATGACAAGAATTTTTAGCCTTCTTGCAAATGATTAAGGGCAACCATAATTTTGCACGTCAGAAAATATTTGTTTAGTCATTCTAGTGTGAAATTAATTGAGTTTATTTGTGAAGCGAACCATGTTTCTTTATCTGGTTCATGGTTAACCCAATTTATTGCTACAACTTACTAGTGGGAAGATTGTTTACATTACTCATTAATTCGAAGATTTTTCTACAATATATCGCTTTAATCTAACCCAAAATCATACAGATAGTAAAAACTTCATATCTATGAAACACCTCCTTCGCTTTTATGTTTGTCAGTATTATGATTTGCGATTATTCAGGTTCACGTGTTCGCAAGATTGTTTTTGTATCTCATAAATGTTTAGATTTTTTATTCCGAACCCTGTTTTGACTGGCCATTCAATCTCATTGTGTAAATAGTTCACGCTGAAGTCAAAATAGATACGTTTTGTTTCCTAGGAAACAAAAAATAAGTAGTGTTTCGATTCCGGACTGAACGGCTCTTGGGATGATGAGAAATATGCTGCATTTGAGCTCGATCTCCTGGCCTTCTTCTTCCATTGTAGGATTTACCAGGAGTCTTTATTGAATTCCTAGGTTTTTTTCTTTATTTTTATTTTTTTATTTTCGGCATTACTCCTCGGAAAACCCAGTTTCTGCGCCTTCAATACCACCCAACTGAGTGTCCTCTGTTTTTGTGTAACATGTACGCTCACGCTCACGGAGCGTCTAGTTTATAAAAGGTCGTGTCAAGAAAAAGCGAACAACCAAGAGTAACCCACGAAAAATGACGTAACCATATAAGCATTGGATTAAACAAAGGTTCCACTTGGAGAGCAGCACATGAAATGGCCTTTAAATGCACAAAAGCTCGAAGCTTATAGTTTTTCATTTTAAAAGCTTACATCGACGACTATCGACCAAAACCTTCCTTAAAAATCTGGGACTGGTACAAGAGGAGGTTTGTTCTTTCTGCCAAAGTGAGAAAGAAATTTTGGGAATGTGACAAAAGAAAGCGATTTTGAAACAGTGTAAATGAAATGGCCTTTAAATGCACAAAAGCTCGAAGCTTATGGCTTTTAATTTTGAAATCTTACATCGACGAGCAAGGATAATCTGAAAGTTGACGTTGCTTTTGGTCTAATGCCGGACAAATCGAATCAAAAATTTCAGACTTATTTTATTCTATTCATTATTACGTAAATACTTCATATAGTTGAGCAAGTTAAATCAACGCAGTTCAGTCAACCTGGATGAATTCTTACGATTACCAACGTTTAATTACCAAATGGAGAAGAAAGATCCACAATTTTTCAGAAAAGCGGGAGCCTTTTTGAGTAAATAAATATAGTAAGGTGCAGTCTCCAGTAAACGATCTATTCGAGTTTGCTAAGCAATATCTTGAAATTGCCAATGCTCCAAGGGCGCTTCTACAGCTACAATTATTAGAAAGTTGCGCAAGTATCACTTTGTCAGTTGTAAGTTTAATTGTGTAATTTAGGATACTTTTAGGATAGGTTTTTTTTAGGATAGGTTTATTAACAAATAATTACATAGCAGCCCTTGAGCTGAATTGCGTAATGTCACTAAATAGGCTTGTAAAAACTATATAAAACGTGAAATATAATAACTAATATAATATCATTCGTTATATAAAAATTAATGTTCCTTGAGTTTGTACTTATTTTGGCGGCAGCACATCGATGGGATGAAAGTGTTCTGGTAACGCTTAGTATTTATTCGAGGAATATCAAATGTTTTCTTTCTCCTGAGATTATACTTCGATTGGTGTCTTTGTGGAAGTAGATGAAATAATTTGTGCGACTGATCACGTATGATCTGGTTAAATAATTTGTCACACAAGTCATGCCTTCGCTGATATAACGTCGCTAATTGGAAAATCTCGAGGTTTCGTTGGTACGTCTCTCCTGGAAATACAATTGAGAGGACTCGTTCTAGACCCTTTCTAGATCTTCGCTTAGGTACTTGGGAAGAGCGTGATTGAACATGGGAGTACAATATTCGAGCACAGGTTTGATGCAGGTACAATAAAACATGATGTCTTTCAAAGGTACTTGAACACGTTTTAGCAAAACTATGAAATATAAGCGTTTTTTTGTCTTCTTTACAATGTTATTTATATGATCGTTCCAGAGTAAGTGATTAGAAATAGTTAGTCCAAGAATCTTGACATTGTTGACAGTATCTAACTCCTTCCTATCGAGAGATATTGGGTCGAAAGAATGTTCGTCGTGTAAAGAATGTAAGTCGTGTAAAGTATCGCCAGCAGTTAACAAAGTGCACTGTAACTTAACTGTTTAGGGTATGTATTTAGTTTACTTAAATTGCGAATTCAATTGTTTTTTAATGTTGGGACTTTCAAAAATGCAAAAGTTCTTTTCCTTTTTTTGTCATACAGATATTATTTGAAGACTTCCCGTGAAATCAAAAGAATGGAAGCAATCAGTCAGAGCCCAGTACTTGCTCACTTGGCAGATACGCTGGAAGGAATCATTATCATACGAACGTACCACATGGAGGACCAGTTTAACAAAGCTTTTGACAAGTACTGAGTCTTTCCAGTCCTTAATATGAGCAGTTATTTCAATACTTTACCTGGACCATTCACACACATCTGATCGTACATACATAATTAAGAGGCCATTGACTTCTCAAGAGGAATTGTAAAGGCGTCATGTGCCTAATAAGAACGGGTCAAACCAAAATACGGGAACTGCGATACTTCTTGGTATCGACAAATTGCATGCACAGGGTGACCATTCGATGAACTCAAACGGCAACTTATCTCAATTAAAGGCGCACCTTCAACCGACAGGCTTTTCGACCGTTTTTTAGGTTATGGAAATCTGCATTACCTATCGTGGCAATCTGATAGGATGACTTTCAGCTTTGGTGGGATTTTCATATATGAAAATTGTTCCACGGCACGCAATGCCTGGCGGTTAAAGGTGGGCCTTTAAGTTCTCCTTTCGATCTCATCATACAGCAGTTTCCCTTCACTAAGTTGATGTATCCTATCAAGTACATTGACCAAATGCATAAATGGCGGCCAAAAAGGTATTCTTTTGTTTATGTGCTAATGAGACTCACTAGCCTCGCTCTCAAGCAACATTTCTTTTGTATTTTGTCCATACAAATGACGCTAGTGAGGCTAATTAGCACATAAACAAAATAATATTTTATTGGCCGCCTTTTATGCATTCGGTCTATAATGAAGCGATTTCTGTAGAAGGTTTAACGATCTTGACACGGTCAAGCCATTCACTGGGCAAAGTAAAAGAATTCTACTAGATAATTGATCAAGCAGTTATGTTTTTACAGGGTGCAGGACAGAAGAAGCCAGATCTGGTTCCTTGTACCCCACAGCGCTCGGTGGATGGGAATTCGTCTAGATTTTGTTTGTACCTTATTTGTAGCTGTGTCCACGTTTACTGGAGTGTTTACAGCAACTGATGCAGGTAGAATGATTACGAATAACGAAAACGGTAACGACTGAGCATAACGCATAACGCTTTGTACTTTATCTCCAAACAGGTTTGTTTGATGTATCTTTGAGGAAATCCCTGCGATTTACCCTTGTCTTTATCCTTGCCAGAGTATTAAAACATCTGAAATTAATGACGGTTTCCGACACACAAAAAAATGGGATACTTTAAT
>NC_090871.1:33135892-33158392 GCF_036669935.1 Montipora foliosa | reverse complement strand
ATTATTTTCTTTAGCGCAAGTGTTTGAATTTAACAAGCTGAACAATATTCGGCTGAGATTAAAAATAAGCAATTTGTCAAAAAGGCCATTGGCCAATGGAAAGATAATAGATATCCTTTGGACTGTTCGGATAGTGCTTGAGACAAGTTTGTGTTTACTTTGGTAAATCTAGCACTTAGTGTTTAAAGCACTGAAAGGCAAGATATGATAAAGGAACTCACTTAACAAAGGCAGCAACCTCCTGAACATCCCATTTTGCAGCTTTGACGTGTTCATATAACCACAGAGGTTCCACTTCACTGCGTGTCCAGTCAAAGTTGAGTGGGTGGACTGTGTCTGCAAATACACGACAAAGTTACTCTTGTCATTACTGAGGAAGCCAGATTCATACATAGTTTAATTTTCGCAATAAAAGCCATGGCTCACAGCTAACAAAATACTGTCCACTAGAGAGATGGGAGATTACATTTTGCGACACTGCTTCAATCTTGTAAAACGAACCTAAAAAAGGCGTACCCAAGACTTTCAGATATCACGGGGTAATTCCGCCAATATTTAATGGCCATTTCGTTGCCGGACCTTTGGGTTGATCCTCCTTTTTAGGGTGTTGTTTAGGGAACCGTCTGTCGGTGGATCGGGGTTCCAAAATTCGGAAATATCTTTGAGTTGTTTAAGGATTACGACCCTCGGGAACATCTTTGAGTTTCAAGAAACCATTGATGTGTTCTGAACAAATTTGTGTTTGCGAGTGAAATAAAATTCCATCTCCCCGGTTGTGACACGATTTTATAATGATCCCGAAGAAAATTTTCTCATGATTATAAAAAGACGAAATCTTGTGAATCCGCTCTAAGTAAAATACCTTAAGCTTTTGGTCGATTTTAGTCTTGCTTTTAACCCATTCAAATTTTTAAAATTATTGCTGTAATGATATTGAGGGAGTCCAATAGAAGTTTGAAGTTCACCAGGAAGGAGTGAATGCTCCGAATAGTTCTGCGATTAGTTCTCAAAAATGAAACGTGATATTTTATTTGAAATGCGCTTTAAGGCACAAGGCATCAGTTTTACATGCGATCATCATCTTTACATGAGTTGTAGAGTTGAAGCTATGTGTGCAAAACTATCTATATTGGGGAAATTCAAAAGCCATTTAACATACACAGTGAACTACATGATGTGGTAAAATAATCGATTTTAAATCAAAATAATGTCCTCATTGCTTTTGTAAGGCGGTCGCAAATTTCTTGACAATGGGGAACTTACTAAGCCGCGCATAGAACTTCATCATGCTTATAGGAAATCGGACTCACTAACCAAACGACAAGAACATATTTATACTTGTAAGGTAGGTTCTAGAAATTTAAATATAGTCACGATTTGGAGTCGGAAGATGTAAACGCAAACTACTCGCCTTAAAATGTAATAATGCACGAATTTATCAGGCGAAAATTGCGTTAGGAAACCTAATCATCCATTGTTAAAATAACGGATGAGAAGGAGGGACGTGATAATGATTTTATTCGATCGTTTAGGTAGCTTAATTCGAACCTACCTAGTCCGCAAACAAATAGTATTATCTTTCATTACTGGGCAAAACCATTGCTTTTCTCTTCATACGTCCGTGCGGGGTCATTTTTGGCACTCTCAAGGCACCCGTAAAGAGCTGTTCAAACCTTCATCTATTATATGCAAACATACGGAGCACCCTACCCGTCTGATCCGCTACCTCTCCGTTTTTCCCCGCCTCTCCGTCAGGACCATTTCTAGGCCCATCGTCTTTTGCCTTGCTCTTTCGATCCGATATTTCGTTTCCCATGCCCGAATCTTGTATTTTTTTTCCCCTTTTGCGCTTTATAGTGTAACCGCTCTTGAAGATTCTTAAACTGCATTCATCATATCGAAACCTTTCAGTTGGTTTAAATATTAACATACCAACCACTGTCTTAAAATTGTCTTGGAAACGCAAAAAAAAAAAAAAAAACCCTGAAACTCCTCCATAATTTCTGGAAAACTGCAAAAAGGGCGTGTTGTTTTGCTGGCTATTTTCAACAACCTCGGGGAAGATGTTCAAAAGTACGTGCCAAAATTGAAGTGATGCAACTATACTGCACCGTTCCAACAATGACTCGTTTAGTAATTTGCAAGTAATTTGCAAGTAAATGAGAGATGGCTATGAATGCTAATGGCCCTCGCAGCATGCGGTGAAGCACTTTCAACAAGGCCAATTCATCAGCTCCCGCATAAACATAACTGACAATAACTGAAAAAGATAATTGCAAAACCTGTGGGAAAAGGCTGAGATGCAAACAAGAGTCTCGATACAAAAATATTTTTGAATTCTTAAAATTCTTGTTTTCTTTCTCGTTAAGTCTACATGTGACAAGATCTACTGCCAAAATGAATCAGTCGCGTTTTTGATCACATTTTCTTAATCTCCATTATATTCATCAGAACCTAGCGGTCATGTTTTGTGTTCGAAGTATCAAGATGGCCAACAACATTATCTGCCATCGACCAAAAGTACCTTTCGCTTTGAATTTGAAGTGAAATTACACAAAAGAACTGAACTCTCTCGTAACTTAGCAATATTATTAAAAAACGACTACAGAGAAAGAAACTGAGACTCGAACCCGTAACTGCTGTTTTATTGCCACAAAAATCACAAAACTAACGAAAAGAGCTGCCAAAAATTTCGAAATTTTAAAAGCGTTTAATAGACTGAAAGGGTAAGCGTTTTTACCACAGATCCGCGTTAAGATCTAAGTATTTTCGAACTGAATGAGTATCCTAGCTTTTGTGGCCTCGCGGGGATTGGAAATACTAAATTTAAATTATGTTCAACGCTCGACGTGTCGCCATGGGTTTTGGAAAGCGACATCTAATATCATCTGTAAGACGCAACTAAAGCTTACAGCTTAAGCTAAAATACGCAATTTAAACCCCAGAGGAGACAAGATCAAGAAGGAAAGTGAACAAGGCAGGACTGCTGGGATTATTGTTACACGTCTTAGCAAGTTGCCATATTCTCGTAGGCAAAACTTCTCTTTCTCATTAGCATAGAGAATTCCGTTGTTAAAAGTATTTATTGTAATTTAATGCTTGACAAAACAACAAACAAATACAGCTATTGCAATTGTATATGTCATTGTAGCGCTCATTAGCCATTTACTTTCTTGGTGTCCTCTAAACTTACAAATGCAGATTAATTTCTGACACTATCGTTGGTTTTCACACGACGTCATGCCGTCGAGACGGCGGTCATGAGGCCGCTATCCTGCAAGCAGCTCTTCCGTTGAAAATGGCGCGCGGTCGAAATAAAGAGGTCTTGTTGACCGTAAAAATGTCAATGGCTGTTTTTAAACTAGAGACACATTATACGTCTGGACGAACTGGGCAGGCATTTGTTGCTTGTCTGGTTATATGTCGTATAAAAAACGGGCATAAGACGCATGATCCGTCTAAACGAACTACCGTTGAGTGTCTTGTGCCCATCTTTATATTCTAAAGACGCCAACCAGACGAACAACAAATGTTTGCCCAAGTTCGTCCAGACGGAAACTCAATCAAAATCACTTAGTCTAATCACATTTAACGGAAAAACGCGATCAGCTTCAACAAGTACGATCTCATTCAACTGAACAAAAAAAAAAAAAAGACACAAAAAGTTCAGTAATTACGATCACGGTTAATGATCTTGAAATAATATTTACAAATCAATCAATTTCATCGTGAACAAAGTATATCAAATCCAGGGCATCAAAACTCAACTTCTTCTTTGTATGAATCAAGAAAGGGAGTGGGACGAACCCTTTTCAAAATATTCCTCCGAAACATTAATTTTGTTTCCTCGGTGGGTTGTGCATTTGCAATCTCGCGAGTCAAAATGCAAGGGTATGGTGCCAAAGCATGAAATTTATACGCTCCAGTTTCTCTTTGACAAGAATTTAAGTCAGCTATTTTAAATGCCTAACACACGAAGCCCATCTTCTTGCAGTTTTCTCAAAGTTTTCTCAGGGTCTAAAGTGTACTTCCAGAATCTGGAAGTCCGTTGTGATTGGTCTACGTAAATTCCGGCTCGTTTTAGCAGACGCTTGTGGGGGAGGAACGCGTGACGAAGCCCTAAGAGTGTCTGCGTGGGAGGCTAATGACGCCCAGAGTGGAGATTCCAGTGCGAGAGACTTATTGTCACGCGGCCGAACAGATGTGTTCCATCTCACAACCTTCGGTTTCAAAAGAAAGCTAAACAGTCTGCATCAGATACGAAAGTGCAGCAACAACAGCATGTTCCAAAAACGCATCGCCATATTCTCTTTATCCACGCTATTATTAAGTGAGGAAAGGTTGTAGTCATTCAGAAGATCGAAAAGTGACTGAAAAACCGTTTTCAATTATCGAATCAGGAAGATGTATTATCTCCCCAGGGCCTTATGAAATACTAGCGCAGAGCACTCTGGCGAATTATAATGCATTCTGGGAAAAAGTGGTGAATCCGAGACCTTCTCATGAATCCAGAATATGTTGCTGCACGCTCACTGCGCTCGCTCCACTGCAATTAAACCGTATCGCTGAATGTGATTGCGTCTTTCCTCGTTAACATTACATGTAGATTGATTTACATGGTTGAATGTGAGTGTATTCGTTGAACGTGAATGTGATTCAAATATCTATTTCTACATTTTTGCTTCATTTGGCTTGCTTTATACGGTGCCCTTTAAGGTGGTTTACTGCAGCACGCACACTCAGTTCCGTGTTTGTCCATTTGGTAACTTCCTTGAAACTTTGCGTTCTGATCTTTCGGATGGAGTTTGAAGCAAACTACCTAAATTTCTCGTTACCGCTTGAACATCAAACAGCCGTTCCTCTCCTTTCCGGGAGTACACGAGATTACTGTATATTTTTCTTTGTTGTCTTTAGAATTATACGGCGGCCATCATAGTGTTCCAAAATGATCCTACAGGAATTGAACTCTATTCTGATTCCATGTTTTATATTTTAGTTCTGCTCAAAAACAGGGTCGCTTATTATGTGATTGAAAACCAAGAGAACAGAAAATCCTGTAGATGGGCATCCATGGACCTTTGTCACCCGGCGGCCATGGTGTTCAAACACAATAGAGCTCGTACCCTGAACCTCTAGTTGATGTGTTTGGAAGCGAATTCAGGGGCTACAAAACAAATGTTTTCAGTATGGTCGCCATGTGAAAAAGGCCCATAATAGCAACAACAACAACGCGATACAAGTATTCTATAATATCTCAGGGTAATTTCGTCCTTTGTGAAAGTCACTGACCATACTAATATTCTGGAACATCATGGCGGCCAAACAAAATATTTTTCCGTTTTAATCAGTGCTAATAAGTCTCTCCAGCCTCGTTACAATGGGCAAAATTCAGAAGAATATGTAAACCAAATTGCGGCTAGAAGATATAATCAGCGTGAATACAGAAGAAAAAGAAAACGGACGCCATTTATGAAAGTGGTCAATGACACATACGGTATTGCGGCAGCACCAGTCAAAAGTAAGCCACCAGTCGCATCGCTTTTCATTTGGAACAAGCAATAACTCACAAAAGAATGCGAAAGTAATAGGCCATTTCCGAGTTCATGTTTGCCTCCTCTTCAAAGCGAGTCTAACTGCGAAGTTTTTGTGATGGTAATCAGTTCTACTTTACATGTGAATGAGAACTAATTTTCATAAGAAAAACTTCGCACTTGGACTCGCTTTGAAGAGGAGGCAGACATGAACTCGGAAATGAAATACACGAATGATGCAAAGGAGTAATGAGCCTGAGGAGAGGATATGACACAAGTTGGTTGGCCACGGCAACGGGCAACAGGCAACGGGCAACGGGCAACGGGCAACGGGCAACAGGCAACGGGAGAAGGACAATTGAAAAATATTGAGGCTCTTGACTTTGTAGAGCCAGCAGATAGCGGGACACATTGTCCTTTTAGGACCTGTAGATAAAAACGACCTAGCTCTCCAGTGAGTTCTAATAGCTCAATGGGTAGAGCATCCGACCGGTGTTACGGAAGTCGTAGGTTCGATTACTGCATGGAACTCTGATTTTTCAGTTGTCCTTTACCCGTTGCCAACCAACTTGTGAAATATATACTTCTCTAGACCACTTCTACAATAAAGGATATTCCCCACAAACAGATCAGCACAGCCTCGGACGCTGTTTTTGGGGCAAGAAACTAATACATAAATCTGTCAACATAACTAAAGATGTGAAGGCAAACATAAAAATAGTCAGTCAACTCACCAAACTCATTCACTTGAATAGATGCATCCACCATGTATGGTTCAGGCGGCTGGTCATAATACTGTGAACATAATAAGATACAAATCAACCTGTGGTAAATGATGGATAGTGCCTTAAAAAACTAACTGTCTGAAGATTTTGTCAAACTTCCGAATAATAATAATAATAATAATAATAATAATAATAATAATAATAATAATAATAATAATAATAATCTCTATTAACAAATTCTTAAACAATCCTAAAATTTCAATATATAATCTATTAAAATGCTATCAATTACTATACATGGAGAATGGTGTTTGTCTCTTTTTTTTGCTGAAGACATTTAAATCTAATAATCTGATACATCTAAAAGTATCTAAAACTATCTAGAAACGCGAATGGCAATAATAATACTACTACTACTACTACTACTACTACTACTACTCTAGTACTAATAATGATAATAATGATAATAATAAATTGGACTTATAGAGCGCAATTCCCAAAAATTGTTCATTTACTGCACTTTACAGATAGAACATAAAATACATAAAAGAACCTAACTATGGAAATGCTTGCCTAAAAAGAAATGTCTTCAGCTTAATTTAGGACAGGAAAGGCTGCTCATGGATCTACCGGTAATGCCACGAGGAAAGGAGTTCCATAACATAGGAGCAGCGAACATAACGGCTATAAGGCGAAGTGGCGAACGCAAGAGTTTTAACTGATTTGATCAATGGGTATTGGAGAACAGTATTATCAGCAGATATACGTAGATTATAACACGAAGGAGTTTTGAAAGAAACAAGACATGCAAGATAAGGAGAGGCCATATTATGGAAAATCTTAAAAGTACTTAAAACAACTTTTAAAATCAACACGCTGTTTAACAGGCAATAAAATGGAATTCCTAAAAGAACACAGTACATATCTCAGGGTTTTAAAACGAAGGTCCAGGATTGTCCGGATATTACATAGCCGCGCAGGGATACGAATTTTATCTTCGAGTGCCGAAAGTATCTCTCACGAGTGAGCGTAGCGAACGAGTGAGACTCTAGTATTTGATTGGTTTCAGGCTAACGGCATGACAACTAATCCAAGCAAATGTCTCTTTATGTGGTTCGGAACTAACGCCACCGATCTCCCTGTTTCACTAAATGGAATTGTAATCGATATTGCCAATAATATGCAACTTCTTGGTGTCAGTATCGATAGAGATCTTAATTTTAATGTTCATGTTAAGGAGACTGTAAGAAAGGTTAGCCACAAGTTGCAAGTTCTGAAACGTTAAAAACATTTCATCCCTACTCATGCCAAGAAGAGGCTGTATCTGGCTTATTTTCTCCCACATTTAACCTACTGTTCCACCGTCTGCTTCCACTGTGGCAAGCGAAATGCTGATATAATTGAGAAACTTAATGAATCTGTTCTTCGTTTCGTTTTTAATGATTTTAGTAATTCGTATGAAAAATTATTACAAGAAAATAATCAGCCTAGTCTGAGAGCACGCCGGATAAATGATATGCTCATATTGGTTTTTTTAGCATTAAATAAATCTGCACCTAGTTATATCTCTGATCTTTTTACCGAGCGCCAAACCAGCATCAGTTTACGAGGTAAACACAACAAATTATGGTCTTCATTCATTTCGATATCATGCCAGGAAACTATGGAACTTATTGCCGGATAATGTCCGTGTGTCCACTTCTCTTGCTGCCTTCAAAAATGCACTACAAACTGCCCATCTGGAAAATGAATGCTGTTCTTTTTGTGACCAATATTAAATTCTTAAATCACCTGTACATAACATTTAATATTTATATTTATGTATTTATTTTTTTTTATTTCACCCATTGATTTCTTTAATTATTTTATAGATTTATTTTCTTCGGAGATATTAGCAATTTTGCTATCAACAAATTCGAAGTTGAATAAAGTCTTTGATTGATTGATTGATTGATTGCTCGTCGTAGCGAGGCTAATAAGGCTTATTAGCATTAAAAAAAAAAGAACATTTTAGTTGGCCGCCATTATGAAAGAGGTCTATAGTTGTTCACATTTCAAACTGTTTCCAACGGGCGTTGGCTCCAATTAAAACCAGTAAACAGATGCTCTACAAGTTTCTACAATGGTATTTAAAAATATTTAACACTTTTTATTAACGGTCCCGGGAGAGTAAGATGTGTTACCGAGTCATGGGATGACCGGGTATTGCACTGCGTGCAACGAAAACACAAAAACTCATTTCCGGTCAAGCACATAGTTCTTTAATACATATTTCCCTATTACTCTGTCGCGTAGTCGTCCATGGTTCAGTGGTCATCGCGATTGCCTCTGAATGAGGAGATACTTCGTCTCGAATCCTACTTGCCTTCTGTCTTCCACGATCTTACCCATGCGCAGCCAGATTGCGACCCCCCCAAAAAATAAACTGAAAAAAAGTTCCAAGTCCAAAGTCCAAAAACGGAGTCAAACCTATACTTCGTTCTTTGAACAAAGTAATGAGAATAAACATGTATACACAATAATGCCCTATGCAAAAGAATTTTTTGAATGTTGAGCACTTATGTAAGCACTTCATACCATGAAATCGAGGACCCAAAACAACAGTTTGTAGGGCACCTATTTTATGTAGCAAACAGCAGCCGTTACAATCTTAATGGTAAATTACAAAAAGGAATCCCAGGTGCCTCAACATGAATCAAATGGTTCATGGAAGCAATCACTTAAGCGCCAACTCATGGAGGAGATGAAGAAAAATGAAATTGTGTGACTTCATGCATCAGTTGGTAGACTGAGGATTGTACCGGCAACGGAGAGGTCATGAATTTTTCAGGTGTCTATAATAGACCTAATCGGCTAACTCAATGTTATACCCAATTCAAACCCTTAGGGAATGAAACGTTTTGTTCCAGGTATTTCCATATCATTTAAATATGAATGCTTCATTATTATGCAAATACAACAGATTCTTAATCCCGGGAGATTTGAATTGGGTACGACATTGAGTTAGCCGATTAGGTCTATTAGAGGCAAATAAGTGTGAGGATCATTTCTCTCTTTCGTTTTTAATTGCTACTCAGTAGAAATCACTGGCCAAAAGACATCTACAACACTACTGTACCTACCAGCTTTTAAATCATTTTACGATACGTTCTCGAAACTAAGAACTATTTTGAAAAAATTGGTATTGTGAATGACAAGAGAGTGTAACGCGCAAATAGATCAAGTTAGAGATGTCCGCATTTTCTTTAACTGTAAATGATATTCTTATGGTTTAAATAGGACAAGAAACTGACCTAACGACTTCGCAGCAACAGGTACTGCCGAGGTAAACCAAATACCTGTAAGTTGTCATTTACCAGCTTTTCTTAAAAAGAAAAAAAAATTACTCCTCCTGCACTTAAATACAGTGCGACACATTTAAACAGTATCCACACAATTCGCCCTTTAGACAATTAACCTCCCAACATGCATATGAAGAGTCGTCAGCTCCTGTTGATGAAGATATTGTTCTTTTATAACAACTGTAAGTTGATAACGGGGCCTTTTAATCTACTGGAGCCGAGATAAAATAAGTCTTGATTTATTGATCGTATTGACCGTATGGATTGATCGCGTACTAAAACAGTCACTGAAATCGACAAATTATTAACAACAAAATTGTTAGTATAAGTGACCTGTAGAAATTGGGGGCAAATTATCCTGTGCTTATTATAATTATTATGACATTGCACTTCGGATAAACACTTGTTACAGATTTTGTAACTACAATGTTACTGTCGCTCAGGTGACCAAACATGGATGCAACATGCCAAAGTAACCAAAGGCACTGAAAAACAACAATTGAAAGAGAGAGAACTGATGATTAACAGAAAAGAGTTTAAAAAGCCGCTCCTGCCAATAAAATATTGAACTTGGCCTTTCTTAGTTGCACCAATGAGATGCATTTTGCGGTCTATATACATGTACAGTGTACAGGCCAAGTATTTGGCAAAGCCATGTCATATCAAATGAGTCAATTCATAAAAGTAAATAACCATCGTAGGAAGAGTGAAAAGCTAATGTTTGAGCATAAGCCCTTCCAGACACCCAAGGATAAAATACCACAGTTTCATTAGAAAACTAAAGCCACTAGCATTTACATTAATTTTAACAATCTTATTATTCCATGAGCGCGCATTGGATATGAGGTGGTAAATAGCCAATTCGGCGCTACATGCCTCTTTGGTTAAAACAAGTCGCATATGCAAAAAAGCGCGAATGGAATACTTATTGTTTTATTTCAATTTTTCTTAAAATTCTGAATGTGTCAGATGTTCTGTCCCGGGAAATTTCGCTTCCTTCACAAATTTTTCAGCTTGTCAGCACTTAATGCAATCAGTTTTTGTGGTATATTATGAGGTGATAGCCGAGAATGAGTGAACCAATCAGAAAGGTAGAAACGCAATATCTGAGGTCGAACATTTAAGACAATATTTTTTATTCTGCATCATAGCTACATTGCTGATTAGCTTCTAATCTTAGTTATTTTCTAGAGGGAATGTACCGTACTTACTGTAAGTCCTATTACTTATTTTATGGTTCTTTATTTATACATGGTGCAAATAAGCTATTTTGTTGTTTTTTGTTTTGTTTGTAGTTGAATCTGAACTGTTTGTTCACCAAGTAAAGAACCACAGCATATTTAGGTATGTGATCTGTATGGACTGTGAGCTGAATTTTAAGTCCACAGGTATTACTTTTTTGAAAGAAATCTGCACTGTGTGCTTACTACAGGTACATGTAACTGTGTTAGGTTTGTACATGTATATACTGTAGGACATGACTGCAGACGTCTGTACTAGTGTTTTACCCTTACATAGGATAATTAGTTGGGGAGTGATTTTGAAAATGGAGCATGATGAGTGATGAGTATTTTCAAGATTAAGATATACATGTAAAAGTTTGCTTATGAGTATGTCAGAGGGAAAAAGTGGGTGCTGCATGACTTTGATAGAGGGGCTGCCAATGGTAGAAAGCTCTCAGAAAAAGAAGTGGCTGAGAGATTTTGGCAGAGTAGTGGTGGATCATGAAAGGTGTTGACAGAGGGCAGTACCATGTCATTGATTTTGAAAAAGGGGTGTTGGTAGCGAGTGATTTTGACAGAGGGGCAGTGGGTGAAGATTTATAATGACAACATAATGCATCGTAAGTGTTTTGAACTAAAACGTGTGAGTGATTCTGAGAATAAGAAAGGGAGACAGGTGGGTGGTGAGTGAGTTTTGAGCTTTGGCAAAACATAGTGAACTCACCATGGGCATGCTATGAGATGACTTTCTATCTGAAGCTAGTTGGTTAGCACTGGAGTGCTGTCCACCCCTGCCAGTACGAGCATGAAAAGCTACCATCTTACGAGAACAGCTTACACTATATCTTCTTGCACAAGATGTAGAGCAAAACCTCCTGGGACCTCTCTGGTGGTAAGCCTCTGTCAAACGACCACACTGTTCACAGTGAACCAAGCTGGAACCTTCATAAAATACTTCATTAAGGCCTTCATCATTGCTTGAAAGACTTTCTGTTGAGGGTCAACATATATGTACAGAACCAATCAATATGGCTTGGTTGATAACTATGTTGAGTTTATTCAACCAGCTATTAACATCAATGCTCCCCTGCTTCCCAGATGGAAAGTGAGTATCTTCTCGCAGAGCAGTAAAAGACATGCAAACTCAACATGTGACTGTTGTTCCCTGACTGGAACTGAATTCTTGATTAAACAAAGATAAAAAAAAAAGCAGGGTTTGAGCCAGAGCAGGAACTTGTCACATTCTCCCCCTTGCAGGGTGATTTGTCTTTTACAATTAGATGGACGGGCCATAAATGTCTCCCAAGGTCAAAACTAATTCTCTCGCATTCCGATCCTTAAACAGCATCCCAAACTTGTCACATATTTAGCTGTGCTAAATATATACGAATAACCAAGTGAGGATCACTTTTACCATATTTGGAAGTAAAATGAGAACTGCGTTGCACTCATGACTGGCTTTAGATACATATACACGTGTACGCGTTTTCAGCTCGCTTTATAGTGGACCGAAGTGCCCTGTTCTGTTTGTCACCGGATATATTCTTTGGAACAATGTCCAAGATGAAAATTTTGGAAGTGACAGAGGTTAAACCATTGACCAAGAAGAAGAAAAAACTGAAAACAAATTCACACACAAGGAAGAATCGCGAGAAGAAAATGATGCGCAACTTCTGAATTAGAAACCTCGCAATTTCCAGACGAAATGGTCAAATGATCACCAGTGGTTATGGTACGAAAAAAACGCAATGTTTTCTGAGAATGCTTTGTCACTTTTGCCAGTTGGCAAAAAAAAACCCTTTTGGGGGCAACAAGGGCTGCAAAAATTTTAAAAGTACAACTTTTCTGTCCCCTGCTGTTGCCTGCAGGTACATGTATTAATTTCGTCCCTTTGCAAGGGCCACAGAGGGACAAATTGTCTCCTGAGGCAATAAAGCTGGCTCAAACCCTGAAAAAGGTTTGTGAATATTAACAATGTTCATCGAAAGTGGAGGTCAGGTGCCCTATCACAGATCCATAAGGGAAGTGGAGGGGGGTGGGGGATGCAATCACTAAATCAGAGTAGCAAACAGCAACAAAGCTACTATAGCATTAAAAGGATCCAATGCTAACCCAATGCAATGCATATGCAATGCTAGCCAAAACATAAGATCTATACAGTGTGTGCCAATGCTTGCTCCTCCTGGTTAACTAAGTTGAACTGATTTAACATGTAACTACAGTGTACATTAAAATCCATCAGGTCTACTAAAAGGCCATTTTTAACCAAAAGGCATAATACAATGTACATACGTACACTATTAAACACTCAATTTTATCTTTTTGTCAAAGACGATTTCATGCATGTACAGCCGTAGGCCTTCTTCACAATACTGTACATTAAACTCACCATCAAATGCAACTTCCATGTCTTGGTCCCCATTTTCATAATTTTGATTTACACTCACGTTAAGGTGTTGGTTCAAATCTTCATTATCATCTCCTGACTAAAATAATTCAAACAAAATTAATAATCCTTGTTAAAAATCCTGGCGGCACAATCAATAATTGTACCATTTAGGCATACAGTTTGGTCACAACAAATATTTATACATACAGTGTACCACGTACATAATATTATTATACTGACTGTACATGTACATTGAATATGAAAAGTATCAGCGCAAAATTCTAAAAAAAAAAACCACGGTAGTCTAGCTGTTGAGCTTTTCTAAAACAAGGAAAACCTGGAGTATGTTGAGATACATGTAGATTACTTTTTAATCAACCACTTACACCCACATGATGCCAAGTCCAGAGATCAAACCCAAGACATGATACATGTACATTTACTGTGTCTACCCAGCTCCCCTTCAACAAAATGACATGCCTTCATTTCTAGGATTTTACATAATGACCACAAAAAATTATTATCTGCAGCATTCCAGCTCCTGATCTCTTTAGGTCAATCTGGTGGCAATGGCTTGGTAAAATTGTAGAGCACATACAATGGGAGGGCAAATCCCAAAGTAACACAATTCAATTTACTGATTGGAATATTGTTTTATTGTGGTTTGAATTTACGAACAGTGTATTTTACACGGTAAGTATTAAAATAAACTAGTTGCTCCGTAAAAATCTCATTTTGTTCATGATCATGATAATGAAGGCTTGTAAATACAAAACCAAAAAAAAAAAAAACCAGCTTCAAAAAACTTTCAACCAAGATTCAGTTTCGTCAAAAACATGCAACCGTATTAACCCATTGACTCCTGGGAATTGAGACTTAACAGATTTTACTCAGTGTAACACCAGATGATTATATTCGTCAACTCAGGGCATCCTGGGGCAATGGAGGAGTGAGTGATTTAACCAGTCAAAAACTCCATTATTTCACTGACTCCTGGGAGTGGCACTTAGAAGATTTTGCTCTAGCGCCATGATTTAACCCTTTGACATCCAAACCAGCCTAAACTGGCCAGACTTAGTATTTTACTCAGTCTAACGTCAGACAATTTTACTCGTCAATGGGGAACCCCTGGGAGTCAATGGGTTAAATCATTGAGTGGGGGCACCCTGGGGCTGGATCAGTTGACAGCATTCTCAAGTCTGGTACACTGATCAGAAGCAACCATGGATGCAGTTACAGACAATAATCTTTCCAGATTTTAAAAGCTTTATGCAATGTTGATTGTCAAGTGAAACTATGATCCTTGCAGTTATATGTATGAATGCAATTTACCTGAAAAATTCCAGACTTCAGCCGGGTCCTGAATTTTTCAGGCAGTTATGAACACAATTTTAGCAATAATTTGTGAAGGGAAGCTTGAGATATTCAGGATTTCCTGCAAGGATCATAGCTAATCAATTGATTGAATATCTGCAGTTCAATAAACGATTCATTTCATAATTATTATCATTTTGTTCAATATTTTATAGCTTTCACATTTTCAACCCATAGACTCCTAAACACCACCCCCACCCCCCAATGATGAGTCATATTGTGCATTAGGCAGAGTAAAATCTACGTGACTGTATTACATGTATGTCTGACTCCTAAGAGCATAGTTACTAAAACAAGGAATGACCTACAATGATCTCCTGTAGAATGATCTACAATGAGCTACACTGTACAATGAAAGCTCTACAATGACCTGCAGTGATCTACAATGACCTTACATGTACAGTTGTACATGTGCAGTGATCTACAATGGCCTACAATAAGCTACAATGAGCCACAATGATCTACTTACATGCAAATGACTCATAATCAAAGAGAAAGACAAACAAGGTCAGGGTAAAGAGTTTGGTTAGTGGAAAACATCCATTGCACGTTGTCACGCAACGCTTTTAGTCCATTGCATGACAGCCCAAATGATGACAGCAATTACGCACATGGCCTTAAAGGCAGAAACAAACTGCGAAAAAGACCCTTGCATGGTTTTCCTTTGTTTTAAAGCTAAAACGAAAATGTACAAATATCAAGGCTTCACTTGGCAACGATAAAATCTTAATTAGAGCAGGAAAAAATGAAGAGAAGATAAAAAATAAGTTATTCTTCCCACAATATTTTCTTTGCTTCGGAGTACACAATGAAAAATTTCAATGTGCTCAGCAACGAGGTTTTGATTGGTTCAAAGCGCAGAGTGGAATGTTCTTAACCTTTGTACTGCAAACATGCTGCAGTACCCTCAGGGCTGTAAATTATCTTTTATTTTAGCTCATTACAGGTCATGAGCTAATTTTAGCTCATAATGTACCTAATTGTAGATCATTGTAGGTCATTGTAGGTCATAATAATAATAATAATAATAATAATAATAATAATAATAATAATAATAATAATAATAAGTCTGTAGGTAATTGTAAGTCATTCCTTGTTTTAGTAACTATGATATTTTGCCATGGTCACCTACATCTCTAGATGTCGATTGCAAACCACTTATACGGTTGAGAGCACCATAATTTTGACTAATACCAATCACATTTGAAAGAAAGAGCAAAGTGGCAGATACTAAAACTACAAAAACAAAAACACAAATGTAAATTGATCTATAAAATCCAGTGGACTGGATTATCATAAATGATCATGTGCCAAACAAAACAGGTAGTTATATCAATCCACCGATCCTGTGTTATTCATGTACAAGAAAAACAAGATTTCCTAAAACAATGTTATCAGAGTATACAGAAACAGTAAACATAAGAAACGTTGAAATTATACACGTCAATCATTGATTTAAAAAGGGCGATGTCATACATTTCAAAGAACCAGATATAAATAATATCTGACCACAGCATCTTACCGTGAAAGGAAAGTTACTCTCTTGTATAACAAATCCCTCAACAAAGTGGGTTAGAATTCTTGGAGACGCACTCCTCTTCGAAACACGGCTGACTTGGTCTATATGAAGCGTGTTTGCCACCATTTCCATTAGTTTTTTAGCATATTACATATCCTCAGTTGTCTTACCTTAAAAAAATTGAATAATCAGTCACCAAAAGACATTTTAATTAGCGGAATCGGACAAAGACGGCGAAAAATACGAAACAATCAAAATGGCGACATGTGTAAGCTTGGGCCCGCACTATTGGACAAGCGGCCATCTGGTGCTTACCGTGCTTTCACTTCTCACGGGAGTGGGGTAAGTTAAAACTCTTTCCTCATCATTCACAGCTAATTTTATTTCCGAAGAAAATTATTACAAACTCATTATTATTCAGAGTTAAAGATCTTTCATGTTTTAAAGTGCTAGCAAACTTGATTCTTTACATCTTTATCCTAGTGGAAAAATGTGCTCATAGGAGGTGTCCTGTTAGGTAAATCTATTTTGCTGCTGCAGTACGCTTTTAAAGTATGACGGACCAGTGCGATGTTGATGTTGTTGTCATCGGTTCTTGCTTTGTTGACATGATAAGTTATGTCCCTCGGCTGCCAAAGTCCGGCGAGACAATCAAGGGAACTAAATTTCAATTAGACTTCGGTGGCAAAGCAGCGAACCAGTGTGTCATGGCGCAAAAGCTTGGAGCAAAGACTATAATGATCGCTAAACTTGGAGACGATCAGTTCGGAATAGATACCATACAGAACTTTAAAAGATTTGGAGTAAATACCAAGTTTATTTCGATGACCGATGAAGCAGACACAGGTGTCACTAATATAGGTACGACAGTTATTTTACCAGTTGATGATTAGTAGGAAATGTTTCTAATGCACCAGTCATTTGAAACCCCCGTACTCCCCCCATTCGGGCTTAAGCAGGGCATTCACTTTTTATGCAAGTGAAAGTGAGTGAAGTCCCCGGTTTCCGGGGACAAAAGTGAGTGGTGCATTCCCCCGCCCTTACTGTTCAACACAATTGGTACTCCCTTTGTAAAACAACTTATCATTGCCAAGCGTAATTATAACACACTGGTTAAAATTAAAGACAACTGTTGGCAGCCATGAAATAAACAGATTGATCTTTCAGCAGCCAGCAAATAACTTGCAAAGGCTCCTCAATGCACAATGAGTATGTCAAAATATCTTTATTGTAGTAGTTTCATTGATACTTCTAGATAAATCGACAATGATTCAACGGGCAACTATCACCGTAGTGTCAATCACACCAATAATAGCAGGAATTGACATTGTTTCAACTGATTCAGCTAATTCATTTTGATTATTGCATACAATGTGATCCGCCTCACTATAAAAGTTAATTGATTCGACTGATCAAAAGGTGCAGAACCCTAACACAATTCACGTGCGCTAACCATCGATCAGTCATCATAAAATCAAAGGAGAAAATGAGTCCGGTCCAGATTTACGTTCCACAATAACAAATAAAGAATATTTGCAAGACAGTGATGCCAAATACTGACCATTATTTAGAGTAATGGCTAATAGGCTTTGCGAAATGTGAAAAAAATTAACCAGAATCCATGATCGAGTTTGTCAAGAAAGCGACAATAATATGTGCAAAATTACTATGAGGGGCGAAAATGAAGACCGCTGACCAAGGAGTGACTGCCCCGCTTAATTCCCCCGGTAGGGGATGTGAAGACCGTGACTTCCAGCGAATTCCCCGCCTACCGGGGAACCAAAATGGAGTGTCTATGAGGTGAAAGTCCCCGCAATCCCCAGCTAAGGCCCGAATGGGGGGGGGGAGGGGGGTGCGGGGGTTTCAAATGACTGGTGCATAACCACCTTTATAGACCTTTATAGCTTCCCCTCTCCTCTAACGCAAGCTTGTAGACTGTATGTGCATGGGGACCATCAGGGCTTGCCAGCACTGCTGTGCCAGCGACCCATGGGCCTTATTCGCGCGGCGGCCATATTGGCCATAGACAATATATTTCGTACTCTGAGCCTCAACATGGCCGCTGTGTGATTCAAAGCCCATTTTTTACATACTTTTCAGGTTCCCCCTCAAGAGTCCCTCAACGATGAAAATGTGTACCTTCTTCGTTCTGTCATCTCCTATTCCACTAAATAGCTCTGAGGAGACAGACAGGCCACCACTTTTCGTGGATGTTGATCACAAAACTCAGTTGTTATGCCCGCAAAATATACAGTACTCTTGCAGTTAAATGGTCACATACGTAAAATAAATAAGGTTAACTGTTAAAAATCCATAAATTTAGTTGTTTTCAATATTGTAGTGTATAAAATCAATGTAAATCTCCAATCTAGTCCAAGGCCTGTATTCAGTAGGTTTTCATTTATCTGGAAAAAGTTTCACTCGATCATGACAAACAAACACTCTTGTGCCAATACTCAGTTTCTCTTTATGGGGTGAGATGTTGGCTACACTGTTACTTACTCTAGCTTGGATCTCAACACACTTAAGCTTGAAGGGGAAGTGAAGGAGTGATCTAAGTTTTGTAAGGTGAAATTTATCCTACTCTGGTGAAGGATTTCTGTGACAAGTGAACTGTCTTCCTTTCTTGCAGCAGTTAACAAATGTGGTGAACCAGCCTTCATAAGCCTTGCAGGAGCAAACAGGCACTTCACTTTAGACGATGTCAAAGCTGCAGAACAACTTATTAAGTCTTGTCCAGTCATGGTCTGTGATAAGGGCATTCCTCTGCAGATTGCTGCTGCTGCATTACAGTATGGAAAAGAATTAGGCAGCAGGACTATATTTAACCCCTCACCCAAATTAGAATCTTTGTCTCAGGATGTTTATGTGAATTGTGATGTTCTGGTTCTTAACAAGGACGAAGGTGAAAGCTTGACACACATCTCAGCCAATGACATTGAAGAAACAAAACAAGTCTTATGTAAACTGCACAAATGGGGTGTGAAACAGATTGTTCTGACACTTGGTGCAGAGGGGGCTATATCCTCTGAAATAATGTCACAACACCAACGTGAGTGCTGTAAACGTACATTGAAATGACCTCTTGAAACTCCCCAAAAATTAGTGACCTCTCTCCTCCTGAAATAACGTATTTACTCCACAGATCTATAAGAATGCAGGCCCAGCTCTTTAGACACAAAATACTTAATTACCGGTAAATAACAACCAAGGTTTCAAATTTCCTCCTCAAAAAAGCCTAACAACATAATATCATTTGGAATAAAAACGAAAGTGAAAAGCGAAATTTTAAATAGTAAGAATAGTTTGGGATCTTTTTATAATCACTTAAGATAAGCTGCCATTAATCTAGGGTTATCTTTATCTAGCTTTAAACAACTGGGCCCATAGGTTAGTACACCCTTCTCCCAATGGAGGCCACAAATTTGTCTGTACAAAAAGAAATAGTATCGATATTTATTTAAATTTCAATGCAAAGGCTCATTTCAAAGGTTATTAAAATTCCACAGAGTTGAAGCTGTAAGTGTCTGTAAATGTCATGGTTTTCAACTTGTGTTTTCTTGCCTAATGCAACACCTGATATGATGAACTTTTGAATGGTACCCTGAACATGAAGGTACCTTTTCTCATGCTATTTTATACTTACAAATTAAGTTTATCCAATTTGTGACCACCATTTTGGAAAAAAAAGTCTATTTTATAGGTGACAAAAGCATGTGCTTTAGGTAAGTCTTGTTAACTCTTGAAATCAACTTGTTTGCAGTACAGTACCCCCATAAGAGTAAATTGTGCATGTAAATTGGACAGTGAAACACTTAAATCAACTGTGCAATCCTGTGAGTTAGTTTGACTCAAAAGCAACCTTTCTTTAAGAGACAAGCACTGCGATATACTTATGGTCAAGGACTGGAATGTTAGTAGTCAAATTTTTTTGCCCAATGTACTTAATAAGATAAATGTTTTCTCATTTACTTTAAAGGGCCATTAATGATGTACATAAAGACACCAAAAGTGGATGCAGTTGACACAACTGGGGCTGGTGATGCTTTGACAGGGGCACTTGCATTCTTCATGTCATGTTACCCGCAACTATCTCTCGCAGAAATGGTCTTTAGAGCTGTGAATATTGCGACCTTAACAGTGACAACGCATGGTGTTCAGACTAGTTATCCCAAAAGAGAAGAATTGGATGATTGGTTGTTTGACAGTGATACAAAGACACATGAACAATTAGGTATTAAACTCTTAAGTGATGATAATTTGCTTTATAACTAACACTGGGTCTTATTTTAGTGTATTAATCTTGGAGGGGTTTAAAGCAAATCTGATAAAAATAAATGAATGAATAAAAAGTGAAATTAAACTACCTGTTGTTGCTGTGACCAATCAAAACAGTTGCAGAAAACTAAGTGCATCAATTGTACTGAGCTTGAGGAAAATGCTTGCATCCCACACTAAACAAGGAAAATTGGTGTGGCTGCCTGGTTTGATTATTATCAGGTGTTATTAGGCGTAGCAAGCGTTCCTGTTGGACAGAAGAGCTCCGAAACGATTTTCCGCAAACTGGCCGCGCGAAAGTTGGGGCTAGAGACTGACTCTTGCCCCAGCTTTCGCGCGGCCAGTTTGCGGAAAATTGTTTCGGAGCTCTTCTGTCCAACAGGAACGCTTGCTACGCAGGCTACATTTATAAGCTCAAAGTATATTTTCCCATACAAAAACTATAAATCATACACCGACCTTGGTCTGCCTGTGGGATTAAAAGCGTGTGATGGTAAAATAATTTGTGATGAGGAGTTCTTGGTCTTGTGGGAGAGCTGCCGTTCCAAGAACCCAAAATTTGATCTTGAAAACATCGACGAAGCCGAATGTTTTAAATTATTGTCTTAAATCATTTGAGGACTTCAGGCATGATTTCATCGGTTTTATTGCGACTGACCCATTTGCTAACGTTACGCTGTCGGATGTCGAGGAGGCAGCACCAGAAAGTTCACTTATTGAGCTTAACGACGATGACATTGAAGTTGATTGAGAATTACGATACCTAAAGAGACTTCTGTGAAGACCGAACAATGAGTTGTTAGTCCTGGGCATACGTAAACCGAACAATGAACAGTTACAATTTATGTGCTTTAATATTTGTCATGTTTTGTTACAAAATAATTTTTACTTACTGTGATTTTTACTTACGTGCATTAACGTGTGATGCGCAACTCTCAGTTTACTGCTAGGCTTACAAAGCATTTATAAGTCCCAGTAAGTCTAATCGCCTCTCACACTCAAGCCAGCTCCACCTCCGTCACTAGGACAGGTGCACCCTGGGGATCCCGGTCTTGCGACTGGGTGAGCAAACGGAGCACTGGCACCAGGCTGTGAAGTAGCCTCTTCCAGGCTGAAGATTGTTCAAAAGGCTTCTGCTGTTTTTGATATCTTTTAATACTGAGCTTCTTATAACCTTCATTGATTAATGGATAACTTGGAACCAAAACCAATGATGTTCCGATAGGGAACAATCAATGTCCGCACCTGCAAGTGTGAGAGTAAGTTAGCAGACTGTGTGACACAATTCGAGAACTTACAGCAAGATACAATATGTATGCAGGAGACCCGGATGAGTGGCGAGGGCAAGATACTTTTCGATGACCCTGTGCTGAACGGTTGGCATGTTGTATACAATGGCACGAGTATAGCACGTGCAGGAGTAGCCATCGTCATGGCACCACATATCCGACTCATGGATATTGAGCATATAATGGAAGGCAGGATGACTATGGTCAGAGTTAAGGCGAATGGGATGAAGCTGGTGATATACTCCTGCTATTGTCCTATTGAAGAACATAGTACCTCCTCGAAGGAAATCTTTTACCGCTCACTACACAGAGCCATTCAGAAGACGAGGACGGAACATCCTTCGTATAAGATCATTGCAGCTGGAGATTTCAATGCAACCATTGGCCAGGACTGTAACCACGAGACATGGAGAGGAGTCGGTCCCTACCACGACGAAGATCCTACCAGTTTTAACGGAACAAAACTCCTTGAGACCGCTGAGTGTAACATGCTTTACATCCTAAATACTACGTTTGCAACAAGATCCAACGAACATCGATGGTCATTCCACTCTAACCTTGGATATAAGCGCAGGCTAGATTATATTATAGGTGACTGGTACGTGAAATGTGCCACTACGAACTGCCGTGTCTATCCGATGCAAAGCCAAATTTTTGACCCTGGCCATCGGATTGTAGTCATGACTGCTGCTTTCCCAACCCGAAAAGAAGTGCAAAAGATTTTCCGAAGATCCAGATCTCCTCCTACGCGACCAGATATTAGAAAATTAAGGGATGACCTTGAGATTCAAGGAAAGTACAGTGCAAAACTAGATGCCCTGTTACTGCGGA